>NW_012267338.1:36365-88398 GCF_000151885.1 Dipodomys ordii | reverse complement strand
CCTCCCCTCCCCTCCCCTCCCCTCTCCTCCCCTTCCCTTTCCTTCCCTTTCCCCTTCTTTTTCCCTTTCCCTTTCCTTCTTTCTGATTTTTTTGTTTTGTTTTGTTGATCTGGTATTAGAGTTTGAACTCAGGGTGTCATGGTTGTACTCAGTTTCACCTCCAGCCTGGCATTTTGCTGGTTAATTGGAGATAGTGTCTCAAAAGACTTTTCTGGCCAGTCTGGCTTGGAACTACCATCCTCTATGTTTCAGCCTCCTGAGTAGCTTGGATTACAGGCATGAGCCTGTTGCACTCTGCTTATGTTTCCTATTGAATTAATTTTTCTCTGATTTAACCATCAAATTCAAACTTAAAGTATCATTATTGTAGTTACAATAATGTAGCCAAGCCTGGCTTCCCTCATCACCCTCTACCTGAACCCCTATTGCCACTGCTTTCTACCTATTTGAAACCTAAATTCTAATTTAAGAAAAAAAAAGATACCAACACAATAATCTTAGTGTGATCTGACTCAAGTTGCCCTTTTCCCACAGACTATCCCATCCTTTCCCACAAGCTTGCATATTGCATGTTCATACATTTTTAAAGTGATATTTAACAGTAAAATTATTGTTTTTAGTTTACAGCTCTATTAGCAATTAGTAACAAAACTTGGAAACACTAAGTAACCACTTCCCAGTCCAAGTGTGCACAGCCTTTAAAGGAGTTGAATGTTAATATTTCTTAAGCTACCTTCAGTGTCATGTACTACTCATAGTTGAAATAACACCTACATGCACTCAGCTTCCCATGAATTTACGAAATGGTTTCACATACATGGTACTGACCCAGCCTCACAGATGCCTCAAGATAGACACAGGTGTACCTACCTCATCCCCTTTGTCAAGTGATGGGACTGAGAGACTCGGGTTCCTTGTGGACATATGTGTGTAGCCAATGGTGACAGCCCTGGGCTTCAGGCAGGCCTGCCTCTCCACACCTGGAGGGCCTAACACAGGTGTGGCCACACCGACCCTGGGCTAATGGGGAAACCACTAAAATCGTAACACCACATTCCCTGTGGGCTCGCCAGGTTACACGGGGCTTCATCCACTATACAGTATCCCCTCCCTCCGGAAGCCTACTAGACTTAAAAAAAATACGTTTGTCTAGATGTGTAAAATATTTCTGTGCAGGCAGTATTATTGTAATCTTCACTTCAGTGGGACTGACTTCAAGCCTGTAGAATAAAAACAAAACCCACAGAAAAACCCTCAAATAATAGACCTAGTATCTTAATGTCTTATACCTCAATCTAGGTTGCAGATTTTATTTAAAATAATTATACCTACAAGTAGGAACTTGTGCTCTTATGACAATAGGAGTATTAACTATTTTTCTTCTAATTTGGGTGGAAAGCATGGGAAAAATCTGTGGGATCAGTAGTATATAATGGCAAAGCCATCACACATGTTGAATTCAATTATATTTTTGCTCACAGTCCCCCACCCATCCTTCTCTTATTAGGTTGGAGGTGGGAGCTGGGGAAGAAATGCGGGTTGTAACAGGAAATTCTTGAAACATAAATCATGTTTTCGGGGCACAACCAGAACAGCAGAGGTAACAATAAAACCTTCCCCCGGCAGTAGGAATTATTTTCAGGCCACATTTTAGATTCAGTGGTGTAGAGTCTTGAGCTGGAATTTTTTTTATTTGTAGCACAGCTGTCAAATAAAACATTAACTAGAAAATTTGTTCTGTCAAAAAAGGGATATTCTAGTGCTTGTGTAATATTTGATATTAGTGTGTGGAGAGGTGGGCTGGTATTAAAGGAAACAAAAAGTAAAGGTTGAGGAACACTTATGAGATTATCAGAAAATAATTTACAAAAAGAGCAGCAGGTATTTATATGCTGTGATTTATTTAGGAGGAGAGAGCCTCAGCTCTCTAAAGCAGTAGCACAGATCACCAGGGAAGGCAGCAAGAACAGGGAAAGGAAACTTTAAAAAAAATAGTGTTGTCCAGGATTGAGCCCAAAGTATAAATTGTGGAGGATACAGTTAGAATATTAAAACATGAAGCCCTGTTGAAGTAACTGTGCCCACATCTCCCTTGGGAGATGCCCTGTCATTTCCACTGATCCTACCTTATTCTTTTCTTTGGTGATAGAATATCTGTCGTTCTACAGAACTGTGTATCGGTTCATACTGTTCACTCAGTGTTTGTCTTCCTCACTAGACAGGAAATGCTCTGAGGGCAAGTTTTCCTTCTTGCTCAGCTATGCACAGAAGGAGGCCTTGCTGGAAGTGTGGCTCAGAGGTAAAGCAAGTCTATAAGCGAGAGGCCCTGAGTTCAAACCCCCACTATTTCTCTGCTGTTAGGTATTTAGTAGGTGCTCAGTATGCATTAGATACATTTTCATAATTTTGATAACTTTGGGAGTAAAACTTTAAATACTAGGGAATTTTAAGAAAGAAACCACCATGACTGTCTATTTTTCACCCATTGATTTTGGAAAAAACCGAGCAGCGACTTAACTAAGCAGAATTAACAGGGGAATTCTGGGAAATTCTGCCTTTCACGTTACTAGTGACAGCTGTCTATGAGCCTCCCCATAGAGGGCTATCTGGGTGTCCTTGCCTCCATCTACCTCAGGTTCCTAGTTGGTCACAGTTCTTTCTCTCTACCTCATTTCGTAAGTTGCTCGGTTCAGTCCACCCCTGTTGTTTATATGCATGTAGGGTCAGGCTGAAGCAGGAGTCACTGTCCATACACTAAGGCAAACATAATGCAATAGGATGGAGCTAGTTTTCCTTAGTAGTTACAACACACTGCTTATCTGCAATGCTCTCAGTGTTATATAGAGCACTTTGTCTTAGTCCATGTAAGCCTGCTGGTAATCTAACCGCACATATTTACTACTGTCTCTCTTCACTTGGAAATGACATGACAATTCTTTTTCATATTTTACTATGTTCTTCTGGCTTTTTTCCCCTCAATTTCAAAAAAGTCTTGAATTCTTCTTACCATACTCTTTGTTGTTAAAACCTAATTCAGGGAAATGTTTTGGTTGTCAATTGAGAAGACTGAAGAAATTCAGAAGTCTTTGCCCTCCTTCATTGCAGGAGAGAAAAAAAATTCACATTTTGCAACTTTGCATAGAAATAAATATGATTTTAAGGTTCTTAGAAGTAGGTTGTGCAAGATGGCACTCAGAGTGAAAAACCTGTGTTTGACTAGTCTAGATAAAATACCAATAGTTTATTTCTAGATGTGCAGATTTATAATTAGCTTTGAGTTTATTCGAATCAGTAACTTAAAATTTAACATGTTAATACTTTTAGTTAGATTTATCATCTTGAAAAGCTAACTACACTTAGATGCCAACACTTACTTGAGACTTTAAACTTTTAATAATTTATTATGTATTACAAGTGAAGCACAGAAGTTTGTAAGACACAAAATGGTTTAGTTTTCGATTTCTTTAACATTTGGATTATAGTCTTATCACCCCTTGAGATGACATTTAGTGATATTCATTTGTAACTTCTGTAAATATTTCAAACTGTAGAGATGGCACGGTAAGGTTGCTGCAGATATTTAAGGTGGGTTTGTGTGAATTATAAGTGCACAGATCTGTGGTTAAGCAGAGACTGTGATTGTGCAAGGCAAAGTAGTGACTTGAATGCCTTCATGTGGACACTTTCCTGTGTTTAAAGTCCTGGGCACATAGTAGGTTGACTGGTTTCCTCTCACTGTCTCTAGTCATTACCATTGAACTGTGGTGATCTTGATTTCATCATCACCTCCAAAGGAATTTTCATCATTCACACAAAGAAACAAAGAAACAATGACTTGGCTCAGATTGCAATCACAGTAAATCAATCCTTTCACCAAAAGTTAGTCTATGTAATCCTGATTTGTAAAAGCAGAAGCTATTTCCAAAAATGACTTTTAAGACGAAAAATAAATACATTAAATCCCCACTAATTCAGAGATGAGGCTGTTATTGGTGAAATCTTAATTGTCTAGTACCCCTTTAGACAGGCAACTAACTTGTGTTCTGCGTCACATGGAGTAACTCAAGAAAGTGTTAAAGGCAATAAGAGTCCTCTTGGGCCTGCTTTAACTGGTAAACATGATCCATTTGTAATTTATACTAGCCATTTATAAGGTTATGGTGTTTTGGCTCTCAAATATTATTTGTTAAAATGGTTTTAACATATGTCTTTCAAAATGTCATCATTATTCTGTTGGCTTTTTTGTTTTTATTGTTAGTACTCAAAGAATACTCTTAGGGTGGACCAGTTCTGACTGAGCATGATAAAATGTGAATTATCAGAATCTAAGGCAATGTGGCAGTCCTATGTTAAAAGTTTTTCTGTTCACTGGAAATGCATTGTGTTTTTCAGGAAAATTGATTCAAGTGGTGTTTGGCCATTGGGATGTGGTCACTTGCCTCACTCGCTCTGAGTCTTACATTGGGGGAAATTGCTACATTCTCTCGGGGTCACGTGATGCCACCCTTCTGCTGTGGTACTGGAATGGAAAGAGCAGCGGGATCGGAGATAACCCAGGAAGTAAGCCCAACTACTTTTTTTGTTTCCAATGACTTTTTAAGTGAACTTTTATAAGTGACGTAGAATAATAATGCCCTGAAAGGGAAGTTATTCTTTTTCTGATGAGAATGAAACTGGATTATTAAAGAGTTCTTAATTCTTTATTATAATTTAAGGAAGATCTATGTAACCTTGTTATTAAAACATTTTGTGGTCACTGACAATTAAAACCCATACATGAAGTCTCATTTTTCATGTTATAGTTTATTCCCATGATTGAAAAATGCTAGTTTATTATTTGAAATGGTTGTCTCCAAATAAGAGATTTTTTTTCCATGAACTATAAGATATAGAATGAAAAAGCAGTGACATATTCTCCTGTTTATTGAATTCATATTTTAAAAGAGAAAAAATTATAATTTCATAGAAGTGTACCAGTCTTTATAAAGTTATGCTTTCATTTACATATTAAAAGATAAAACAAGTCATAAAAGGCCAATATGGAATATTCAAATTGACTCTTGGTTTTTTCAGATGGGAAATGAAAATGTTCACCAACAGCCTTTAACATCTTTATGAAACTGTGAAGGCAGTAAAACAAAAAATGTGTAACCATTTAAAATTGTAATTCACAGAAGGCAAAAAAGGAAGCAGCTACCATTAAACCAATCGCACACAGCTGCAGAAAAGAAATGGCTTTAAAAAAACACATTAAGAAGTCGGAAAAAAACAATTAAAGGGACCACCTGAAAAATGAGAATTTAATTAAAATGATTATGACACAACAGTGAAGGGTTTCTGCAAGAATAGCTTTAGATTTTTACTTCGTAAGGTAGAGCATTTTAACTGCTCTTAAGCATTTACCGTTTTTTAATTTAAAGCAAGTTGTGATATGTTAGAGTGAGGAAGGATTGTATTGTTTCCAGTTGCTTTACCTAAATGAGAGGTGTGCCCCAAATTGTGGGATGGTGACAGGAATTTCTTTAAACAGGTTAGAATGTGTTTACCATTGGTTAAAATTTCAAAGCTATGCATTAGTAGATCTGAGTGGGAAAGTGAAATAAATCTTCGTTCAAAAACTTAGTCAAACACTAGTTCAATTTTAAAAGAAATAGATGCAAAATATTTTTAAAATCTGTTTCTTCTTATATTCACTATAGACCTGGGATTAGTAAGTAAACCCTTTTTTGGGGAGTGGGGGAAGGGGAGTGCCAGTCCTAGTGCTTGAACTCTGGGCCTAGGCACTGTCCCTGAGCTTTTTTGGTCAAGGATAGCACTCTACCACTTGAGCCACAGCTTTACTTTTGGCTTTTTCACCAAAAAATAAGTGTCTCAGGGACTCTCCTACCAAGGCTAGTTTTGAACTGTTATCTTTAGATCTCAGTCTCCTGAGTAACTAGGATTATCAGTGATAAGCCACTGATGCCTGGATAGTAAACTAACATTTTATTCAGTTAATTTCCAACATCTCTTTTTCACTTTTATCAAAACAGAGATAATGCCCTGTACAAGTAGAACCTGAAAAATAATTTTAAGTTTCTGTCACTATGGGTAATATAGTTTACAATCAGATCGATAAACTGTACCTTTATACAGAGGTCCCAGCTTCACATGTAATTACAGTAAAAACTTATACATATAATTTCAGGGCTTTTTCCTATTTTTTGGAAAGTACTTCCTGTTCTTTTCATGAGGACACTGGCATTCAGTTTCTCTTCCTTTCTGGCCTCCGTCAAGTGACTACTTTCAATTTCTTTCTTCCTGTTTGTTTAAATTTATTTATAAGATTCACTAAAAAATTTCTGGCAAACCTAGACTTGACATAGATAATATTTTGTTATTTATCTCAAAATACTTAAGAGAAACTTTCTTGTCTTAAACTAACGGAACATGTTTCATGCCTATATAGCAGTCTGAATACACACAAAGACAGATATTTAAATCTTTGAGTTTTATATTTATTTGACTTAATCACATTCTATGTCTTAGTTATTACCAGTGTACTGAGAAACACCTACAGACTTATTAGTTCTACTTGTATACAATTTCTGTTGCATTTCAAAAATTTAGCTATTTTAAAATTAGAAATTTTTAGTTTTCCAGAAGAAAATATTTACATATCCATGTCTATAGAATGATATATATTTAAATATATGTTTACATATTTCAGTACCTTACCAAATGTCCTGTGTATATACATGCCCTTAAAAAAAATGAAATGACATTTGAGCAAATTGCAAGATTTGTAGTAAAAGAACCTGAGTTCCCGGCTCCACTGTGGTTCTCTCTTGTCTGTAAAATGAAAACAACAGTAACTTAAGGTGTTATCTGGAGCTAGGGTGCTTAGAGCTAATAAATCAGCACAATTCGCCATCTTGCTGGCTTTCGAGCACATAGTATAATTGTTAGATTTCCATAAAGCACTTTGTTGGTGCTCTCATTTGTAGTATGGTGAAAGCTGGTAATGAAGAGGGGAGTAAAAAAAATTGAACACCACAACACATCTAATACATATTTTAGGAAATTGTAATGTATTGTGACTAAATTAAATTACTTTTCTCAAAGTGAACCTCGCCCTTTCTGGCCTCCTTATAACATCCGACGTCCCAATTTAATTTTGCTTTAGCTGTGAAGGGTGAATCTGGGAGAAAGACAAACAAGCACTTTTTCCTAGTATGAGAATTTACACATATTACACTAGAAAAGCGAAAAGGCCGCATGCAAGTGTGTTGAAAACAAATGGCAAGCAACACAAAGACATTTTTCACTGTGTGTAAACTGTTTCAAACATTCCCCCAAGCTGGTTCATTTTATAAGCCTCTCCTGGCTGGTTGATAGCCCCGAGGGGCACTGCTGAGGCCCGAACAGGGCTTCGGTTTCTCTGCCGCGTCTCTAGACTGCAGAAAAGACCTTTAGATGCAGTGAGGACTATTACATGCAGCCTAACTTTCTATTTTTTGATGTTGGGCTTTTTTTCTGTCTTGAAGAGAAAAATAAGCAATTATAATAACAATACATAACCGCCTTTTCTTCATTTTATAGATCTCACTTAGCTATTTTAGGTTTTAAAAAAATTCTAAGTCAAGAAAATAGATACGAATTTTACTTCCGAGGGTCATATACTGTTTTTTCTAATACTGATGTTGGTGCTAGATGGGAAGTTTATAGCTATATATTCTTTAAAACCATCATATATCTGATATTAATATGCCTATTATTTGGGCAAAATCAGATTAATTTGAAGTAAATAAAACCTAGAAATAGTATAATTTGGGGCTTAAATAAAAAAAAACACTTGGATGTTTTCTGAAACCTGCCTAGATCACATTGTTTCCCTCCTCACAGATCATTTTTCATCTTTCACTGCATTGTGCGGTGATGGTTGTCTGCGGTGGTATGCTCTTTCCCAATGAGAAGGACGCTGGAAACACCATTCCATTTCATTGTGGATGGTTTATGAAGTTAGCAGTGGAAGGTGTTTTCTACAGACCTCACAGCAGCTCTAGTACTCACTGTTTTAGTACCCAGTACTCTTTTTTAGTACTGTGCCTGGGATGCTTCCTTTTCCTCTAGAATAGTTCTGTCCAAACTGCCCTTTTCCACATTTAAGAGAAAATGTGTTGCCCTGTGCATTCAATTGGTGTTAAATACTTTAAACCGTGAATGATCTTATTTAGATAGAGAAGATAAAAACATTCAACCTCCGTAGTGTCTTACTTATTCTTATTATGTTAATAAATCATAAACTTGGATTTTAAAAGCAAAATGCTTGTGAGGCATGCTTAGGTATGGGAAGAAGTTTTTGTTTTTTTTTTTTTAAGCCCCAGTTAATTAGCTTTAGAAGCACTGGTTGCTGACTGGGAGGGCAGTGTATAGATTTGTGTGTGTGGTATTTCAATAAAGTAGTTTTCCATTCTTGGATTCTGGTTTTGATTTGATTGAAAGGTGGCATTTTCCCCCTCTTTGCAATCAGACATGCTAATCTATGTCAGCTTTCTCCTTTGTGGGAATGGCGTCTACTGAAAGAAAAAAAAAACACCTTTTTTTTTCCGTAGCAAGATTCTGTTCTTTAAGAATATTTCAGCACCGTTAATTAGAAAGAAGGTTTTATTAACCATAAGGCCAGCACTAACAGACCACAGAGCTGTTTGTTAAAGGACTGTAAGCCATGCTGTCCTGCTTTTCCTCTGTCTAAAACTTCATTTTGTTATTCTCTCATCAATCATGTGAGTCATTACCGTAAATCCTACTGTTGTTAATTTTACTAGTATCACCCTAATGAGACATTCCTGCTATAATTAAAAATGAATTCCAACTTTAAGGCATTCTAAATTTTTTTTTAATGAATTTAGAATGATCTTGCCACATGACTATAAATACCATGGATACACACATCGACCACTCATCACGTCTGTAAGGAAAGTGGCATGGTAGCGTGTCCAGGTGTGAATTATTTACTGGTAGCCCCATGCATATGTGCTTCTGCATATGTATATTTTTGCACATCTCTAGGAATTATGTTCTTTTTATCATAAAGTATAATATGTCTTACTGAAGCTACCGATAAATGCTTATTCTTTGTCTTGCCAAAATATAGGTATGGCTATGATACAAACAGTACTCCTCTCTCTTAGTAGGGGGCTAAGAGCACCATCTGCTGGATGCAATGGGACACGATGTTGGGAAGTCTGAAAAATCAGCACTTGCTAACACAGGTGTACCTTGTGTTTAATTGTGGATGATGTATGACTTATGGGTCACAAATGGCAAGATAATGTGCACATGTTGAACCATGTGTTTTCAAGAAGACATTTCTTCTTTTGCCCCCATCCTACTGTAGAAGTTTACAATTAATTGTCTTAAGGGGAAAAAGCACAACATACACCTCCTAAAAACAAAGCAGCACAGTCTGTCGTAAGATTGTCATTAGATAAATTCTTTATCTTGCAGATCTTCGGTAAGCTGCATTTGGGAAAACTGTTGAGATTTTAAGTTCAGGTCCTCAGATTCACTAGGTGTTGAATGCTTTCACATTCTTGAGACTGACCTTCTTTTCCCTGGGCTGTGACTCCTGACCTGATTCCATGGCGAGGACGTGAGTTCCCGCTTGTATCTTATCCAGAGCTTCTCTCTGGCCCTGCCTTTGAGCTGCTCCAGTGCACCAAGACTGCCCTGTGTTTTTCTTTGTCCTTGAGGAATTCATCGCGCTGGGGCTCAGAGCAGCCTGTTGGCAGTGCTCAGTTCAGGTGACATTAAAAGTATGTCTCTGAAACTCTCCAGAAGGTCCGGGGTGCCTGGTGCTCTATGATGTAATGCAGGCCCTCAAGCTCAGCAGAACAACTCTGTATTTACTGCTTGTAACTAATAGTAGACGTGGTAAAAAGGAATTATATTCATATGGCAAATGAATACAACCTTAATGTGCACCATATGCACAGTGGTGGGGTGATGTGCCAATATATCACATTTATTTACCTTGTTTGGTTGCAGAGAAAAATGACTATACCATTCAGCTGGTAGGCTTGAGCTATTTAAATATGAGCACAGAATGGGTGATTTATGCCCTCAAACTGAAACCAAGTATCTTAATATGTATACTTTAGTGGGGCCATACTCATGAAAATGGTCAAAAACTTGGTGTTCAGATAGATCTTAACTTCACTGACTTAGCCCTCCAAGAAAATCTTGCACCTACATCCTCTTTTACTTGAGAGGACTTACTTAATTCCCTGAAACTGTTGAGTACTGTGCCCTTGCCCCCTTCTTCATCTAAAAGTAGGATTTGTATGGTGTTAGAATACCCTGGGGATGGTGTGTTGGTATATGCATGTGATTGTATGATTGTACCATAAAGCTTGTAGAAATAAGTTGAGCTGGGGCACTTGGAATAACACATTAGAATGACATTACCACTTTCCAAAATTTCTTTTTCTTTTTGGTCGTGGGGCCTGAACGCTGGGCCTGGGCGCTGTCCCTCAGCTCATCAGCTCAAGGCTAGTGCTCCACCACTTGAGCCACAGCGCCACTTCCGGCTTTTTTTTTTCTGCTTATGTGATGCTGAGGAATCGAACCCAGGGCCTAATTCATGAGGCATGCACTCTATCACTGAGCCACCTTCCCAGCCCCCCCAAATTTCTTTCCTTATAGCAATGAATGATAACTTTGTGCATTCATGCCTCATGTTGCACTGTAGATAGTCCCAAATTTTTATGAAAACACAACTGTTTCTATATAGAATTTAATATCTGATTTCTTTTATAAGGCCACAATCACCCTATTTTTCTTCTACTTCAGTTTTAATGCATTATGCCCACTTATATGGAATTATAGACAGAACTTTAAAAGTATTACTGACAAAATTTAAAAGTACATTTATAAGTTATTATTTTTACTTTTGCAGTACTGGGGATTGAACCCAAGTCCTTGCGCAAGCAAATACTCTACCATTTGAGCCATACCCATACCCTCAAGACCTTTTGTTTTGTGTTTCGTTTTTCACACGTGGCCTTGCTAATCTTGTAAGAGTGGGCTTTACATGCACAATCCTCCCGCAATTCCAGGCTAATTTTAGTGTCCTTTTAAAAATACTACCATTACCTATTTATGTATATCATTGTGTATATTTGCTATTTGCCTGTTTTATTAAAATAATTTTTGTTCTCAAATTCAAATAGGTTTGGTCAGCTTTCCGGTTTTAAATCTGAAGTGTGCTTAGGTAGGAAAGCATTTCTTAGATTTCTTTCTCAGATCTCAGCCTCCTGAGTAGCTAGGATTATAGGCGTGAGCCACCAGCACCCGGCCTCACATATTTGTCGGTGAACATGCTCAGGCCCCCAGCTGCTTTCCTGTGGCTCCCGTGTAGCTGGAGTGATGGGCTTTCATCACCATCCCTCGCTTACTTACTGGTTGAGATGGGCATGTAGAAAACATTTTGCTTGAGCTGGCCTTCTACCACAGTCCTCCTAATCTCTGCCTCTTGAGTAGCTGGGATCAAAGGTGTGAGCCTCTGTAGCTGGAACTTAATAGGTGCTTAGCACTTGCTGGATACCTGTGAGTGCTTTATTCATTAACACAGTCCTCATAGAAGCCCTGTGTATTCCCTTTGATGGATGAGACACAGAGATTAGAAATAGGGCTTTCCTTTCACCCAAGGCCCTAAGTGTCCTGGATTTTCTTACTAGAACATACCCGAGTGTGCTTACCTAGCTGGTTAGGTCATAAAGTCTGGGCTCAAACTAAGATGTTCTAACATAGAGCCATGTCTCCCACTTTTTTTTTTGTCAGTCATGGGGCTTGAACTCTGGGTTTAGGTGCTGTCCCTCAGCTCTCTCTTCAGCTCAAAGCATGCATTCTACCACTTGAGCCACAGTGCCACTTCCGGTTTTTCTGGTGATTTATTGGAGATAAGAGTCTCATGAACTTGTCCTGCCCGGGCTGCCTTTAAACCATAGTCCTCAGATCTCAGCCTCCTAAGTAGCTACGATTATAGGCGTGAGCCACCAGCACCAGCATCTCTCACTTTTTTTATTGAGATGCTGGAGATAGACCCCAAGGCTTCATGCACAGAAAGCATGTCCTTGTGCCTCTGAGCTACATCCCCCCGCTGCACAGACCCTCCAATTGAATCACATTATCAGCAGAGAAGAACTTGATGTAATCCTACCACTGCAACACTCAGTATTCAAAAAGGACATAAGATAATTTTGTTGAACTGAGTTCTTACAACAGTATGTGTCCTTGTAGGACTTGGGTGAGAGGGGTGTGTGCGTGCGTGCATGTGTGTGTGTGTGTGTGTGTGTGTGTAATGAATAGAACTGAGGGTTTTGTTCATGCTAATCATCACTCTGCCACTGAGCTACAACCCTAACCCCTAGGATTTCACATTGTTTTAAATAGTATTATTTGTATAATTGTAGGCATATTCTCATAAAGCTTATTTTTTAATGTAGCACTAGAGGATGATTCTAGTTTAACAAGGCAGAGAAATGTTGTAAACCAAGAAACTATAGTGGATTTTTATGTCAATATTATTTTATCTTGCATCAATAATAATGTTTACGAAAGGAGGCCTACCTAAGTGAAAACTCTGGTGCTTTTCCCACCCTAAACGGAGCTATGGCATGTCATCTGCTCTATATGTTTAATGACATTAACATATTTTCACCAAAAAGACTGTGTGGAGTGTGGGGGCAGGGGAGGAGAACAAATTTCAAATTGTTTCTCTTCGCTTAATTAAAATGTAGTGTAATTCCCAGTGAAAACTTAGGAAGCTATTGGAGAGGTTTAAGGAACATTTAATGGCTAGTCCCATTTCCTCCTCTGCAAAGCCATTTCCTTTCTTGATTTACCATTATGGCCAGCCACATGAGAAAGCGAAGTGTTCAGTTTTCACACCAGCTCTTCATAGTGCTCCACGGTAACCAACAGAGAACAAAAGTCACATGCAAAATAGAAATGTCCATCTTTAGGAAATGACTGACAACCTCTTGTGTAGTATCGAAATGCTTTGATGTTTTTAATTTGTATGTAATTAAGAACTTCATTATATTCTTAGCTTTTTATGTAGCATGTATGACTTTTAATAGAATGACTTCTCTGAAATCTTTTTTTAACAAAGTTGAGCTTCATATTTTGTTTTGCTCTTCTTTAATGGTACTAGACTGTACTTTTATGAAGAATTCAATCTGTTTTTCTTATGGACTTCATTAATCATCCTTGGGTATTGATTTTGCATGCAAAGCAGTTATAAGTAGTTTAGACTTCAGTATGGTATTTTTGACATTTATAATTACAGATATTTGTAATTTCAAGGTTAATGGAAAGATTGTTAAGATTTGACCCAAATATCATTTAATTTCTTGGTTTTAGTTTTTATTGTTTTTCCATGCTGGAGAATGAACCTTGATCCTTACAAAGAAAAGCACTCTCCTCCTTAGCTGAACCTCTGCTGCCAGTGCCTATTTCAAATGAAGACATTGCAAATAAAATGCCATATCTCAAAACTGTAATTGCAGCTGGTCCTCAGACTGGCAGATTTTTAAACTTTAGAGGAAATGTTGAAAACATATACATTTTAAAACCATATTTCTTCTTGGCCTTATTTTCTATAGTGCATTGCACATGATACTACTGTACCAATACATGTGATTATGTATTGAAAGTGGCAGAATGAGTGATCAGTGGCTATGTTACCTTATTTGCCTAAGAATCACTGAAAGTAAGTGTTTATTGGAAATTGTAATTCATTTTTATAGGAGTAAGAATAGGACAGTGTTGAACCCACTTCATTTCGTAAAGGACATTACTGAAGAGAATCAATGGGAATTACTCTAATTATAACAACATATCTAAGTTGCCAATCAGAACTTTACACTGCATTTTATAATGACTTTGTTTTCTTAAGAAGAAGAGATAATGCTCAATATATCAAGAAATTTCTTTAAAAGCACCAACAACTTTTCCAGAAACACATGTCTGGTATATTTTTGCCTGGACTATTAATCCTGTTTGCCTTAATGATGATAGACCTTAAGAAATACTTTCCTCATTGAATATTTATGAAGAGGATAGTAAAGGAATTACTGTTTCTTTTTCTGTATTTCCAGGTATAAAAATTTAAGTGGTTCAGAGTCCATTTGGTAAAGAAACATATTTAATGCTATGAGAATGCTGAAGAAACACATTTGATAAAAAACATTTGCTATTCTGCCTAATGATGTTAAAAATAATTCAGCTAATATTTTAAGACCCAGTCCAGTATAAATGCTGAAAAGTTATTGTAGGAGCTCTGTGTTGTTTAAATGCAAGCGAGGTGTTATCTCAGAGTCTATAACTTAGTACTGACATATCCAGCACTATGGACTGAGAAAAGCACATCTGTAAGAACTGGTGTGTCTGGGCATTCATGGGAGGCTTTGGACTGTCTTTAATCTCATCTGACTTGTTCATCTTCCTCTAAGGCCTTCCATAAAGATGCACTGAGTCTCCTTTTCAGCTCTTGGGCTGGATTTGCATCAGTGGTCATAAACCTGTTCTCTGGACAAAGACTCCTTTCCTTTGAAGTTATTGCTCGAGATTTTCAAAGAAGTCCTAGAAGTCTGTCCTTTTTCTCTTTTTATTTTTCTTTAAGAAGTTTGAAGTGTAGCTTTTTAACTTAACAGCAAGATAAATTTTTTTCTCCACATTATTGAAAGCCATGACGATTTTTCCAACAGTAAGACTTTAAAAGGTTCTTAAGGGAATCTGTTCTGCTTTGTGATTTAGCCTTTGGTAGATTCTACTATCTCAGAAAGCAAAGGTACCGGCTGTTTGTTTCCATTAATGCTTGCAAGCGTGTTTTTCTTTTTGTTTCTTTTTAAAAAAAAATCAGAATAAGCCTGGTATTTCCCCAAAGACCTTTTCTTGCTTTTATTTGGTTTAGACTTTGAGTGAGACACTGATGATAGCTTTGGAGTCTTTGAAAAGTAACACAAGGCCAGAATCATCTTATGGCCTGATTATCTTCCCTGAGCATTCACTGCAGGGGTGAAGTGAGGGGA
The DNA here is from genome assembly GCF_000151885.1 of Dipodomys ordii. Taxonomy (NCBI): domain Eukaryota; kingdom Metazoa; phylum Chordata; class Mammalia; order Rodentia; family Heteromyidae; genus Dipodomys; species Dipodomys ordii. The sequence continues at coordinate 73,321 of NW_012267338.1, read as the reverse complement.
GCTGTGGCCAGAGCCACATTCGGGCTTCCACACCGAATGTTAGTGGGCAGTGCCTTTCCTTTCTATGAGACGTCACGTGAGCTCTGTCATGATCCAGGCTGATGTGTAGCGGCACCACTACAGGAACATAGGAAGATTCCATTGCTATGGGGCAAGCCTGTGTTCTGCTCCCATGATTACGGCATCCCTAAATTTCATTCCAGGTGGTTCCCATCAAGTGTAAGAAGTTTGTACTTGCTTCATTAAAATCCCATGCCATATTGGTGATCATAAAGTTCTTGGTTTTGGAGGACTTAGAAAAATTCTTGTTAGTTTGAATATCCTTTCTGATCAGGAGACTACATGAGCATTGCTTGAACTATACAGCAGATAGGAAGGGAGCTCAAATCAGCCGGGAAGCCAGACCCAGAGCAGCTTTTCTTTAAGGAAATTCTCTCTTTTGTCCAGTATGGGTTTTTAGAAGCCATCAGTGTACCTTCTGCATAGACCAACATAGGTGAGATGCACTGTCTTTTGACTGGACAGCAGTGATTATTTGTGAAACCAGTTACTGAGAAGAACTTAATAATCATGTCTCCTTATGTTGTAATTTGTTGTCTCTGCCTCCTCACCTGTCTGTCTGTCAGTTTCCATCTATCCATCTGTCCATCCCTCCCTCTATCTCCTTCCCCCCTTACTCCCATTTCCTGACCTGTCTAAACTGCTTCCTGGATTAGGAAATGCTTTGCCAAACTTTGAAGTGAAACCTAACATTCTATGTAGTGCTCAGGCACTAGGAAAAGAAAAATCTTTTCTCAATTTCATATGCCTACTAATGAAAAAAACCTTAATGAATTTTACAAAAGACATTGCTTACATCTTAACTCACCTTCTGGGGCCAATCATGCAGCTTTCTAAACTCTGCCTTCCGTGATTCTCAGACTCTTGGATTTCATCGCTTTCCCATTAAAGGAAGAAATGCACTTTATAGCAATGTTTTCCCTTTTTTCACTGTGTGCCTGAGAAACTACACTGAGATCCAGAAAACAAAGCATCAACATGCCCACATGACAATGTCTGTTAGGTCTTCATGATCCATCTGGCCTGTATTTACCTTGGCTTCAACGTAGATTGCTTTCATTTGCCATCATTCCTCCTCGCCCCTTCATGTTCGTTGAAAGTAGAAAGACAATTCACGTGGAAACAAATCTTGCCCTTAAGAAAATGATTACTTATGAAAACAAAAAGGAACAATCACATCCAAAATATAGTCCTTAGATCATAATGATTTTAATAGCTGACTTGGAAAAAAAAGTTGCCAGCTGATACAATCTGACAGTAATTTCAAGAATAACATTGTGTGGTATTGTTTGTGGAATTTAAAATTTCATGGGAAAGGGAGAAACCCTGAATCAGGTTTGAAGTTTTGTTAACTTTTTCAGATACAACGTACATATTTCTAAATTTCGTGCCAGAATTTTTTTCCATTTATGAAATACTATTCTTTTTTTTTCATTTTATTTTATTTTATTTGTGAACATACTGTACAGAGGGGTTACAATTACATGGGCAGGATAATGCGTACATTTCTTATCAAGCATTGCAGCCTCCTCCTTTGTTTACCCTTCACATCCCTTCCCAGCCTCCCCCCCACCCCCCACCCAATCCTCCCCCTCTCCCCCCTCGTGCCAGAATTTTTATCTTTAGCAGAAAGTTAAGTAGTTCAGGTTATCTTATGTTATTTGCTTCTTTTCTTCAAAATGTCTCCAAATTCGTGAACTTTTTAAGGAAAAAGAAGTTGCTCTAAGAATTATTTTTGGCTTGGAAAATGTCCAGTAAACATTCTAATTAAAAATGGGTATGATTCTCCAAACAAGTTTCAAAACTTGACAGCAAATGAAACTAGTCCCCTTGTGCACCCCTCCTCCCCCGCCCCGGCCTTTTAATGTGCTGCTTCAGGTCTCGCTCTGTCGCTAGGCCGTCATCAGTGGTGGCACATTTGTTGTGACCCACGTAGGCACTGGAGTCAGGCAAGGTCTCCTGGGGAGGGGGGGTAGCTGCTCTAGGGGTGATCACAGTCTGGGGTGAGGTTAGCAGCTGGTGTCAGCCACCTACTTCTAGGTCCCTTTCGCCCCATTGGATTGCACAGCATCAGATATAAATGTGCTGTACAACCTGTGGGGGAATCTAAGAATGGCAACAGAATAATGCTCTTTAGGTCCATTTATAAATGCTCTGTGTCTTTGTCATTAGACACCATGCATAGAGGACCAGTGTAGTCTTACAATAGTATTCCTCAGGCTAAATATGGAACCATTTCCTCCTTGTGGCTTGGCATGGATCAAGCTGTGGCTCAAGCCCATGAGTATTTTCCATAGCTACCAGACACAGCCTTCCCCTCTGGCTTCCAACTTCAACCTTCCATATCTCAGCCTTCTTGAGTAGGTGGGCTTACAGACGTGAGTCTCCAGAACCTTCACAATAGTTCGTAATTTTTATGTTTTGTTGGAACTGGGCCTTGAACTCTAGGCCTCACTTTTGCTAAGCCTAGCACTCCACCATTTGGGTCACTCCTCCAGCACAAGGGACTCACTTTTGTATTTACAGAGTGTTAGAAGCACTTTCCAATGAATGCATTTCAGATGATCATTTTTAATCCTGAACTTTCGACCTTGAAGTTGGATAGATAGCATGCGTGTCCCCAGATCCATCAAATCTGGTACTAGCCTGGGACTTTTGGACAGATTCTCAAACTACAAATGAAAGGTGTAGGTGTGAGGCGGGTGGAAAGGTTGTTACTTTATCCTCATTTATCCTTTCTCTTGTTTGTTTTTTTCCTGAAGGTGAGACCACCACTCCCCGGGCCATTCTGACAGGCCACGACTACGAGATAACTTGTGCGGCCGTCTGTGCTGAGCTGGGCCTGGTGTTAAGTGGCTCTCAAGGTAAAACTGGTGCCGGGCGTTGGCATTGCTTGGTGTCTTGTAACAAGTGAGCTGTAACAAGTGGAGTTGGTTCCTTTTCTCCAAAGCTTTGGCCTGTTATGGTAGCCATTAGCCACATGGAGCTATTCAAATATAAATTAGCTAAAATTAGATATAATTACCTATGAAGTTCCACAGTGGCAGCAGCCACATTTGGGTGAACGGTGTTCACACATGTGTGGGGTTTCCAGGTGGACAGCATGGAGACACCATGCTCTTTACAGCACTGCTCTAAAGAGCTGACGATGTTGTAAACAAAAGCTCATTGAGATAGGAGCACTTCCAGGAGGTGGGAGCATCTTCGTGGATTTGGGGTCCTGCTTCGTTGTTGTCCTCTGACTGGGCTGGATTCCATCGCACCTGAATGGAAATCCTGACAACTGTCTTGTCTTGTCTTCAAATCTCAAGCGCAGAAGGAACCAGATTGGCTCTGAGAATAGAATAGAAAGGCCCTAGAGCCACTTTGTGCTGGCCAGAGAGGCTGGGTGTTTTCCAAAAGCACCCACACTCCATCAGGACCAACTAGAAAGAGCTTTGTTTCCAGTTCCATGCCCCCCACTGTAAGAGTCTATCCATGTCTGTCTCTGCTCTGAGCTGACATCTGTGCACAAACAATAAGGAAAACTCTGCAATCTCATATCTTTTAGGCTTGCCTGCTAGGAAAGGGTAGAGGATGTGAGTGACCTGAGCTGTGGCCTAGTCTAAGTGACGAGGCACATTAGCCATTTAAAGCGTTTCACTGAAGAATTTGGCCAAAGCAGTGAAATAGTAATACTGATAGCAAGTATTCTCTCACTACTGGATTTTTACACGTCCTGAGTTAACGTGAGTTTCAGATTCTATGTGATCCAAATTAGATAATCTGTCATAGGTCACCCTTGCTTGCACATTAGTATGGATAGCAAAAGTAGCCATGCTAGCCTGAAATTTTACAAAAATTATCTTGATACTCAATGGGAAATTTATGATTATCCCAATGTTAGGACTGCCAACAAATTTTAATGTTTTGATTGTAAAAATGCTCATGCTTGTAATCATAGCTGAAATAGCCTGAACTAGGGGGGATTGCAGTGGGAGGTCAGCCAGGGCATACACAACTAATAGCTGGTGGTTCACGCCTGTAATCCTCACTACTCGGGAGGTGGAGATAGGAAAGATCTCAGTTCCAGACTAGCCTGGGCAGAAAAGTCTGCAAGTCTCCAAGAAGCTGGGCATGGTGACACATGCCTGTCATACCAGCTACAACGGGAAGCAAAAAGGAAGACTGCGATCCCAACACACATCTGGGCAGGAAGTAAGACCGAAGCTAACAATACCTCCAATACAAACAGGGCTCAGTGGTAGAGTGCCTGTCCAGCAAGCTTGAGGCTCTGAATTCAAATTCTAGTACCACTAAAAGAAAAAAAATCATTAAAGAAAAAAATTAACCTGGGTGCCAGTGGCTCACCCCTATAATCCTACTCACTACTCAGGAGGCTGAGACTTAAGGATCATGGTTCAAAGCCATTCCAAGCAAGAAGATCCATGAGATTCTTACCTTCAATCAATTGCCAAAAGAAAAAAAGAGCTGGAAGCAGAGCTATAGCTCAAGTGGTAGAGTGCTAACCTTGAGCAAAAAAGTTCAGGGACAGCACCCAGCCCCTGAGTTCAAGCGGGCACCAAAAACAACAGCAACAACAAAAACGAAAACTGAGTAGATGTATAAGGATATTTTAAAGACTAGAAAACCTCTTATTTACTTAGCACACTATTGTTTAAAACACTAGCATATTTGGTTTCTTTGTGAAGAATTTCCCAGGCACCCTTGCAGTGGTGCCAGCCACCTACTTCTCCACATGCCTTGGGAAACAGGGTACTCCTTTCTGCCAAGGTTTTGTTCAGTGCCCTCGGTGTCTTCGAGTGTCTCTGGGGTTCCCGTAACGTGAGGCCTCTCCCAGTGTCACTTCTCCTGAGACATCACGGCTTTGGTTACGTCTACTGGTCCGTTGTGGTCAGAGGGTTCCCCTCACTGATTCCCTGCCTGTGTCTCTCCAGTCTGGTGTCCACCACCCACAGCAGCTCTTCTTTCGCCATTTATTCCATTTTAGCCATCCCGCTCTACATTGCTATATTGAAGTTCATCTTTCTTAGCCATTCTTGTAAGTGTCTCCGGGTCCTCCCTGGGGACAGGAGGCAGTACAGCCATGCGACAGGGCTGGGCGTGAACCTACTGTCACATACCTGGTGACCAATTGCCCACAGACCTGGGTGGACACGCGTGCTGGCCATGGGTCAGGGTGCCCCGGTCTTCTGCACAGCATGGTCTGTGGACAGAAGAGCTCGGAGTGTGTGGTGCTGGGGCCGGTGTTATTGAGGAGTCATAGCTGAAGTCCCTGTGTGCGGAGCAGGGTGGAGACAGAAGCGGCCTACTTATTCTGATGCTAGAGAGCACCCAGAATCCTAACCCCTGGCCCGCCCAATGGAGCAGGGGCTGCTGGGGGCCCAGTGGGGAGCAGGAGCAGCCTGTGACCTCCTGTTGTGCTGTGTGCGCAGCCCCTGTCCTCCACGGGCTTCTCAGCCTGGGGTCACTTGGGAGGGGCAGAAGCTGCTGCTTGCTGTGGGGACATGAGGGAAGTAAAGTCACGAGTGAAACAGCAGAACGGGTCCCTCCATGAAGGCGGGGGTTAGGAAGGACAGCCAGGATCCCCTTCAGTGTCGCGAGTCGCAGGAGAGGAGATGGCCTCCCAGCCAGCCCCACAGCGACTGACCCCCAGCTCCAACTGCGTCTGCCCGGGGCCAGCCTACACCACCGCCCTGTCCCTTTTGGAATGTCTTTGGTTCATCCCACCCTCGGCCACCTGAGCTTCGTCAAGGAACTTCCTGTCTCTTGAGGAAATGTGACCTGCCGGCCAGGGCTTGGCTTCTCTCCTTGCCCCGTGGACAGGTGGGCCAAACAGTGACATGGCCGCCCCTAAAAGCTTTCTCCATTTGCAGCATGGTTCACGTCAAGGTTGAGACTGCGTTCATCTGATTTTGCTTCTGTGTTTTTGTAGTCAGGGGATGAACTCAGAATCTCACTCATGCTAGGCAAGTGCCCTGCCCTGTGTCCGTTGCATGAGTTAATTCTTTTTTGCTCCTGTCTTTTCAGAAGGGCCGTGTCTCATACACTCAATGAACGGAGACCTGTTAAGGACGTTGGAGGGTCCGGGACATTGCCTGAAGCCAAAGCTCATCCAGGCTTCGAGGGAGGGCCACTGCGTGATCTTCTATGAGAATGGCTGCCTCTGCACCTTCAGCGTGAACGGGAAACTCCAGGCCACCGTGGAAACGGACGATCACATCAGGGTAAGTGGCCATTTCCACGTGGTGCTGGCAGTCCACTGTGCTGTGTGGCTCGCGTGCGGCACTCAGCAAGGCTCATGGCCCGGCGGCTTTCTGGGGCTTAGTGAAGCCAGCCTAGTAGCTCCTGTGGAAGTGTAGGGTTTATTGATGTTGTTAAGAAACTTTGTTGCTCACTGTTCTTTTCTGCCTATCAAAGCTCAGTAGTAAATTGAATGGGCTTTTCTTGCAGTGGCACGGTGGGGGCAGAGGCTCTAGGCCTGCTGGGGGAGAGAGCAGGTGGTGTCAGCAAGACCACAGCCCATCGTGGAGCCAGGCAGGCCCTGTCGTGGCCCTATGAACCGGTAATGCTGTGGCCGTCCTGGGCTCCAGAAGTTAGAGGAGATGAGAGAGCCAAGCTGTTCTCTTGGAACTCCTTTTTCCAGATTCTTCCCTTCTCACCTCTGGACTTCGGGGAGCAGATTTAGGGGAAATGGAGCTGTGGGGAAGGGAGGTACACGTGACCCCTGTACAGTGTGGGCACCCAGGACATGGGGGCACAAACAGGTGAGTCAGAGGCGCCTCTGCCCGCCCAGGGCAGCTGGGGGCTGGCCCCAAATAGCTCTCTCACTGCCTGGCCTGTGATTGATAACCTGTTACACAGATTACACAACGAGACTTCTTCCTGCTCTTGTCTAGGCGTCCCTTTCTCCCAGCACCAGAGTGAGCAAGAATAAGGAACTCAAGCCCTCAGATAGGTCACATTGGTCAAATCCAAGTTCCCTGCTGCACTGCATGCTGGGATTGACTCTTCAGCCCCTCCCTCCTGTCTCCCAGCTTCGCTCCCACCGGCCTCTGCTGGGGGGTGGGGGGCACAGACACACTCACGCTCTATTTTTATTTCTCCCTTCTTTCCCATAATACTTCATTTAAGCCAAGTACACATCAGAGGGTTTTCCTTCCCTCTTTTCTTTGCAGTAATAATGTTGATAATCTGTCACTTTGAGTTGCGATTATATTGTCAGCTATACTAATAAATCTGTAAAATAATTGGAAATCCCTGGCTGTCTGTGGCTGTTTGTGTGGCATTTCAGTGCGACTGGAGGCCCTGGGAAGGGCCCCGTGGCGGCAGGGCCGCCATTCACACGCACAGGCCTCTCTCTGCCCTGCAGCCATCGCGCTTTCCCTCTGTAATATTTCCCACTGGATTTTAGGCCTGAGCAGCCCACTGCCTTTTCCCAGCGCTTGTGTGCTTTATCATGCTAACTTGCAAGTGGCAACTGTGTGATTAAAGCAAGCTGGCCCAGGAGGAGCTCTGCCCGTCCCCTGCTCCAGTCCACGTGGGGATTGGAGGCGTCCCGGGGCAGTCCCCAGCTCCATCCTGCAGGAGAGTGTGGCTGCTGACCACTGAGCAGCAGCCCAGACCCCAGACTAAATACCTGGAAGATGCCAAGAGCTCTCCAGGCAGGTAGGCAGCCTGAGCAGCCTCTGTGCAAAGCAAGGCTCCCCTACTGTCCTCATTCCAGATGCAGGATTGTTCTGTGGCATCTCACTTAATAGCATATCATGGTGCATCAAGCAGGCATGCTCGATGTCTTCATGAATGACTTAAATTTAAGCAGACAACCCAGCCAGAGTAGCAGAGTTATTTCATTGTAAACAAGGGGTAACCACCATTCCACCCGTAGGGGCTCATCTATTTCCTTTTCCTGGGCTGTGTTTTAGGATGTGGTCATTCCCAGCAGTCTGTGGTGGCTGTTGGTACTTCTTTAAAGACTAATGCAGCCCCGACGTTGTCCAAACACACAAGATTCAAAGGATGACATGACACGTCCCGGGGGCTCTCCCGACCCAACCTGACCTGGATCCTGAGGAGCTGGATTCGAATTAAGACCACATGATGTTACTTTGGTGGAGGGCAGGGTGTAACTCTGTAGATGGTACCTTGATTCTCAAACTACAGGAATTTGACTGGTTCCTCTTGAGAAAGATTGGAGACATTTTTCTTTTGCCGGTCCTATGGCTTGAACTTGGGGCCTGGGCACTGTCCCTGAGTTTTTGTGCTCAAAACTAGTGCTCTACCACTTCAGCCACAGCTCCATTTCTAGCTTTTGGTGGTTCATGAGAGTTGAGTCTCTCCGACTTTTCCTGGCTGAGCTGGCTATAAACCATAATCCTTACATCTCAGTTCCCTGAGTAGCTAGGATTCCAGATATGGGCACGGGGGTCTAGGAAATGGTTTTTCACCTTGGGGGGGTACCTGACTCATTTAAATGTATAGTCCTAAAAGTGCTGGTCTTATATCATTCCGGACGGAAGTAGGATTAGAGATGCTTTACTAGAACAAAGGATCAAAGATTAATGGTTTTAATTTCTATTTTAATATAGCACTTATCCAATAAAAAGCCTCAAGTATGAAATTCAAGTGAACCATAACCATAAGGTTAATGGATTTTCATCAGCTCCATTTCATAATTGTAGCAAATAATTATTTGTCCTGGCCTTCACCACAGCTCCCAGATAGCCCCCAGGCTCACCATAGCCAGAGGGCCGGGGAAAGATTCTGATTTGATTTCATATTGAAAAACCTTAATACTGTATTCGGCGAGTAAGACTTAGAAAACACATCCTTCAGGACACTGTCTTCCAAACACGGACTTCTTATTTTTTAGGTATCATTTTGTGTTTTTAAGAATAAGCTGCAATAACACTGGAAAGTTGGCAGTTGTATGAAGTGAGTAGGAAACAGACCGTTGCTATTTATTTATTTAGTTTTTTTTTTTGGTCATGGGCCTTGAACTCTGGGCCTGGGCGCTGTCCCTCAGCTCCTCAGCTCAAGGTGAGCGCTCTCCCACTTGAGCCACAGTGCCACTTCAAGTTTTCTGGTGGTTTATTGGAGATAGGAGTCTCACAGTCTTTCCTGCCCGGGCTGGCTTTGAACTGTGATCCTCCGACCTCAGCCTCCTGAGTAACTAGGTTTACAGGCATGAGCCAGTAATTGATTCTTTTAAATGGAAGTGTCAAAGGGTACAGACAAGATGGAACAAGGCAGTCAGAGAAGTTGGGGCTTGCTGTGGCTGGATTCCCGTCCACTGTGTGAGGACAGGGCAGGCATTGTGGAGCTGGGGACCACCCCAGATCCCCAGCTGTGGGAAGAGGGCAGCTGGAATGACTGGCTGTGGGCGTGGAATAGAGAATGCACACTTTTTAAAATGTGAGCACGGTCGTAAGAAAGCATGGCCTCGGTCGTAAGAAAGCATGGCCTCTAACCCTGTCGTTTGACCTTGGAGACACCGGCCCACAGCTCACTTCCTCAGACCCCTGAGATGCCCACAGCCTGTGCCCTGGGGCTTCATCCTGGCCCCAGGGCTCAGCTGACTTGTTGTGTCCACAGGCCATGCAGCTGAGTCGGGACGGACAGTACCTGCTCACGGGCGGCGACCATGGCGTGGTGATGGTGTGGCAGGCGTCTGACTTCAAGCAGCTCTTCACCTACCCGGGCTGTGACGCTGGAATCCGGGCCATGGCCCTGTCCTATGACCAGAGGTAACCGGGATCGTGGCGTGCTGATGGTGGCAGGAATAAAGGCTGCGGAGGGGATTTCTGAGTTGGGGGACAGGGGTGCAGTTCTAGAAACCAAAGCCCAGCCTGTAGAGGGGGCGGTTTTCTGGGGTGGCCTTGACACAGGCTGGAGTCCCAGGGGTTCAGGCCGGACTGGAGGCTTTTTCTATTTCTTTTCTCAAAGCCCCTTTCTCAATTGACAGCATTTGAAGGGCTGCAGCCCTGTGGTGCAAGATGGCCCTGTCCGCTCTGGGGGCTCACTGAGAAATGTCACTTGGAACCACATGGGAAGCCCTCACCCCAAATGCCACCTTTGGGGACAATTGCTGCTCAGCAACTTGCCCTTATTTATTTAGTTCTTAATTTTTCAGTTACCATGGCAACACATATTCAACACATTTTTTCAGTGTATGGATTCTATGGTATTAAATGTGTTGTCTAACCACCACCACCACCTCCATTTGCTACACTTTTCATCCTCTCCACGGGCACCCACCCTACTAAACAGGGGTTCTCCCCCCCCCCGTCTTCTAATCACCTCCCACACGTGGAATCCCGCGTGCATCCTCCACGTCCTGGGTGGCATGCTTTCCACGGCCCGCTGTCTAGTTGAGTCTTCCTGTTCTGATCCGGATGTTGGGCCACGCACAGCCCGCTCTGCCACTGGCGGGCCATCCGCCATGACGGCCACCAATGCTCCCTGTCCTCCAACGCCATTGCTTTCTCTTCGTAGCTGGTTGTTAATCGCCCAAAGAAATTGAACTTTGTAAAGCACCTTTTCTGTAGGAAGATGTTCCCGTGGTGTCCGTTCTGAGGGATATTGGTTTTTGCCTGTCAGCTGCCTTTCTTCATGGGGTAGGGTCCTTACATGGTCATGGTAGATCACCCTTCCGACCTGCTGTCGAGTCTAGTTGGTTAGTATCGTGGATCCACACTCACAAGGAATGTTGGTCTGCCCTGTTGGAGGGTGTGGGGTCTTTTTCTAGCTTTGAGGGGTCAAGGAAATGCTAGACTCATTGTTTGCCTTCCCCCTATTCTGTTTTTGATAGAATTCATCAGCGAAGCTGTATGGCCCAGGGCTTCTCCTTGGTGGAAGTTGTTTTTCTCTTTTGTTTGGTTTCTTATTTTTAATCATCCCTTTTTCAGTCTCCTTATTCGTCAGATGCCTGTTCCTGTTGTCCGTGTCTTTATGATTCACATTTGGTATATTGTTTCTCAGAATGTCTTCACTTCATTTGGGCTATCCAGATTCTGATTATCTCCTACACAGTGAACTATCTTATTTGTTAGTTTGCACAATCTGTAGTGCTATCCCTACTTTGCTTTCTGGAGCTTCCTTTTTCCTTTATTCATCTTTTTTCAAAGACCTATTTTTGTTTTATAGGGGTTTTTCCCCTTATTATTTATCTGCTTTCCTTCTTTCCTTCTACTAGCTCTAGATGTAGTCTGCTCTTCTTTCCTGGATCCTTAAAGTATAAAGATTTCCTTCTTTTACAGAGTATGTGTTTATACCTGTGAATTCCCTGTTTTCGTATCAGCCTGAAACTTTTGACGTGTTTTGGCAAGCTTTGGCATGTCTTGGCAAGTTTTGGCATGTTGGGTTTTCATTTGTCTCGGGATTATTTTCTGCTTTCCCTTGTAATTTCTTTTTGACCTACTTTTTCATTTTTACCTCTTGGTGGATTTTCCACCTTTTCTTTTATTAGTTTCTAGTTTCATTCTGATACCTTTTTAAAAGATGTATGGTATCTTTATTTCTATATCGTGAAGACGTGTTTTGGGGCCTAGCGTGGCTTACCCTGGGAGCTGTGTCCCGGGCACTGCCGCACTCCTACCAAGCTGTGGCTAATGTAAGCTAATGCGTCTGGGTCCAGTGTGTCCTCTAGGACTGTTCAGGTCCTCTGCTTCCTTCCTGTCTGTCTGATGGGCCCGCTTACTTCTTGAAAATACGGTATTAAAATCTCCAGCCTATTGTTGTGGAAGCATGTGTTCTTTCTCCTCCATTCTGTTAATGTTTGTTCCCTGTACTTGGGGCTCAGCTGTTTAATGCATAATGCAGTTGTTTCCTGGCTGCAGGAAAGAGTGCTTCTAACACTTTTTGACTTAAAGTCTACTGCTTTCTAATACTAGCACAGCCACTTCGGCTGTCTTTTTTCTTATTCTTTCACTTCCAAATTCTTTGTGTTTAAAACTCTGACATAGTCTCGGGTAGCTGGAAGGTAATGGGAGATATATGTATACACACACACACACACACATATGTGTATATATATATATATATTTAATTTTTTTGGTCGGTCGTGGGCTTGAACTTGGGCCATATTTTCTAGCTGTTCCACCCATCTCTGGCCCTGGAGTGGAGAATTGAATCTCTTGAAGTAGTAACAGATGAGGGAAAGAGCATTCTGTGTCTGTGTTCCTTAGAGTTCAGGCCCTCACATCTACCCTCTTTCGTGCCGGCTCTCTTCTGTGGCACATCTTAGTTCCCAGTCTTGGTAGGAGCCACTGGAAAGACACTAGCTTCCTAATGCGTGGTGGAAGCCAAACTGCCGAGGAAGGGTTATGCTGCAGGCTGTGCCCCGGAGCAGCCATGTGCAGGCAGCCTCTCCCCTCTCCCCACGCTGCTCCCGTCCCTGCCCTGTGCCGCCGCCTCGGGGACAGGGGGCAACCGCGGCCTTAGCGGTCACTGCCTGAAGTGGCTGGAGTGTGGGGTCAGGCTCCAGCCCAGAACATGACAGACAGAATATTCACCTCCAGGAGAGCCCAGCCCAAATCACCGTCCGCAGGCTTTGAACCCAGGGCCTTGTGTGGGCAGGCAGGTATTTTTCCACTTGAGCCATACCTTTAGTCCTTCTTACTTGTGATTTTCAAATAGGTTCTCACGTTTTTGTCTGGGCCGCCCCGACCCACCATCCTCCGATGCATGTCTCCGTGTGTGTGTGTGTGTGTGTGTGTGTGTGTGTGTGTGTGTGTTGGGGGGTAGGGTGAGGGGGAAACTTGGAAACCTTCCACCCAGGGTCACCTCAGATCATGATCTCTGCCTCCCTGAGATTACAGGGGTAAGTCACCATGCCTGGTCCTTTTTACTTATCGCTTCCGGACCAGTCAGAGGTGAAATCTCCCTAACTTATCATTTCCTACATTGCTTTGTCTCTTTGATCCTCATACCCATATGAAAGACAGGTCTCAGCAGCCCAACCCTGTAGAAATCACTGAGTCTGTTGAGGCTTTAGTGGCATCTTACCTGCCCTGTCAGTACCTGTCCCTCCACAAAAGGGTGAGCTGGGTGTGGGCACGAGCTCTGGCATGTCAGAGGCAGCGCTCTGAGCTTACTCAGGTATGCATTTCAGTGAACAAAATATGAACTGGGATAGATATGGTAGAGCATGCCTATAATCCCAGATGTTCTGGTGGTAGTTATAGGAGGCTTAAGACTGGCCTGGGCAAAAGCAGGAGACCAGTCTGAAAAATGGATTAAAGCAAAAGGTGTGGCTTTCGTGGTTGAGCATTTGCTTAGCAAGCACAAGGCCCTGAGTTCAATCCCTGCTATGAGGAGAGAAAAATAGAGAGGGAGGGAGGGAGACAGAGAAAGAGAGGGGGGAGGGAGAGAGAGATCACGGGTCTGTAGGCAGGAGCACACCTCTGAGCCCCTCTTTCTGCTTCTCCCAGGTGCGTTATCGCAGGCATGGCTTCCGGAAGCATCGTTCTGTTCTACAACGACTTCAACCGATGGCATCACGAATACCAAACCCGCTACTGAGGGCGCCGCTGTGCCCAGGCTCTGCCCGCCGCGGCCCCGGCCCAGCAGCGACCCTGCAGAAATAGCTGTCACCACTGAATGTAACCGAAATTTGCTTGAAGAAGCAAAATATTTTTTGAAGTTAATTGCTATTTTTGTAGACTTTGCTTGACTTTGGGGTGGGGGTAGGGACAAATAGCAAAGCAGAATACTGGCTGCCGGGTTCGTAGTTTAAAAAAAAATCTATATTTTTAGTCATAATGAGAAGTCTATTTTCACCAATTATGGAAACATATGTGGGGAAATAAGCCCACTTGTTCTAGCTACATTACAGAACCCCATTCCCGCGCACGGCAGTCTGGAGGAACCCATGGCTTTGGAGTGGGGGCGGGGCGCGCGCTGGTGGAGGAGCTGTATGCTCTCCTTCCTGTCCTGGATTTTCCCAAACAATTGTGCTTCTTCAGTGCTGAAATTTCTGAGATTTTAATAGTAATGTTTAAATTATGGCAAATATAATTGAAAAACATCTCAACGAATAATTTCTATATAGTTATTCTTCAAGCATGTTTTTAGACATAGAAAATTATGGTTTGGGGGAGGCGATTTGACTTTACTGTGTGGTAGGCGTGAAGGGTCTCTGTAATGGCGAGTGTGAAGTGGTTCCTGTCCTGTCCTGCTCAAAAAGATCCTGCGATCTGTCTTCCTGGTGGCACAACGAGATGATGCAGTGAACCCCCTTGGGCTCGAGTGTGTTTTCCTTTGAAAGTAAATGCGAGTCCCAAAGCCCGCCCGAGGTTGCCCCAGCCCGGGGGGGGGGGGGCAGCGGGGCCACACCCATCATCTTCCACTCACCTGTCTCCACCTTCCTTTTGATTAGCAATTTGTACTAAGAAACAATGTTATTTTGGTGTTGTATAATTCTACTTTTCTAGTAGATTGCTGTATGAAAACATGAGAACTCTGTAAAAATATCTGAGACAAGGTCTGTACTACATAAATAAACTCTTTGTATGTTGTGAACTTGAAGCGGCAGCTGACATTCTGTTTCCTGTGCAGCTCGCCTTCCCCGCTACACATTCAGGTGTTTTCTAACTAAAGATTTAGAAAGAATAATTTAGTTTGACAGTAAAAGTGAATAAAATGGAATTTGTAATTGGACTATTGGAAATATCTTTTTTACTAATGATTTTTACACAAGGGGGCTGGGAAGGTGGCTCAGTGGTAAAGCGCTTGCCTTGCATGCATGAGGCCCTGGGTTCAATTCCTCAGCACCACATAAGCAAAAAGAAAAAAGCCGGAAGTGGCGCTGTGGCACAAGTGGTAGAGCGCTAGCCTTGAGCTGAAGAGCTGAGGAACAGCGCCCAGGCCCAGAGTTCAGGCCCCATGACTGGACTCAAAAAAAAAATAATTTTTACACAAGGATAAAAGTTATTCTCAAATGTCAAATGCCAAGCTGTGGTTTAATCATAGTTTTTGATCAGTATACAGAGCGAGAAACAGAGTGGTGGGCAAGAGAGGCAGACAGAGAGACCCCACTGACAGCAGGATGCTTTCCTTGGCCAGCCGTCTCCCTGTCACATGACTGCCACAATGACCTGCAGTAGACGCTATGTCACATGTCCCCAGACCCATCATTGCATCATAAACCGTGCAGAAGACAAAGAGGAGATGTCAACTGTGAGGAGGGAATGCGTGCCTTAAAGCCACCGCTCCCTGAGCTGCTCCCGAGTGAGCGGGAGGCCTGCTGGGCCTCACAGCCGCAGAGCCTAGGAGAAACCCCAGAAGCCGAGCACAGCGGCGGCTATGCAACCTCTTGGAGCACAGGTCATGGCATGCCGCTATTGCTTCTAGATCTTACCACGATGAAAAATGAACAAAAGGACCCCACAAAAATATCAGTGGCTCTCGCCAAGATCTGCTGAGCGAAGCGCATTTCTTCAGGGTGAATTCAGCAGTTGCCTGTTTCATCGAATTAGGCTTCTTAAAAATGTAAACCAATTAATGTAAACCAAGGAAAAAGTCCAAGGGTAGGGGTGGGAGTTGGGGGCTGAGTGAACCCCAATGGAGGGGGGGGGTGGCTAGTGTTGGTAACCGTGCAGGAACTTCGAGGCTCCTCATATGCATTGTCTCAAGATATTCCGGGGATTCCTGCTTGATATGTTCATCTTCACGGAAGCACCGCGATCCTGTCTGCATTCGTGACTGGGAAATACCACAGTTAGGAAATGCCTGGGAGACGGCCGGCGGCTTCGGAGGTGATAGAGTGAAATGTCATTTTGACGTACGCAAATACGAATGTAGACAGGACGCTCCTGGATGGGCCTCATTCCCAGACTACGCCAAGTGTCTTTTTATAAATCAGCCCAAACAACCTACTTTGCCTATTGACGGAGCCTCGCACTTCAGTTCCACTTGGCAAACAAAACAGGAAGAGGGCCGTCCACCCTGTGGGCGCGCCGTGGCTGCTCACTCAGGCCCGGATTGCATGGGGGGAGGAGGGGCTGGACCTCAACGCCTGTCAGAGGAGCAGGGAAGCGGCTGTGGCCAAGTACAAAAGGTCTACAAGGCCTGGCCAAGGATCTTGGGGTACAGCTGGACTGCACCCACACTTCACCGTTCACAGGTAACAAGTTACTCAGCAGGCAGCTGTTAAGACTGGCATGGGGCTGAGCTTCCCCGGCCTGTTTCAATGCCGCTCAACGCGTGTGGTTTCTGGAGCCTTCCAGGTCCTTCCAGCCCTGCCTGCCCTCCATCCCTGCCACCCAGGCTGGCCAGGAGGTGGGAGTGCGTTTCCTTCCGGCCACCCCTGGGTCGGGTGACAGCTCCTGGTGGGAGTTAGGTCACGGCCTCCTCCCGGGCCGTCACGCTGGCCAGAGCTCGTTTCCGGATGAGCACAGCCACCTTTCCCACCCGCAAAAGCCAGACGATGAGCAAAGGTGCCAGCGCCTCAGCTAGCTCGTTCTGCCACACAGTTCTCTGCTGTGACCAGCCCCGACGCAGCGTGGAGCCCAATTCTGTACCTCACAAGCCTCCAGCAGGGGAAGCAAAGAGGCCCGCGAGTTTCAAAACATCCTACTTCCAAGAAGGGAAAGACCCTAAAACAGTGAATAAAGATCCAACCGCCCGCCTGGCCGGCTCCACACCCCACGGAGGGCCGGAGCTCAGGGCCCTCCGCTGCAGGCAGCCATGTGATCAGTCAGATCACGTGCTTTCAAGTCCTAGAGGTGAAAACCCTTGAGAGAAGCTGGGGACGGAGGAAGATCAGGGTGAGGGGAGCCACAGGCTGGCTGCAGCTTATGAGGCCGGGGGTGGGGGTGGGGGGACACACAATCTCTGAGAGGAGACAGACAAGACAGACAGACAGATGCAGAATCTCTGCGAGGGGACAGGGAGGCAGACACAGAGCAGCTGTCCTGAGCCTGGTTCCCTAAGGCCCAATCTTCCTGCTGTCAGTTCCTGAGCTCCCTCTGCTGGGAAACTGGGTTACGCTTGGTGTTTTTGTTGCCTGCCATCACAAGTCAAACACACAGCAGTGTGTGCTTTCCCGGCTTGGCCCCAGGGCCCCCCCCCCCAACCCCCTGAGCTGGTCACTCAGCCTCTGCAAAGCAACCACACTGAAACCTCTGCCCAGGCCCAATGGCTTTTCGGAAGAGGGAATGTTTTATTGCAGGGGGGGCGGGGGGGGGGTGGAACACTTGTAGAAGGCAAAAAAATCTAACAACGAAAAGCAACTACAGGAGGGCTCACCGGCTTCGAAGATGAGCAGGTGCCGCCAAGACGAGGCTTATGTACAATTATTAAAAAGGATTGGGCGATGCAGAAAAGGAAAAACTGCCAGCAGCCTTCCAGAAGGTCACAGGGTGTCTGAGCAGCACCTCCCGCCCGCCCGTCCCCGCAGGACCTCGGCGGGCCCCTGGGGAGCGGTTCCTGGCCCAGCGGCATGGGGCTGCCCCACGCGGCCCGGGAAGCAGTGGCCTCTGTGGCCCGTGTACAAATAAATACCCCGCCAAAGTCGGTGAGCCCAGCACCCGAGCCGCTGCAAGCACCTCTCGAAAGTCTGCAACCCATGGCCATGAGCCACTGACCCCCTGGGGTGCTCGTGTCCTGCAGGACCCCAGGCCCCGCTGGTGGCCCCCTGCAGGGGAAGGTGGCATGCCACCTGGCACGGGGACGTTCACAAAGGGACAGAGGCAGACACGCGTCCACTGTGAGGCCGGGGAGCCTGGATCATCGGACGTGGCCGTGACAGTCAGGAAAAGAGCTGTGTGTTGTCTGGGTGACGCGGAGACACGCCCTCCGGCTGGACACGGGTGCTGTGACACACGTCACGCTGATGTGGCCTCAGGGAGCCCAGCGAGCGGTGCCAGCGGAGGGAGAAGCTGCCGCCGTGGCCTTCCCTTCCCCGCGTGGCGCCTTCTGCACGGGTCAGTCTCGGTGGCGGCGCCAAGTCCCTGCCCGCGATGGGCAGCCGGGGGCTGCAGGAGGACCAGGAGGTGAGGGGGGACCCCGAAGGGCTGCGGGGGGCTCCTCGGCCCAGGCGGGGGCTGGTGAGATCTGTTCCGCGGGTGTGGCGGTGGCGGGTCGGCTGCCGTCGGGGCCAAGCTTGCTGCAGAAGATCTGGCCCTCCTTATCTAGAGCCGTGTTCTAGAAGAGACCAGCGGAGGCCGTGCGTGAGCCCGGCCCGGCCAGCGCTGATGGTCACAGAAAGCACCACAGAGCATGCACAAGGCTCAGGAACAGAAGAGGAGAAATAACCTCAAGCTCCCACTGGAGACCTTGCAGACAGGTGATGGTTTGGGGAGCCCCCCCCCTCCATGTGCTTGTGACCAGAATTCCCAGCACCTTGCTCACACCCAGGCTCAGAACACACCTGGGGCAAACAGCAAACCTGCCTGGCTGAAGAGTCTGTCACCGAGGGAGACGTTATTAGTGTATTATAGAAATAACAATAATAGTGGTAATAAAATATACCCCTAACAACCCAAGAGGCTGGATCATGTGTGAAACGGGCTCTGAGGAGCCAGCATCCTGCTCTCTTTCTGTTTTAGTTGGGTTTCTCCTTGCATGCATGCTGGCTTGCAAGCTGCCTGCCTGGCAGCATGGTAGAGGTGGGCAGCCCCAGCACAGGGAGCTTCAAAGAACAGTGATGACGAGGCCTGGTGAGATCCGTCTCCAGGTTCTTTTCGGTGCTAGTCCTGAGACAAGAGCTCAGAGCCTGGCCCTGCCCCTGAGCTTCTGTGCTCAAGGCGAGCACTGTACCACTCTACCACAGCGCTACTTCTGGCTTTTGGGTGGTTCAGACTTTCCTGTCCAGGCTGGCTTCAAACCACAATCCTCAGATCTCAGCTTCCTAAGTGGCTAGGATTACAGGTGTGAGTCACCACGCCCAGCGTCTTCCTGTCCTTTTAAACACTGACCACAGAAAGCCTGGCGCTTTCTGAGCCCTTTCGGCTGGCTGCCTTCGGGGCTGTGTTCTCCACGGGCCTTGGCCAGGCTCAGGATATTTGGTGTGTTCAAGGACGATGTCAACGAGCTGGGAGAAATCGACCTCCCACACCCCGCAGGACCTCCTCACCAAGCCCCCCAGGGGGGCCGGCGCATGCTCTTCTGGGCAGTTATTTCTCCTTTTCTCTTCCCGCCACGAGCACAGAGGGGGCGAGGCAGAGCAGTGAGTTAGTACATACCGTGGCCCGGGACCTAGGGCAGGGAAGCAATGCAGGCAGCGGGACAGGCAGGAGGGCGAGAGAAGCGGGGACAGAAACCACACTTACTGTCAACAGAAGCGACACAATCGCAACACACTTTTGTCTGCCTTAAAAAGGGGGCTCCCCGGTCACCCCCTGAGCAGAGCCCAGCCCCATCCCACCCTGGAGCTGAGAGGCCCTTCCCCCCCTCCCCTCAGCACTCAGTGGAGGGAAGGCTTGTCCTTCTCGGCCCGGCCTCTCAGGCTGGCAGAAGGCAGGGCAGCCCTTTCCCAGGCTCGCCTCTCCCCAGAGGTCACCAAACCCACTGGCCTCTCTGAAACCACGCCCTGTCCAACACAGCCACCTCTTCTTATCCTAGGCTGGCTGACCAGGCCCTGGCTCCTTAGTAAAGGCTCATGCCTGTAATCTGAGCAATTTAGAAGGCTGCGATCTGAGGATCGCCAGTGAAGGCCAGCTGGGGCAGGAAAGTCTGTGAGACTCTGATCTCCCACTAACCACCCCAAAGCCAGATACTGAGCTGTGAGTCAAGTAGCAGAGCACCAGCCTTGAGTGAAAAAGCTAAGGGCTGGTGCCAGGGATGGACGGCTGGCGTGTCGTCGTGGAGGAGAGGGCTCAGGTGTCTGTGCCCACGTCCCCACGCCTTGCTCTGGCCAAAGGCACAGGCCAGTTTCTGTGCCGCCAAGATGAGGGCTTGGCAGAGACCAGATTTCTCTGATGGTCCCAACCTTGGCATCTCCCCCACACCAGCACCAGCCACAGAAGGGACGCGGGCAGCGTCGCGACCCTGCTGAGGGGTATCGGGAAGCCATGGGGCACACACGCCGGCCGACACTGCACCAGCCACCCTGGACGTCCAAGACCAGACACGCCCCGTCCAAGCCCCGGGCTCTGATGCTGGGCTGCGGGACCGGCCCTCAGCCAATGGGAGGCCGCCACCTGCACGCTGCTCGCGTGGGGCGAGTCCCACCGCAGTGTGCGGCGGGCATGGAATTGGGCTGAGGCTGGGTGCGGAGTGTGGGCGCACGCCTGTGCCCTCTGCCCCCACCCCACCCCCACCCGGAGAGAAGACGCACAAATGAGTCACGGAGTAAAGGCTTCGAGGGGCTGGGCACGGGCTGAGCGCTTCCTCCCAGTCTGAGCTACTCGACAGACAGCAAGGGAACTTGCTTCGGGGTCTTCCCACCCTCTCCTGGAGGTTTTGCTTTACACACAGAACACGGTGTGTGTGTGTGTGTGTGTGTGCGTGCGTGTGCACGCACACACACACATGCACGCTGGGGTTTGCACCCAGGGCCTTCTACTTTGCCAGTGAGCTGCGTGCCAGCCTGGGTACGGCGGTTCCTGACGCTCTAACCCTTCCCGGCTGTCAGGGGAGGCAGATGGCCCCGGGGCTCCATCCACGTACTTCTGTTGTCAGTATTTAAATTCAGCTCTTGTGACAGCTCAGGTCCGCTCAGGCCATCTGCGCATGAGGCCACGGCTACCCTAGAATTCCAGGCCTTCCTGTGTTTGCTGTGTGATCACCCCGAAATCTCCCAGAGGGGGTGTCCCCAGACCCAGTCTGCACCTGGCTTTGTCTAGAGCGAGGGGGGCGCATGGGAGGAGGGGGCGGGAGGGGCCGGGCGCACGGCCCCGCCCTTTACTGTCTGCCCTCCCACAGAATCCACAAGGCCTCAGCCCTGGATTAGAGACGCCCGGGGCCCCTCGTGGGCCTACAAAGTGGGGAGCACGGGAGGCACAGCGTCCACGCGGGGGCCCCCGGGGTCGCTACCTCCGACAGGCCAGTGGCTGGGCTCCCCACGGCAGAACCCCACGCCCCACTCACCATGATCACGGACACCCCGGTGGTGGTGCTGTTCTGTTTGGGGAGCGCATTATTAAAGTGCTGTTTGAGTTTACCTGTCACCTCAGCCTGCATGTTACTCTCCTGGGAGACGTCATCCTGCCGGGGAGAAAAGAAGCGAACCGAGTGAGCTCCGATCCCTACATTGGACGAATTTTTTTTCCAAGTCCCCCCCAACCCCCGACCTCCTGACCCCTTCCTAAACAGACCATCCTGGCCATAGAACTAAGGGAACAATGATCTTTCAAAAGTAATGGGCGTCAGGTGGCTCACGCTGTAACCCTAGCTACTCAGGAGGCAGAGAGCTGAAGGCCACGGTTCAAAGCCACCTGGGGCTGGCATTTACCACCAGAAAACCAGAAGTGGTGCTGTGGCTCAAGTGGTAGAGGGCTAGCCTTGGCCAAAAGAAGCTCGGGAACAGCGCCCAGGCTCTGAGTTCAAGCCCCACGACTGACAACAAAAGAAAAAAAAATGTAATGGTTGGGTCTGCAGAGCGTGTCTGGGGAGACAGCACTTACACACACACACACACACACACACACACACACACAGAGTTATTCAGCAGTGCCACATCCCAGAAAGACCCTGGACCACTCACTCCACTCTTCAGGACTAGACAAGGAGGGGAATAGAAGTCTCCAGAAGCACAGAGGAAGACAGGATTGTTTGGCTCCCATCTGAGGTCCTCACCAAGGCACCTACTTTAGCACAAAAACAGTCCCATGGAAACATAAAAACGGGTTGGCCACTCATAATTTTAATAAAGAATTCATGCCCAGTGCATTCATGAACACCTGTAGTACCAGCACCTCAGGAGCTGAGGTAGGAAGATCGCTTGAGCTTAGGCTTTCAAGGACAGCCTGGGTAATATTGCTTAAAAAACGAGGTCTAGAGTGGAGCTGAGGGCCGAGCACGCCAGGCTCCGTCAGGCCCCGGGTTCCATCACTGGCACCGAGGCAAGAAAAAGAGTGAATTCGTTTAGTTGTTGTTCTTTATGGCATTTGGTGCAAAAGCCCAGTGATTCAGCGCGGGGAAGCCATGGCCAGGAGGGAAAGAAAGCCCGGAGCCCCCGGGAGCCCAAGCCCCGGGTGAAGGAATTGAACTCCTGGAAACGAGGGGGCACAAACTCCCCAGCCATGGCCATTTGGTCCCCCGTGTCTCTCCTACGCCCAGGGCGCCACCACAGCCCCCCACTGAAGGGACGCAGGGAGGGATGGGAGGGACGCGTCTCCATCCGACAGCCCGGGTGACTCACCCATGAGCTACAGAACGTGAGACACCGAGTCTCTTAAAAGAGTATCGTAGCTCAGTGCTGGTGGCTCACGCCTGTCATCCTAGCTACTCAGGAGGCTGAGCTGTGAGGATGGAGGTTCAAAGCCAGCCTGCGCAGGAAAGTCCGTGAGACTCTTATCTCTAATAAACCACTAGAAAACCAGAAGTGGTGCTGTAGCTCAAGTGGTAGAGCGCTGGCCTTGAGCTGAGGAGCTGAGGGACAGCGCCCAGGCCCAGAGTTCAGGCCCCACCACTGATGCCCCCCCCCAAAAAAAGCAGATGAGGAAACTGAGGCCCAGAAAGGGCTGGGGACCTGCCCAGGTTACTCACAGAGCAGGCTGGAAAAGTCGGGGACCCTGGAGCCTGCTGCCTCCTCCCAGGGGCTCCCCTTGGGCCGGCTGCACCCTGGGGGGGACAGACATCCTGTCTGCCTCTGAACTTGAATGCACAACTTGGCCAGGGCCGAGGACACGGCGAGGAGGCCCCTGTCCCGTGGGCGTCCGGCCCGGGGGGCGGGGGGGAGGGGTACTTACTGACACCCAGGGGTGGCTGAGGATCTGCCCCGCCGTGCACCGCGCGTCCACGTCTACCTGCAGCATGTGAGTGATCAGCTCCTGCAGAAGAAGCGGACACCGCACACAAGCGCGGCGTGTGTCAGCAGACACATGCAACGCGACGTCGTGTCCAGTGTTCGGAGCCAGACAGCACCGCCCGCAGCCCAGGACCTTCCAGAAACTTCCACAGACGAGGCTTTCATTGCCACAGCAGCAATACAAGAGCACAGAAGGCGCCCATGCACCCCCCCAAAGGGACGTGAACCCTGACACTTCTGGGTCAGTACCAACATTTCATGGGGTTCTCACAGCTCCTTCTCATATTCTGACGGCCGCCTAACAAACGAGCCGTGAATAAACCAAGAACTCAGAGACTAGGGAAGCGGGGTTGGTTGCAATGGAACACAACCCCAGGTCACAGGCTAGCCCATTACCTTGGCAGAGTCAGTGATGTTATCCCAGTAGGGGGCTGGAAACTCAAGCTTCCCGGCCAGAATCTGCTCAAACAGGTCTTCCTGGAGATTGCTCTCACTGTGTGAGGGACAGAGAAACGGAAGAGAAGTCCACGTCACCACACACTCCCCCGGGAAGGACGGCAAGGGGTCAGTCTCTTTGGGTGTACAACACCATACAATAACTGCATGTAGGGGAACACATGTTTCCTCTTAGGTATTAGCCCAAAGAAACAGTTAATATGAAAGTTGGGCATAGTGGCACACATCTGTAGTCCTGGCTATTTGGAAGGTTGCAATGGGAAGATCACCTGAGCCCAGGAGGACTGGGCTGGGCTCACTGGACTCCACACGGGAGTCAGGGGACTGGTTAGGATGGTGAATTCCATGTCATGGATATTGACCACAAGACAGACAGACTTGAGGGTGAAAACGAGAAATCTATAAATAACGGAAATCTTCATTTTGGGGGGAAACATTTTTAGCATCTGCCCTCAGTTCTCTCTCACGGTAATGAGACTTGAAAAGTAACAGATCTGAGTCAAAGCGACTTGACTTTCCCTTCTTCACACTTCCAATGAAACAGCCAAAATCACAGGTAGCATGGGGGGGGCGGGGAGGGAAAGGGGGCGCTGACAGGAGCAAGTGGTGAGTGGGATGTGGTCAAAGTTGTTTGATGCAATCTGTGGAATGGTTTGGAGAGAAGAGAGAGTAAGGGAGGGGGAGGGGGAGGGGCTGGAATACATGATGTATGTGTGGACATGTCACAACAAACTCCCTCCTCCACTAACGCATGCTGGTGTGTGTGTGTGTGTGTGTGTGTGTGTCTGTGTGTGTGTCTGTGTGTGTGTGTGTGTACACAGGTGATCCTGGGTCTTAAACTCAGGGACCAGGCACTACCCCTGAGCTTCTATTTTTGCTCCAGGCTGGTGTTCTACCACTTGAGCCACAGCTTTATCTTCAGCTTTTATGGGAAGTAGTGCATTGGAGATAAGAGTCTCACGGACTTTCCTGCCCAGGCTGGCTTTGAACTGCGATCCTCCGATCTCAGCCTCCTGAGTAGCTAGGATGACAGGTGTGAGCCACTGGCTCTTGGCTTGCATGTTAACTTTGAGTTTAAACTTTAAAAAACCAAAGTCAAAACATGGCAAAGAGCAGAACAGAAGCGCCAAGTCTGTGGGAAAGGGAGAGTGTGTGTGGAACCTGGAAAAAGCTAGAACTGCTCATCACCTGCGCTTAGTGTGGAGGAGAGAGAGCCCACAAGATGCCAGCCGGACCCCCCCCCCCGCAGCCCTGGCTCCTCGGTGGACCCCTCCCCCCCGCCTCACCGCTACACCCTACATAGAGCCTGGACAGGAAAAGACACTTTGGGTAGAAGGCATCAGAGAAACCTGAAGCCCCCCTGGAAAAGATCCACGCACCCCCAGGGCAGAGGCTGCGGCTGTGAGGGTGAAGGCATGGAACATTCTGGAACAGGTGCGATCAAGATCCAAATCCAGCACGGAGGCCCGAGACTGCCTGTCAAGTGTGGCCAATTTCTTGAGCCTTCGGAGTGTTCGTAACTCCCCACCGTCCCCCAAAACATGACACGTGAAGCCTGTCTCTAGAAACAGATCCTGCACAGCCAGGTCTCGAGCAATGTGAACAGCAGCTTGGTTTTGTCCTACGATTAGTCAGGTGCTGGTGGCTCACGCTTGTCCTAGCTACCCAGGAAGGGGCGATCTGAGGATTGCGGTTCAAAGACAGCCTGGGCACGAAAGTCTGTGAGACTCTAAGCTCTCATTACAACCAAAACAACCTAGAGCTGTGGCTCAAGTGGTAGAACTCCAGATTAGAGCGAGGGGGGGGGGAACTAAAGGCAGCACCCAGGCCCCGAGTTCAAGTGCTCTCTCTCTCTCTCTCTCTCTCTCTCTCTCTCGCACACACACACACACACACACAGAGGAGAGTTGGCGAGCAGTTGGTATCTATGGCTTTTAACCCAGACCAGCGGACAGCACTGCGCAAGGCCTGGGCAGGGTGAGAAACAAGGGCAAGGAGAGAAAAGAGCCAGGTCAGGCCTCCGCTACCCTCGGGGAAGGGATTTCCGTTGGGTGCAAAGATTTTCTTTCTATGTGGCCAGATGTTTTCTTTCCCTGCCTCCCGTGTCCCTGTGGATTGAGCTCCACTCAAAACAAGCATGGAACATACTTCCGGACACAAGAGATGTTACAGAAACCTTTAGAAAACCAGGGAATGGCAGACCGTGTCCGAAGAAAGAGAAAATATTACCTATTTCCAGAATCGTCCCTTCACCCACCCTCCTGACTGTGCTATTCATTTCTTCCCATCCCCCCCCCATCCCAGATCTCTTGTGAATCTGTGTAGTTTGATTTTGTCAATAAATCATTAAAAGCTCAAGTC
Organism: Dipodomys ordii; assembly: GCF_000151885.1. Lineage (NCBI taxonomy): Eukaryota > Metazoa > Chordata > Mammalia > Rodentia > Heteromyidae > Dipodomys > Dipodomys ordii. The sequence goes on along the minus strand of NW_012267338.1, from coordinate 47,532 downwards.
TAAGTGCAGCAGCCATTTACAGCAGCTTCCGGGGGTGGGGGGGTGGGGTACTCTTAGCAATCCAGGCCTAGTCAACAAACAAGATGGGGGGGGCGCTCAGCAATTAGGATGGCACCCCAGAAGATCAATAGTGTGAATTACCAAAGCCAGGACGCTACTAGAAGAGCCGGGAGCTAACGCTAATACATCCTTCCCCATAGTCAAGGAAGGAAAGCCACGGGATCGAATCCCCACCGTGGCAGGCACAGCCGGCACCAGGCTGCTCTCCTCCAGAGCGCTTCTTTGGAAAACAAAACAGTCCTTGATTCATTTTTGGTTTTGTTTATCTGGGCGCTGTCCCTGAGCCTCTTTGCGTGCAAGGCTAATGCTCTACTATTTTCAGTCACACAGCACCACTTCGGCTTTTTCTGAGTAGTTCATCGGGGGCAAGAGTCTCACAGACTTTCCTGCTTGGGCTGGCTTTGATCACGATCACAGATCACAGATCTTGAGTAGCTAGGATTACAGGTATGCACCATGGGTGCCCAGCCAAACAATCTTTGGATCACATCGAAAACAAGCCCTGCAGAAAATCCTCCAACAATAAAGGAGTCAGGCCAAGTCTCTTTCAGTGTCAGACTACCTTCTGACTTTCAGGTCAGAAATGGTAGCCTGACACTGTCAGCATCTACTTCAGAAAGGCTGTTCAAATACTTCCCTGTGCCCGTGTGCCCATGAGTGTGTGTGTGTGTGTGTGTGTGTGTGTGTGTGTGTGTGTGCAGGAACATCAAGACACTGTAAGAATAGACTTGCTTTGGCAACAACAAAAATTTAGGGCACCTCTGGAAACCAAATCACCACCTGAGTGAAAATTAATGTGATGTGGCAAAGAGAAAAACAGAGAGAGAGAGAGAGAGAGAGAAGGCAGGGAGGAGGAGGGAGGGAGAACATCAAAACCCAGAAAGAAGAAAGAATAAGATGGCACAGCCAGGGGACACTGAACTAGAAATTCCCAATAATTTCCGTTCAAATGCTTTGATTTGAAGTTGTCTGTTGTATAAAACAGAGAAAATGCTGTGAAGTATTTGTTTGGCCTTAGGTAAAATTTTATGTAGATAATCCACTGGATACCATAATCACTTGTCACTGAATTATCATGTTCTTTATACATTTTTATGTTATGTAGCTTGTGAAGTCTACCCTGAATGCCCCTGTGCTGAGAGACACAGGCTCCATAGCTCAGCACCACAGAATCTCTTCTGCACATTTCCTTCCGCCTTCAACGCAAGCTGGCTGCGGTTTCGTGACCCGCGGTGCTCTCAGAACGTGGCTGGACGGCCCCTGATCAGACGGCCCCTTCTCTAGAGACCCTGCCAGAGGCGGCCCTGGCTCAGTAACAGCCCATAATACATACAAGAATCTGGCTTTCTTTTGTTAAAAAAATAAAATGCCCTCAGAACACAAATCACCAAACAACAACAACAACAAAACAACAACAACAACAACAACACACACACACACACACACACACACACACACCACCACCACCAGACATAAAAGATCGCCTTCCTCCCTGACTGCACTGATACAGAGAAACACTAGAGGGCGTGGTGAGCACACGTTCCCCTCACGCTGGTCCTCAGGACCCTTTCCTGGGAGCTCTCTCTCCACGGGAGGGGGACTCCATGGACCAGGCCCCAGGGTCCCTTGCTCTCTAAACATACCTCCTTTCTACACTTGACTAGCGTTCCCAACATGTCATTGCCAAAACCAGCCAGGTCGCAGTGTGACTGTGACGTGACCACGAATGCTGTCTCTCCCTGTGAGGACCTGTTCATCAACCCCTCGTGTGCTGGGCTCTAGGCTCAGCTGTGAAGCGTGAGTTAGCCAATGGGGCGTCCCCAAGTGTGAGACCAGACCCAGTGACTGGCATGGGAACGCGCTCTCCAGCAACACCGACCGCCGTGCACAGTCCAGGCTAGCCCCTCGGAGAGGAAAAGACACCTGGCCAAGTTACTCCTGCTGTCCCAGCTGACAGGGAGTCAACTACATGAGAAGACAGGCTAGACCACCAAGCCCCTGGTGAGTCCGTCCAGAAGAAAGTCCTGATGGGGCCACTGAGTTATTTATTCCCACCTAGAAGGAAGATCAGGAGCTGGCAGCTGGATGACAGAGCTCTCCCTCCACACACAATTCCACACTCACGGGGCTGGGGGCGGGGGAGGGGGCAGAGGCGCACACCAGGTGTGCGGGAGGCAGAGATCAGGCTGACTGACACCATCCTGGGTAAAAAGTTAGTGAGATCCCAACTCAGCACACAGTCTGGGCGTGGATAAGAGGATCACAGTCTGAGGATCCCCAGGGTGAGAATGTGAGACATTTTATCTGGGGGGAAAAAGGATTTAAAACAAAAACAGGGGGCTAGGACTGGGAAGGTGGCTCAAGTGGTAGAGTGCTAGCCTTGCATGCATGAGGCCCTGGGTTCGATTCCTCAGCAACACATAAGCAGAAAAAGCTGGAAGTGGCGCTGTGGCTCAAGTGGTAGAGTGCTAGCCTTGCATGCCTGAGGCCCTGGGTTCGATTCCTCAGCACCACATAAGAAAAAAGCCGGAAGTGCCACTGTAGCTCAAGTGGTAGAGCGCTAGCCTTGAGCTGAATAGCTGAGGGACAGCGCCCAGGCCCAGAGTTCAAAGCCCACAATTGACAAACAACAACAAAAAATACAGGGGCTACTGTAGGCTTGGTTAAGTAATAAAGCACTTTCCTGGCAATTGTGAGGCCCCGAGTTGAAGCCCCAGTGTCACCAATGCTCTGACTTTCATGAAACCTTGGGTGGGTTCAACCGCACATGCCCTCAGAACTACGCGTTCTCACCACGAATGTCTGTCTCCACGCCCGAAGGACCGCAAACACAGACAGCGGCGTGTCTGCGTCATTCTGCTTTTTGGCAATTATCAACAAAACCCCTTTACACTTAATTGAAACACCGATGACTTTTAAAAAGAGAAGCTTTCCATTTAAAAAATTTTTTATCAATTTTAACCAGCCAGCCAGTTTCTGCCATGAGTGAACACTGGTTTGTAGGTGTGCGATTGCTCACACGCGTGCACTGACCTGCGGAACGGCGGAAATCCACACAGGAGGATGTACGTGATCACGCCCGCCGCCCACACGTCCACCTTCAGGCCATAGCTGCAAGACAAGGAGGGGCATGGCAGGACTCCCCGGAACCGCCCTTGATTCTGGGTCACGGAGAGATCATACTCCCGTTTACCCCCAGGAATGAATGCATTACCCTGTAGACAAGCCCTCTGCTTTTCTTCTTAACCTAATCACAATCTTGATCAGTTAGAAAGTACCAATCCCTGTGTGTGTGTGTGTGTGTGTGTGTGTACACAAGCGCACACATTCGTTTTTATCATTATTAATAAGGAGTTGCTCGGAGGGTTTGCAATTTCAAATGTGAGGTTAAGAGTACAACGCTCCACAGGCCTGTGCACCCCTTCCTTTGCTTTTCCCTTCCTTTCCCCACCTACCAGTTATGCAGTTCCTTTTCTACACAGTGTATTTTGAATACAGTGGCTGTCCTGGCCTACCCTTCCTGCAAAAGTGCCAATCCACTTTTTCCCCTTCTTCTGTGGGTCGCAGAGTTTGAACTCAGGGCCTGGGCGCTGTCCCTGAGCTCTGTTTTGCTCAAGGCTAGCCCTCTACCGCTTTGAGTCACAGCGCCACTTCTGGTTTTCTGGTGGTTAATTGGAGTCTCGGGGACTTTCCGGGCTTTGAACTGCGATCCTCAGATCTCAGCCTCTTGAGTAGTAGGATGACAGGTGTGAGCCTCCAGCGCCCTGTGAAAGGGCCAATGCTTGACACTGGTCTTGGCTCTAAAGTTCCAGCCCGGGGCTCTTGGCCAGGGAATCGTACAGGACAGCTCTTCAGCCTGAGGCCAGACTGCAGGCTCCACCCCTCTCTGCCTGGCTTTCTTCGCACAGAAGCCACTCTTCCCACGCCAGCCCCCACCGCCCAAGCCTCACCCGGTTTCAGCGATGATTTCGGGGGCCACATAGGTGGGCGTGCCGCAGACGGTGTACAAGGGGCCTTCCACGACGGTGGCCAGCCCGAAGTCGCCCAGCTTCAGCGACTTGGTCCCATCCGGGTATTCACACACCTGCAACAGAACACAGCACACCATCAGACGCCTCCTCCTCCTCCTCCTCCTCCTCCTCCGCCACAGGGAGCCAGGGCAGGGCAGACACAGGCCCGTTTCTCATCAACTCAAAGGAAACCTCTCCCTCCAGGAGCATCGCCCCTTAGCTTGGTTTCTCCATAGTGTTTACTTCTTCTCTTCAGAGAGTTGGCAGGCTTTTGTGGAATTTGGAAGCCATTATTTGGGGCCTGCAGGAAGTACCGTCCCTGGGAAGCTAACAACTCTGGGGTGTGCTCACATACCCAGGCTTGAGAAATGCCCGAAAGCTGACCCGACTGTGTGCCACGCACTGGACAGACCAAGAAAGAGTGCTGATGAGTAACCACGCAGCCAAGCACTGGGCCTCCTCCATGGTAAGTGTGTGCTCACTTTGGAAGACAACATTTGGGGTGGAGGTGGGTGGCCTTGTATTCTGAACTATCAATGATGAAATATAAAAATTAAATTGTGTGTGTGTGTGTGTGTGCATGTGCGTGCGTGTGTGTGTGTGCATGTGCGTGCGTGTGTGTGTGTGTGTGCTACTGAAGTTTGAAGCCAGGATCTCATTCCTGCTAACTTTCTGGTTAGTCTTCCTCGTCTTCTTGTTTTAAAAATAATCAACTTCAGAGGGGAGAAAAAACCACGGCAGAGAACGAATGTCTAGCAGAGGTCTCCAGTTGGCATCTGAAACATCTTTGGTTTGCTTTCCCTCATATTTTGCTACAGACTGAATTTTATCTCAACTACTGCCGACTAAAGAAGAAAAAAACCTGAGAAAATGTTTCCTCAGGAGGAGCCGTTTCTGATGTCATTCCTTAGTCCACTACACAGTGACGCCATGATTTATTTAGTTATCAATGAAACCTTCACTACCGCCCGAGCAATCCACACCAATGCTGATGGAGCTCTGCAGACGTGGAAAGGGGGTGGGGGCTGAGACACATCCCAGGTCTGAGCTGAGAACACTGTTCATGTTCACCGTTGGTTACATGGGAATAAGGGTGAAGACTGTGAGTCCTTCTCGGTTCCTTCTAATTCTGATCTAATTCCTTCTGATTCTGAGTCCCTGCACAAACACATTCAAAGACATGAATGGTTTAGTCTGAAGTCTCACATCTTGATTCTGAGCCATGCCAGTTCTGAAGACTTTCCACCATTACACATATTGGAACCAGGCTTCAGGCTTTGTTTGGCTTTGGTTCTTTTTGAAGTATGGGGACTTGAACTCAGGGTGAGACAAGCAATCTATCACTCCAGCCATGCCCCCAAGCCCTGATCTGTCACAGTTAATATGAACATTAACAAAAATGATTAGAGTTATAATTAGGATTTCTCATGGACTCACTGAAACCCAGACATTAGAAAGAAATGTTCTAAGTCATTGCGGTGATAAGAACATAATCAGCACAAGTTCCTAAATGCCTGTATCATGAGTCAAAAAAAAAAGTCTTATTAATGTCACTGTTACTTTGTTTTTATGTCTTAAAAATACACCCATTAGGTAGTACTTTTGAAAAATAGTGTTTCTTTTAAACAGTCAGTTTGGACATGTTTAAGGCATGTTGTTCAATCTCAGAAGATCCCCACGTCCTGTTTCTTACATCCCCCCAAAGAATTCCAAGTCGGGAGCATAAATAGAGAGAGAGAGCGGTGTGTAGTCACTGAATTATGTCTGGGCAAGCTGTCCTCCTCAGCAAAACATTTCAGGAGAATGTCACCGGGAAAGACACCCCTGAGATACTACTATTTGATCTGATTCATCACTCCCCAGTGCGACACACACAGATAACGAGTAAGAGAAGAGAACGCCCCAAGTCTTAGGTGGAGATGGTCTACAAGGCTGGAAGAATTAAATATGGAGTGCGCATCTAGACAGACACAGAGACACGCGTGGCATTATTTTGAGGAACTTCACAACTGGGTCTAACTCGGTGGCAGAGAAATAAATTTCCTCCCATGTAAAGGCCGGGAGCTCAATCCCCAGCAAGAAAATAAAAGAGAAAAAAATGGCTTTTGACTTGATTTACTTATGTTGGGCCTCATGGTGGGGGGGGGGAGGTAGGAGTAGGGGGGGGAGCACTATCACTCTCACCCATTGGCTCAGAGAGGGTGCAGGAGGGGAAGTCCCAACAAAGTCATGGTGGTGAATCTGGAGCCCTAGGACCTCACTGGCACCATCCCGAGGATTGGCTTACTCCATTTCTCCTTGGAGTTCACAAAACCATAATACACTTATCTATTTATTTCAGACCAAGGATTTCCCTCGCTCCATAGAAAGACCTAGACATAAAGCACAGCGGAGTAGCCCTGGTCTGGGAACCAGGGGTGCCACTCAGTCATACAGTAAACGTTTGCCGAATGTGGGGTGCCCTAAGTTCCATCTCCAGCACCCCACACACGTGTGCGGGTCCAGCCAGGCAGGGTGGCGCTGAGTATCTGCAGTCCTAGCTAGCCGAGAGGATGAGACAGGAGCAACCTCGAAGTCCAAGAATCCAAGACCAGCCTGGGCAGCACAGTGACAGACAATGCTTGGAGGGCTGGGAAGGTGGCTCAGTGGTAGAGCGCTTGCCTTGCATGCATGAGGCCCTGGGTTCAATTCCTCAGCACCACATAAGAAGAAAAAAGCCAGAAGTGGCGCTGTGGCTCAAGTAGAGCACTCACCTTGAGCTGAAGAGCTGAGGGACAGCGCCTAGGCCCAGAGTTCAAGCCCACGACGGACGGACAGACAGACAGACACACACACACACACACACACACACACCAAAGTGCTTGGAGCCAGGCATTGGTGGTTGCTTATACCTGTGATTCTAGCTGTTCAAAGGGCTGAGACCTGGAGGACCTAAGTTCAAAGCTAGCCAAGAAGAAAGCCTGATAAGCCTCCCTCTCCAATTAACCGGCAAAATGCTAGACTGGAGGTGTGGCTCAAATGGTAGCATGCCAAAGCTAAGAGATGGCACAGGGCCCTACGTTTAAGCTCCAGTAGTGTGCGTGTGGGGGTGGAGAATAAAACTTGAAATGATGTACAGAGCTAAGAGCTTCCCGCACATACACGCTACCTATAAAGGTAACTGGGCATAGCATTTTAAGTAATTTTGTGCATGAAATGAAGGTTTCACAGGTGGAATTTTCCGCCTGCGGTGACATGTTGGTGCTCAGAAAGGTGTTGTTGGGAGGCAGGGCCTCACCGCGTGGTCCAGAATGAGCCACACTCACAGTCACAAATGCGCACCACTGACTTTGAAAGTCGCCACTTTCAGGGTATTTCAGCTTTTGTGTTGGTACGGGATGATCTAGACAACACCTTCCAGGTGGAAAACAGTCAGAGCTGTGATTCCATGTGCTTCCACAGGAATAAGAAGAGATGGTTGATTGGATGGTATTATGGAAAAAGGGGAAAAAGGAGGAAGGGAGGGAAGAAGAGTCATTAAAATGTGTAAGTATTCTGTGACCTGTTAACCATTCACTGCATGCGTCCCGTGCCGGCTGCCCGTGGAGAGCTGCTCGGCATCGGGCACCGGGCACCGGGCATCGGGCACCGGGCACCGGGCACCGGGCATCGGCAACAGATAAGGAATGAGCGCTTCTGCCTTGGACTTTCTTGGCACTGTCCAAGGTACTGGAGTCAGAAAGACCATTGAGGCGCTTGACCTCTGGGGTGCTCAGAAACGCAAGGAGGAATCGAGCCAAGTAAATAACTCAGTGCTACAACCACTTTACAGGAACAAAGACAGGAGCTGGAAGAGGGAGGGCGGAGGCGTGGAACGCACCAGGAGGTTCTCCGGCTTGATGTCCCGGTGCACGATGCTGAGGCCGTGCAGGTACCTGAGGGCGCTGGCCAGGTTGTACACCATGGCGCTGCCGTCTCTCTCGGTGTACTTGGTGGAAGAAGTGATGGCATCAAAGAGGTCTCCGCCCTAGAGAATATGCCAGAACATCAGCAGCGCGGCCCTGTGCAGGCGGGGCGTGCAGCGTGCACATATTCCATCAGCAAAAAGCCCCCCCCCCTGTCTACAAGCATCAAGTGTCACATTTATGCTTAGCTGGGAAGCTCATGCATATAATCCCAGCACACTCAGGAGGCTGCAATCTGAGAATCAAGGTTCAAACCCGACCCCGGGCAGGAAAGTCTGTGAGACCCTTATCTTCAGGCTTCTACGTAATGAAAGCTTCTGGAAGGCGGAGCGTATTCCCTCAGCAACGTCTCAGGTGTTAGAATCTGGCCCCAAAGGAAACCTTCCGTCTCACCTTGACCAGTTCCATCACCAGGAAGAGCTCGCTCGCCGTCTCCATCTCCTCCACCAGCATGATGATGTTGGGGTGCTTCACCCGGCGCAGGATGGACACCTCATTCTCAATCAAGTGCTCCTGTCAGACAAGGGGGGAGGGGTGAGCAGAGCCACAGAGCCCTCAGCTCTGTCCCCCGGCCCAGAGGACTCCGGACAGACAGAGGACACCTGTCTCCTGTCAAGAAAAACCACAGCCTGGCCATCCAACCGCCCAAACAGATGAGGCTGAGGGAGGGAGGGAAGAAAGAAGGAACAGAGGGAGGAAGGAAGAAAGGAAGGGAGGGAGGGAAGGAGGAAGGAAGGAAAGAAGGAAGGAAGGGAGGAAGGAAGGAAGGAAGGGAAGGGGGAGGGAAGAAGGAAGGGAGGGAGGGAAAAAGGAAGGAAGGGAGGGAGGAAAGGAGGAAGAGATGGTAGAAGGAAAGAAGGAAGGAAGGAAGGAAAGAAGGGAGAGAGGGTAGGAGGAAAGAAGGGAGAGAGGGAGGAAGGAAGAGAGGAAGGAAGAAAGGAAGGGAGGGAGAAAGGAAGAAAGGGAAGGAGGAAGAGAGGAAGGGAGGAAGGAAGGAAGAAGGAAGGGAGGAAGGAAGGAAAGAAGGAAGGAAGGAAGGAAGGAAGGGAAGAAGGAAGGGAGAAAGGAGGGAAGGAAGGGAGGGAGGAAGGGAGGGAGGAAGAAAGGAAGAGAGGGAGGGAATAAAGATGGAAGAGAGGGAGAGAGGAAAGGAGGGAGGGAGGAAGAAAGGAAGGAAGGGAAGAAGGGAGGAGAGAGGAAGGGAGAAAGGAAGGGGGGAGGAAGGAAGGAAGGAAGAGAGGGAGGGGGAGGGAGGGAGGGAAGAAGGAAAGGAGGGAGGAAGGGAGGGAAGGAAGGAAGGAGGGAGGGAGAGAAGGAGGGAGGAAGGGGGGTTCTTTTTGTTTTTTGGGGCCCCCCCCTGCACACAGCAGCCCCTCTCTCTCCTGAGCTGGTGCCTGGATGAATGCGGGGCACGCAGCACTGTGCCTTTTCAAGCCAGCCAGCTTGGGCCACGGTGATGAGCACTCCCTGATCGCCTGATCACCCTGATCGCAGTAACAAAGCAGAGCCAAATCTATTCCAGTGAGCAGGGAAGGAAAAGCCAGCAAAAAGGCCGACTTCACTCTGCAGCAAGCGAAGACACGGTAGCGGCAGCGGCCACCTCTGTGGGAAAACACGCCGAAGAGCCTTCCTTCTAAAGCTCCTTCTCCTTCCTCTGGGTCTCCACACTGGCCTCTGCCAGGGGCTCTGGGCTGCTAATGTGTTATGGAAAGAAATCTCCCAGACTGGAGTTAAAATAAGGTATGCATCAGAGAAAGAGAAGTCATTAGCCTTGCCAATAAAAGGAAAGTCTTTGGGGACACACAGGCACCAGCGGGGTCAGAGTTCACAGAAGGAACTAGCACTGTTGCCAGTGTCCTCTTGGCTGCTACTTCCAATCTCAGCCTCCGGTGCCGGCTTCACAGTCCAGTCTCCTGAGCGGGCAGAGGATGCGTTGTGTGGCTGCGGAAGCAGGCAGCCTGTCTCGCAACCTTTCTAGCCCTGTAAAGTGGTCTCGGGAGAAGCAATGCTTTTCTGGAAACGAATCATCAGAAGCAAAACAAAGGCCTTGCCTAACCATGACTACAAACAGAGCCATCTGCACACACACCAGCTCCCTGTTTCTCAAGTCCTTTGTCTCTGCCCGCCCGGTAAAAACATTCTCTAGTTTGTTCCAAACAGGATATGAATATGACTTCTACCTTGGACCACACTGAATTTACATGTTCTCCCATTATTTATGTGAAGGGATTCAAAATTCTCACTGCAAATAATTTGCATCTGAATCCTCCAATGGTCCCACCAGCCCGTGGTGATAGAATAAATGACAGAGACGTCAGCCCAGTGGGAGGATGACAGGCCAGGCTGAATCCAGCAGCTTTTACAGAGAGACAAGGAAGAGATCAGGGGGTAAGCAGCTCACCCCAAGCAAACCCCTCCTCTCCCTCCCGGCCTCGAGCCTCAGTCTCTCCTCAGTTCTCTGTCTCATTGATGAACCTGGCGGGCCTAAGCGGACATGGGGATTCCGCCTTGGTTCCTCCTGCAGAGTCCACCCATTCCCCTCCTCCGGCCCTCCTGGCAGCTCTCCCCCAGATGGGCAGCGTCTGCACAGGCGGTTTCTAGCCGGGACTCGCTTCCCTCGCCTCTCCAAGGCTCCCCTGCATATTCCTTATGTGCAGTCTGCCCTCACCTGCTCAGGCAGGGCTGGGCTGGGGGCCCTTCTGTCCCCTCCCTCCGTCAATCGCAGCCCTGGGCTCCTATTGCAGTATTTCAGTTGTTCCTGGACTGGTCTATATCTCTCGGGGGACTGAAGCTCATGGATGTTAAAAAAAAAGAGGAAAATAATCTGAACAATGTAACGGGCTTAACCTAATATGGAGAGACGAAGGGTCTAGGTTTCCCCTTATAGGTGGAAGCTAGATTTAGCTCACACACTCCTAAGACACTGAATGGTATGCAAGTACATATGAACGCATTAACGGAACTAGAGTAGATTCAAGGGAGATCTCAAACAGTCTAACTCTTTAGAAAGGCAAAAATCAATGTTCAGCAAACGAAAACAACAAGAAACGGGTACTCGAAGGGGTGGGGTGGGGTCATGGGGTCGACAAAGGCAGAGCAGAAGAGGGGGAGAATGCACTCAAGAATCCAGTGTGTATCCTACAGAACTAAGAA
>NW_012267338.1:0-36170 GCF_000151885.1 Dipodomys ordii | reverse complement strand
GGGAGGGGCGGGAGGGGTGGGTGAGAACGTTGAATGGGCTGACATGGGTCAAGGTGCACTGTATTCATAAACTGCTTTGTTAAATGGCAACTCCTTTATACAACTATTTAAAGATACTAATTTTTAAAAAACGAGAAAAAGAACCCTATAAACCAAAATATAATATAATTATGTGATCAAATACAAAGAGATTTATAAGCTATTTTTCTACTCTGAGTCTGAGTACTGAGTCTCCAGAACCTGGTACGTTTTCATGGAATTTTCAAGTCAGACCAGCTTCCCTTCAACTACACGGTGGCCTCCTATGACCAGCAGCAATCGTGCTGGTAACTGTGGTTCTAGAACCTTCTCTTTTACCTAACATGCCACCAGAAAGGACTCATAGAAAGAACTTTATTGCCAGATGCTGGTGGCTCACCTGGCTACCCAGGAGGCTGAGATCTGTGGATCACGGTTCAAAGCCAGCCTGGGCAGGAAAAGTCTCTAAGATTCTTATCTCCAATGAACCACCAAAAAGCTGGGAGTGAAGCTGTGGTTCAAGTGGTAGAGCACCAGCCTTGAGATAAAAGCTTAGGCACAGTGTCCAGATTCTGAGCTCAAGACCCCAAACTGATACCAAAAAAAAGACCTTTGTGATCGTTGAGTGACAAACCCCAGTCCAGTGGCTGAGCAACGTTTTGCTCCACCGCCATCTGAGAGGCAAACAGATGTCTCCCCATTAAGGAGAGCACTGGTCACAGTTTCTGCTCAACGCTAACCAGTATTTGCTCCCAACCATCCTTGCAGATGTGTGTGCCGCAAATGCCTTCCAGAGGTGCACATGGCCACTGTTTGCTGAGGGAATGCACATGCTCTTCTGGGGAAAAGCTCTGGCGGGTGGGACAAGAGCTCGCTCATAGGACTGGGGGGGTTCCTAAGCTTGGGGCATCTCTGCTCAGGGCTGTGACCTAGATGCGGGCATTCACCCCCCCCCAGCATCACTTCCGTGGGACCTTGGAGTCTGGGGCCACAGCAAATGTGAGCACCACTCCTGCTGTGCAGCAGGTGAATATCAGCGGACCGGGATCCATTCTTCTGTCCTCTGCCAGCCCCTGTGGGGCCAGCGCCTCCCTCATTTCCTTAAAAGCCGGGAAACATCTCAGACCCCACAGAGTACTTAGCACCACTGCTCGATGGGGTTAGATTTTGAACTAAGCATCTCCCAGAAAAGAGAACGTATACTTTCAATAGTCAAAGATCAAATCAGTTGATCCACTTGAGATTCAACATTTCCCCAGGATCACCGGCGGCCGACTCCTGCTCCAGTGCTCCTCCCAGCTCCCCACTTACAACCCTCCTCACAGCAATCCTCTCACCAGATTGCTTTAGGCTGTTGTGATGCAGTAGCTATGCGTACGTACCTTTCCGCAGCATTTGGCTTTGTCTATAATCTTCAGTGCAAACTCTTTTCCAGTGGACCTAGGAATAATGAGAGGACCATTAAAGCCAACTCAGGTGTCACAGCATATGCCTGTGACCCTGGGTATTCAGAAGTCATGATCTGGGAAGATGGTGTCTGAGACCAGCCTAGGCAAAAGCTTTCTGAGACTGCATCTCAGCTTCTAGCTGGACACAGGGGTGCGCATGCCTGCCGTCCCAGCAACACAAAGAAGTTGCACAGTTACAGATGTGAGCCATGAACACCCAGGGCCCAGAGCGATGCTGCTCTTAAACACAGTTGGGGCTTACCCACCCATAATTCCTGCTCGATCAGCTGTTATCTGACAGGATGTCTGCAGAAATGAAGTGAGCTGGTACTCGGTGCAGACTGTGAATGAGGCCAGCACAGGACAAAGCTAAGGAGACGCTTTCCTATCTAAAAGTTCCCCTTCCTTACTGGCTCACGAAGGAGATCTCCTATATTAGATATATCTCTAAGTGCCAAAGCACACAAATAGTTTGATGTGCATGCATGTGATTCTCCTGTCACACTGTTTATAAGTGTGCCAAATAGCACATCCCAAGGGTGGACTCTTACAGGGATGTGTGTAGGGGCAGGTAAGAATAAACGAAAAGAGGGTAAGTTTGATCAAAGTGTGTTGCTATGCATGCCTGGAAGTATCAGAGTAAAACCCCTTAGTGCAATTGTTATCTATTAATAAAAATACTTTGACAGAAGAGAATAAACTCAAAGGAGATGAGCCGATCGTCACCCTCTCCTCACCGGTCCATGCACTCTTTGACAACTGCAAAATTGCCATCTCCAATGACTTTCCCAATTCTGTATTTCTCCAGAAGAGTTGAGGATTCGGAGCACCTGTTCCCATTCACACCTGAAAACAGAAATCAAATAAAGTATAAGAAAAAGGCTCCAGGAAACATGGGCATTTCACAGTGATTTCTACATGTTCGCAAAATGATAAATCGCAATGTATTTATTCACCAGTCTCCAGTGAAAACCCAAGAACACCCCTCGGTGCCCTTCCTTCCTCAAGAGAACACCTGAATCACCAATCTCGGGTTGACTTTCTTTGCTGGAGTAGGAAACCAACAAAATCAGTCTCCTGACAAATCCCTAAAATAAATATCAGCTGAAATCAATGATTAGCTCTTGGGTAAAAGGGAAGTCTAACTAGAACTTTCCCAAACTCTTCCATCCATGCCCCGAAACAAGGAAGGGGAGTGTGATGAGGATCAATCTTCAGGAATATCCTGAAGATTCACCTGAAGATGATTTTTAGTAAAGAAATACTATGCAGTAGGATGCGCGGTGGTGACAGGCTGACAGGGATGTGTGTTAAGATGGGAACACTTGTCACAGCATGTTCTGGTACCCAGTGTATAGCAGACGCATATCTGTGTTATCTAATTGAGTCAAAGGAAACACATTTAAGAATTATGCGCCAGGCGCTGGTGGTTCACACCTGTAATCCTAGCTACTCAGGAGACTGAGATCTAAGGATCGCAGTTCAAAGCCAGTGAGAGCAGGAAAGTCCATGAGATTCTCATCTCCAATTAATCACCAGAAAGCCACAAGTAGCGCTGTGGCTTAAAGTGGTAGAACATTAGCCTTGAGCAAAAGAGCTCAGGGACAGGGCTTAGGCCCTGAGTTCAAGCCCCATGACCACCACCAACAATATAAAAAGAATTGTGAGCAAATCATCATTAAGGAAGTTCATACCAATGAGATTGTTCCTGTCTTGAAATGATCCTGTTCTGTCACTCACTAAGACTAATGAAGTTAGCATGTGGTATGGCCATAGCCCAGTTTGGGAAAAACAGGTTTGGCGATGAGCATCGAGTTCACATGGATGATTTCCTGTACCGAGGTAAAGATCAGATTGACAGCTACCTTCAGGACTCATGCAGCGATCAAGTTCCAGTCCACCGTTCACATTGGAAGAAGATCTGCCATGCGTGGAAGTCTGCAGGAGGAGGAGAGGGGCAAGTCTGTATTAGGATACCTTTACACGTCTTCAGCTTCCCAATCCCTGAATAACAGGGTGTTTATGGAATGCAGAAATCTATTAGTACAGAAATAGGGGAAACATGCCCTTCCTTATCTCTTTCTTTATATATAATTGTATTGTATTTCTTTCTTAGACATATTTTCTTTCTAATTTGTTTTTCAGATTTTTTTTTGTTTTGTAGTACTAGGCCTCATGCTTACCATTGGAGCCACACCCTTTCTATTCAGATTTATTTCTAGAAAACTGGCGTATTATTTACTTTCATGTTTTGATAATCTGTATTACTTTTTACTTCCACAAAACAAAGGAGGCTTTAAGGCATCACAGTTGAACAAAATGCTTATTAGTGGTTAAATAAGGCTTATATTTATATTTATTTATTTATCTATTTTTGTTGGTCGTGGGGCTTGAACTCTGGACTTGGGCGCTAACTCTCAGCTCTTCAGCTCAAGGTGAGCATGCTACCGCTTGAGCCACAGCACCACTTTCGGTTTTCTAGTGGTTTATTGGAGATAAGAGTCTCATGGACTTTCCTGCCCGGGCTGGCTTTGAATCATGATCCTCAGATCTCAGCCTCCTGAGTAGCTAGGATTACAGGCATGAGCCACCGGCACCTGGCTATATTTATTTATATCTATATATTATATATATTTCTAATAGCTTCAGATTAAACACCTGGCTCCACAGAGTTCAATCATCTTACTGACCAACAGTAAAACATAATTAATGATCAATTTCAGTATTTGTAGCATTTTTAATTATACTTAAATAGCTGTGCAAGGGAGTTACCATTTACAAACAGTTTATGAATACAATGCATCTTGATCCAGGTCAGCCCTTTCAATACTCTTACCCGCCCCTCCCCAACCCACCTCTCCCCTCAGTCTTCTTAAATTTGTAGGATATACATTGAATTCTTGACTGGTTTTTGTGGTCTTATTTATTTAGACACTAAATTAGAAGGGATACAGCAATTGGTAGAACTCTATAAAAGAATATTTTAAAGCTAGAATGTTTAAAATCAAGGCCCCAGAAAAGAACTTTGTGAGAGTAGAGCTATGGCTCAAGTTGTAGAGTGTCAGCCTTTGGTGAACAAGCTAAGGGACAGTACCCAGGCCCCAAGTTCATGCCCTAATACTGGCACAAATAGAAAAAAAAGCATTTAGAAAAGCCTACAGAATTAATAGAAGTGAGGTCTTCGATATGTGCCTGTATTTGAAAATAAGGCTTTCCTGCACAAAATGAATTGCATAAGAAGATAAGGGAATTGTTCTAGTAAAATGCTGCTGAACAGACATGAGACATGGTGATTTTCCTTTCTCCCGCCTCACTATTGAACACCATCTGTAGCTACCACCTTCATGTTCTAAAGACTGCCAAGATGACTTCTTCCCAGTTCATAATCCATGAGTGCACTGAAGACACCGCTGTGCGTCTTCGTGATGCAGAC
The DNA here is from genome assembly GCF_000151885.1 of Dipodomys ordii. Taxonomy (NCBI): domain Eukaryota; kingdom Metazoa; phylum Chordata; class Mammalia; order Rodentia; family Heteromyidae; genus Dipodomys; species Dipodomys ordii. The sequence goes on along the minus strand of NW_012267338.1, from coordinate 31,271 downwards.
TTTTTTGCTGTCGGTCTCAGTGGGCAGCGTCCACACGGCCCTTTTACCCCTCAGTGGGGACTGCAGGGGTGGGCAGCCTTGTACCAGGCAAGCCTGCTTAGTGCTGCAGCTCCGCAGCAGACAGTGCCTGCCAGTGCTGCAGCCGCTCTGCTTCAGCTGCTGTACTGTCCTTGGGCTGGTGTTGACCTAGTCCAGGACAGCAAACCATGTGTATAAAGAACTTATTCAGAAGTATTTGTCACTGCCTCCACCTCTGTTCATCACTTGTCTTCCTGAGGTCTCTCTCTCTCTCTGAGTTTGGAGGTTCTTATACCAGGGGCTGTGTTTTGATTGGTTGACCCTATTGTAATTAGATGTTTTGGAAGGTAACATTTTATTGGTCAGGTCCTGCACCATTCTGATTGGTTAATTCATAATCAGCTCCCTTCTGTAAACCCTCTCCCCAGAGGGACAGGAAGGTTATTGAGACTAGAAGGGGCAAGGAGGGGCAGAGGTGAAATGTTTGAAAGTGTATCATCTGTATCTGGTTTCTGGTCCAGGAGTTCTAACTAATTTGGTCTTGGTAATGGTCACAAATGTGCAGGAAAAACCACAAAACAGCTGTTTTTATTAAGGATCAATCTAAGCGGATATCCTCTAATCACTCAGTGTACAATGAAGCATGGCTCTTTCAGAGCAGAAGTGAAGCTGGGTTTTCTCCACACTCTGGAGGGATTGCTGAAAACAGGAAGTGCCTATTGTTGAATGGAAGGTAAAGCCTTTCGGGGAACCTGGGATATATGCAAATGAGCAGTGAGCACGTAAGAGATGCAGCCATGACTAACCAAACTCAGTTTTCCTGGCCCCAAAAAAGAAAATCTTGTATTTTCCTGTTTCTGGTAAGAGAATTTCTCTCTCACTGACTCAAGGATTAACTTAACACCTGAGAAATCAAATGTATTTGTGACTAACCTGGTTTCATTTCTATTGTCAAAATAACAATATTTACTACAATCAAAGCTGCAGTCTTTGCATGTAGCTGCATACCAAAAAGACCTAGGAAGGGCTAAAAAGTTATATCACCAGGCTGCACTCAGATTGATTGTAAGCAGAGCCCACGTATCAGCATGTGTGTGTGTGTGTGTGTGTGTGTGTGTGTGTGTGTGTGTGTAATGCTGGGGTTGTCAGGACCTTGCACTCATTTGCTGGGCAAGCACACTATCACTTGAGCTACATCCCCAACCATTTTCATTTTTATTTATTTTTCAAATAGAGTGTCCAGCCTTGGACCATAATCTTTTTACCTAGTTTGCCACCTTTCCCAGAAATTGGGTGAGATGGTTTTCATTAACTTTTTGCTTCGCTGGCTTTGAACTGTAATCTTCCCAATCTCTAGAATTACAAGGGTAATCCTGCAAGTTGAAGTACCTGGCTGAAGTATCCACAATGAGCTAACACATAGCCCTGGTTGACAATGTCTGGGGAAGAGGTTTCTGAAAGCAACTGTAATTAATTGTCCAGCTACCATGAGTTCTCTGACATTCAAGTTGCCTACAGCCATAGAACAACCTTCCTTTTGCAAGAAAAAGAAACACTTGTGTGGTTTATTGACCAAAAAAAGAGAAAAAGAAAAGATGGCTTCTGATACTAAAGATGAAAAAAGCAACACCACCCAGAAGTACTGTAGATAGTATTTGTGAATAGATTCATGAATAGTTTTGGTGGCTTAGGAATGCATTTAAAAAGAGCAAGCTCTGTCACTCACATACAGTAAGCATCAATGGTGTCACCTGAAATGGTATTTCTGATCATTGGAAGTACTTGAATATGTAAGAAGAGACTTTTTGGGGGGGGCTGGGTTTTTGTCTAGGTATCATGGTTTCCTCCATACATGGCACATGCTGCTAATGGTGGAGACCTCACCATGTGTGTATGCAAGGTGTTGGCTTACTGGACTTCTGCCCGCTAAACATGCATGGCTACACTGTTTGGCAGTCAAGTTTTGCCTATTTCTGGGATGCCAGGCCGGTAGAGCTGCAGCCCCTAGGTTACAAATCCAGGGGTTACTCTCTGGATCTCTGTAAGTCTAGCCACCAGCCAGTGACCTGTACTGTGCTCACATGCTGAATTTCAGGTGGTTCACTTTCACAAATAATGGGACATTCCATGTGTAAATGTGCTATTTCTACTTAAATAAAGTTCTTACAATGGATCCAACTTGTATAATGATTTGTTTGGAAAATCTCTCTCCATCTACACAAAACCAGCTGCAGCTCAGATGAGCCTTAAATCCCTCTAAATACCACACACTCAGTGAGCCTCTGAGCATGCTGGTCCATGTGGAATCTGGTGTTCAAGGTGTAATTTATTATTATTATTATGTGTGTGTGTGTGTGTGTGTGTGGTGTGTGCTAGCATTGACACTTGAATTCAGAGCTTCAAGCTCTTGCTTGGCTTTTTCTGATCAAGGTTGGCACTCTACCACTCGAACTACAGCTCACCTTCTTGTTTTTGCTGGCTAATTATAGACAAGAATCTCACAGTGTGTTGTTGTTTTTTCTGCCTAGGCTGGCTTTGAAATGCGATCCTCAGATCTCAGCCTCCTGAGAAGCTGGGATTACAGGCGTGAGCCATTGGTGCCTAGCCTATGATTTGTTTGGTTAGTCTTCAAAACCTTCATTCTTAGCTTCCTCTTGTTCTTTCCTCGCTTTGCATCTCTTTGCTTCATGTCTAACAAAATCAATTATGTGCGATGATGGAGTTACCATGGGAAATATGGAGGATTCTGGGCCAAGGAAAAGAGCCTAAATGTTCAGTTGCTTTGTACCGAAAATGATTCAGTAGCTTTAAAATATGACAGAGGAGCCAGAGCTTGAGGGACAAGCCAAACTCTCTACGGTCAGCAGCCACTGTGGATTTACATTTCATAGCTTGGAAAAGAAGTTTCCAAGTTCACGAGGTCAAAGAGTTACGTTTCAGCTCTGCCAATCAGGATGAGCTACAGCCTGGGCTTTCATCACACCTTACAAATCTGGACAAGCGTTCACCACCGGCAGACCCAGGAGACCCCATCCGATAAAACATCAGCACACCAGGCGGTTTATCATCTCAAGATGTCGGCTAGCGCTCCACATGGACTTTTTCCTTCCTTCTTTCACCCAACAAGAATGCTCAGAGCAGAGGCCCGCAGCCTCAAACCCAGACATCGCCGGTCACTCTGAAGCCCGAAGTCATGACTGCCTACAGAAAGTCTTCAATTCAGACGCGGATGATGAATGAAAGTTCAGGGAAATGCTTTCTTCATCTATCTGGCAGCCGATGACACATTTAGTACTCTTTATTGCCTCTCTGTCCCCAAGAAAATGCAGTGATTTAAGCAGACGAAGTATTTCTGCAGGGGGGGAGGACTGGGTGAGAGGAAACAGATCACAGGCCAAGGTCAAGGAGAAACGCCGGGAAGACGACGACTCAGAGACCCAGACAAGCTCAGCCTTCAGAGAGGAAAAGAAGAACAGCCAGGGAGAACTCAGACTGAAGAGCAAGAGGACGGGAGAGAGAGACCACAGTGAGGGGGAGGGAAGTCGGTGAGCTTCAGAGAGAGGCTGGGCAGCAGTGGGGTGAGGCACCTCCAGGTGGAAATTGGGGTGGCTGATAGATGAAAATGGAAAGAAGCTGGTGTGGTAGGCAGACTCAGAAATGGCTCCCCGCAAAGCCTCCCTTCTGGATTTTTTTCATGCTCTTCCATAGTTCTCCTCTCATCCCAAAGTGGCTGGGGGAGGAGCCAATCTGACTCCTGACACATTACAGAAGGACGGAGGCCGGCCTCTGAAGTCTGGTCCTAGAATCAGGTGCTTTTGGGCGGTCCTGGCTCTTCAGGATCACTTGGGGGGTGGGGGAGTCAGTCAGGATACCTGGGAACACGAGGAACCCAGGCCCCACACTGACAGCCAGCACTCACCTAACAGTAACAGAAGGAATCACCCTGGAAGTGGAGCCTCCCTTCCCATCAGGCCTCCCGGAAACTGCAGCCCAGTAGATCACACAGCCTAAGCCGCCACCACCCAGCTCTCGGCTTCTAGGAGCCTCACCCACAGGAACGGAGTGAAATAACTCGGATGGTTGTTAAACTGCTAAACTGTGGCACAGTTTCGGTAGTCTTCAAAGACTACCGAGGTTAGTCTTTGGGTTGGAAGATGCATTTGCTGCCCGTCCTGCTTACTCACTGCAACGGGGTCTTACTTCTTTCCCTGGGCTGATGTCAAATCAAGATCCTCCTACTCCCTAACTCCTATGTAGCTGGGATTATAGAGGTGAGCTATTTTAACCAGCACTGGTATCTTTTTCTAAGAGTAAACCAAAGTGGCCCTGAGATTCTATCATCAAGAGAGTAAATGTCATACACACCGCCTTCTTTTTATTTTTAATTCTTTCAGTGGGTCTGTCAGAATATAATTGTCAAAAATGGGATCAAAGAGGGGAAACTGTGACAGAACATCACATTTTTCTTACCTTTCACATCACTTAGCTCAATCCCCCTGAGTAAAACTCAGATGATAAAAACCCAGGGGCCACCCATAGCCGAGTCCCCACACAAAGAGACGTGAGGTTTCCTTGCTCCTGTCAATCCTCTGATGGGTTGGGTAGAGATTACCTATCTCTGGGGCCATTAATGCAACTAGCTAGGATAAATAGTTCCTGCTTGTGAAATGCAGTCTTTCATTGTCAGACATACCCTCGGAATTGATCTTAATAAGCTATTTTAAACAAAGGAAAAGGAAAAGGCATAGCACTAATGCAGAGCAATTATCTGTAATTCTTAATTGGAAATGTCACTGGACGCAATGATCCAAACATGGACAAAGGCTGACCAGAGCATTACAAGGGTACTCAGTACATACAAATGACACGGCTACAAACTGCTGGAAAATAGACACCCCACATTGCTGAGAACTGTAACGAGATGAAATTTCCACAAGGCAGGACCCCTGAGAAAAGCCAATGGCGACAGACCCATGGCTTTGTGGCCCAGCGGATTCCTTTAGCCACTAATAGTTGAGGTAAAATTTGGCAATCTGAAATCAGCCTTCAAGTGAGGAGAGAAGGAATAGACTCTCCAGCTGCTACCTCTGATCCTCCTCCCCCACTCCTCCGCTTCCCTGGTAACTTAGCTGTAATCCTGGCATTTCACAGGTCATGTAAAGTCCATAATCCATATCCAACAAATGGGAGAAAAGCAAATGGAGACTTCCACAGCTGTTCACAATACCTGCAAGAGCTCAGCTGGTAGGCAGGTGGGGCAGGTCACGGAAAGACCACGCCCCTTTAACGGGAAGTTCCTTTGCTCAACAGATGATGCATCTGTTTCTCTTGTAGTAGGAGAAGCAAGCAGGGAGTGCACACGGTGCGCTCTGCGGAGGCTGCTTTCTATAGTCATTAAGCTACACCTCACGTGGAAGAAATACACTTCACCTAATTTTTCAACAACAAGGCACTTTATCATGGGGTTTTAAAGCCCCATGGATCTTCACGCCATAAATATCAGGAAGGGGATGTGTGTCCAGGGTTACTGTGTATTTTCTGGACACAGCAACTTTGTCCAGTCATGAAGCTGTGGTTTCGGCTATTTCCCTCTGTGAGATTTCCAACAAAGCCAAATTTTGTTAGTCATGTTAACATCATGACTCAGAGGAAGATTTTAAAAGAGTTTTGATGGTGTTTTCTCAAGGCTTTTGCCAAGGCCAGTTATCCTGACTGTAATTAGTAAGGTTTTTTTTTTTCCTTTCTTTGTCTGCTTACAAAACAACAACAACAACTGTAGACCTCTCTCCTTCTACTGGTGTCCCTCACCCCACCCGTCTCACTTGATATTTTTATTTTTTGGATGTATTAATTGCACTTTACCATGATATTTTGGATGTGCATATAATATACTTTGCTCAGAACAACCCTCACTATTGCTTTTTCTTGCCCTGCCGTTCCCAGAATCCTCCACTGGTCAACAGCTTTAACAGAGGCTCCTTATACTGTCTTCATACACAGGTGCATTGTATTTTGAAATCATTCACCCTCCATCTTCCCTTTCTCTTCTTCCCTTCCCTTCCTTTTCCTAGGCACTACATGTATGTGTATGTACATATGTGGATGTATATGTAAATCTATTTATGTAGGTGCATGCACACAAGTACATGTTCATGGTTCATGTGGTTTTTAGGCCTACCTACTCATTGTGAGTTAAAATATACAGCATTTGACTTTTTGAAGTTGGCCTCTATTTTATTTAACGTGATGTTCTACCATTCCACCCATTTCCTTTCAAATGACATGATTTTTATCTTCCATGGTATAGACATCCTACCTGCTTTATCCGTTCCTCTGTTGTTGGGTACCTTGGTCTATTCTGCCATTTGGCTAGTATGAAAAGTGCAGCGATAAACATGAGTTTGTTTTCTTCTATCTTGATTTGTACCCCTTTAGATAGGTGCCCAATTGATGAGTTCATAGGTAGTTCCATTTTTTAAAAATCGGTCTATTTCAAAGAATTTCCATACTGAATTCCATAGTGGTTTCACTGGTTTACGTTCTTCCTCAACAGTGTGCAAAAGTTCCTTTTTCCCTACACTCTCACCAGCAATTGTCGTCGACTGATTTCTCAGTGCTTCAAAAAGATACATCTTAGTGTAGTTGTGACTTGTATTTCCAGTTTCTTTATGGCTAAGGACCTGGAACATTCCTTCTTGTATCTATTGGTAAATTTTTAAACTGTACTCATGCCTCCTCCTGCTCCCCCACCAGACAAATAAAACTGTTAAGTTTTAGAATCTGAAATAACAGTCACACAAGTACAACACATGCCCTAATTCATACCTTTGACCCTCTGAAACTTCCTGGGCTGGTTGGAGAAGAGCTGGAGGATTTCGTGGACTTAGGTGTAGAGAGTTGGCTGCTGGGAGTTCCATTAACTAGCCAGGAGACAACAAGAGAGACAGATCATCAACCCCAATGACCAGACTCGGTAAAAAAACAAAACACACAAAGCACATGCATGAGACAGCTCCAAGGGCATTCACGGTCATTGAAAGCTCTAAGCAGATGGCAAGTCAGCAGAAAAGCAGAGATGATATATCTTACTGAGTTACAGACAAAAAACCAAAGTCAGACAGAGAGTGAAATTAACATTATTCTCAGTAATCACTGGCAAACAATGGCATAAGCAAATATATACAACAGTATGGAATTAGAGGTGAGACCTTGTTCATACAATCTGCCTGCCAGAAAAGGTACAGAAGTGACTGGCTGTTATACCTGCTTTGTGATGAAAGTTGTTCTCTAACCTTCAGCATCTTCCAGTACCGCTATCTTGGAGTGCATGCAAACCGATTTGACTCACCAAAATACTCATTTTTTTGTTGTTTTTTGTGTTTTTTTGGCTGGTGCTAGGGCTTGAACTCAGGGCCTGGGCGCTGTCCCTGAGCTTTTATTTTGCTCAGGGCTAATGCTCTACCACTTTGAGCCACAGTGCCACTTTGGTTTTCAGGTGGTTAACTGGAGATAAGAGGTTCACAGACTTTCTTCCCTGGGCTGGCTTTGAACCATGATCCTCAGATCTCAGCCTCCTGAGTAGCTAGGATTACAGGTGTGAGCCATCAGTGCCTACCTGACCAAAATGTTCTATGACTCTCCCAAATTAACTCTGTCATCATCCAAATACATTTCTTTTGTTTGTTTGCATATTCTTTTTTGTTTGGTTTTGGTGGGGAGTACTGAATCTAGAAGCTTATTCATACCAGTCATCTCCTTCCATTTTATTTTCTTCACATCTTAATTAATTAATCAAAATTAATTAATTAATCCAAATTTCCTAGTTATTTATATACCTTCTCCAAACTTCCATAAGTTTTTTCAGCTGAAAGTTCAAATTCAATCCTTCATAAGGAAGAACATGACCCTAGCGTTTAGAAGGTATGGTTAATAAGTAGCATCCTCTGTTGGACAGAATCCCAGTCACATATTTCTGTTATAGCAGGATTCATGCTCATTTCCAATTGTATCACCTATACCTATTTCTACAGCGATTTTGGAACTGAAAGGTAGTCTATGATCAGTATATTATTTCTAATGAATATTTGTAACATCTCTAATTTTAATCTTCTAAATTTTATTCCCAAAGTAGATGAAAACTGCCATTCACTTTTATGGAAAGATGTTTTTTAAACACAAGGGAGCATATGCCTACTGCTTCAGATAATACTGCTAAGAATAGAAAACAAAATGCAGAGGGAAAGGCCATGAATAGGTGACTTGAAATGTGAATGCCAATTCTTGATGGAAGGAAGAAGTTAAAGAAATATTTATAACTCAATAAGTTGCTTTCAAACAGGGATATCCATGTTTATGAATTCTTGTCTATATACTGCTCATTGAAGAATTTGGTAAACCTGACTTTTTCAGTTATTTCTTTTTTTTAAAATTTTTTATTGTGAAAATACCATACATAGGGGTTACAATTACATGGGCAAGGTAATGAGTACATTTCTTATCAAGCATTGTTGCCTCCTCCTTTGTTTCCCTTTCCCATCCCTTCCCATCTCCTCCTCCCTCAGTTATTTCTTAAAGTCAAAAAAAAACTTTAATTTTTCTAACTCTAAACCTCTCACATTATTTAGATTTTTTTTCTCTAACAAATATATGGGGTACTTAGAAGAGTAGTGCAGCAAAAAAAAAAATCACACCATTCATAAGAAACAGAGGGAGGGTATTCCTGTTATTTCTTAAGTTAATTTCAATGAGTTCTGTTTTTAATTAAAAGATGGGGCACAAAAGATTTTTAAGGATGAAACTATGCTGTATGGTACTATAATGGCAGACATACATTATCATTAATTTTCCGGAATCACATACAACATGAAGAAGAGCCTAGTGCAATCTACACATGTGGGGGACTACACCTAAAGCTGCTCTAAAAGCAGTCTCTTAAAAACAGTCTCCTTCAAAGGGATTCCCATGAAAGAAATATTATCGTGGGCAATAAAATACTAAGCTTGCTGAGACAGAATTTCACTTTTTTTTTTTTTTTGGTCAGTTGTGGGGTTTGAACTCTGGGCCTGGGTTCTGTCCCTGAACTCTTCAGTTCAAGGCGAGCACTCTACCACTTGAGCCACTGTGACACTTTTGGTTTTCTGGTGGTTAATTGGAGATAAGAGTCTCATGGACTTTCCTGCCCGGGTTGGCTTTGAACCGTGATCCTCAGATCTCAGCCTCCTGAGTTGCTAGGATGACAGGCGTGAGCCACTGGCACATGGCTTCACTTTTTGTTTTATAAACCGCACCCCACAGGATCATCTGCAGTCACTGGGTCCCAGTCAATCAGCACTGTGGGCTTTCCCTGGTATTCACATAACCCCATTGAGAGCAGAGGCTTTCCTGGACTGGTGCTGGAATGGGGACAGTGATCTTCACATGGCTGTTCCTGACACACACTGTTCTCCCTACAAATCCACCCACTGACTCCGCGTGGTTGCTTAACAAACCTCACTGCCTGCAACACACCTCGTGCCAGTCCCCAAATCCCTCTCGTCTTGAGGAGGGACCAGTCATGGGTGCCTTCTCTGTCTCCAATAGCATTTGGAAGCCCCTGAAAATTGTTCTTGAATAAGAAACCCTAATTCCACTTACTTAGTGGAACTGGCTGAGGGAGGCTGAACGGGACTCTGGGCAGTGTTGGGTGACACCCTTCACCGTGGGCCTCAGCAAGGTAGGCACTGATCATCCAGCATCTCCTCCCATTCTCCTGCCCCTGTTTCCTCCACTGCGCCCTGGCTTCCCTCCTGGCTTCTCGTTTACCTCAAAGGTAAGAAATGAAACTTCGGGGGAGGGGAGGGCCTGTTTTCTTTGAATACTTGAAATTTCTATCGATTTCTAGTCCTTTCTCTCCACCTTACCTCATTCCCGCCCTCCCCAGCGGCCCCCCCCCCCAGGTTTTTAAGATAAGGACTTGTTATATCTCCCAGTTGGCCTTGAACTCCGTGGTTCAATAGCTCTTCCTGACTCAGCAGGGATTATGGGCCTGCAACACTATTCCCAACTCCTTGTAACTTATAAATAGTTATAAATATACCACAGATAATGCAGACTGTAAGAGCAAGTCATGTTCGTGGTAGTGACATCTAACAACCAATCTGCTCCTTCTTGGTGGGCAGGGGATGGGGAGGAGAACAGTACAAAAATAGAATAACATTCTCTAGAATCACAATAAAGTCTCAGCTGTTGATGGAAGAACTGAGCATGCTTTGAACTGCCTTCTTATAACAGCCATTTGCTTTCTGAGATGTGATTTCAAAATATCACAACTTTTACTTCTGAGTTTCAGGCCTACTCCATCTACAGGGATTCTGTTGAACATTTCACACACTGGAATGCTATGGTGTTCCTGAACCAGTCTTTACATACCCCAAATTCAACTTTAAAGGAATTACTTATAGATTTCTTAAGCTCTGTCTTGAAGTGTTGGCTTGAAGGGCAAATATGCAAGTAAAACATTTTTAGTACAGCATGATAACTGTCCTCTTGAACCTCAGGAGAAAAATGTTGAATCAATCAGACCTGATTCTTGAATCTCTCTCCTTTTATTTATTTTACTGATGTTAAAAAGCCTGTAGAACTATCACTTAAAACAAAAGCTAGGAATATGACCAAAACTAAACCTGCCATAAAATACTTCTGGCCATTGTATTCACTCAATTTTCTTACATTAGTTTTCCCAGATTTAAGATAATTTACAGAGAGACTAATACAATTTAAAACCAGGTTGATGGCAGAGGTTTATCTTTAGTTAAAAGCACAGTGCCAACTGTCAAAAATTTAGAGGGCCTGAACATGGAGCCTCAATCTTTATGAAAACAGTCGTGTAAAAACTAAAAGGAGAACAGAGAACAGTGCTGTCTTCTTGTGTGTACAGGAAACACTTCACACTCTTTCTCTGGTCTAGATCATCATAAAAGATTGTGTTTTGTTTTGTGTTTTTGGTGTTTTTTTTTTCTTTTTGTCAGTTGTGGTGCTTGAACTCAGGTTGTTGTCCCTGAGCTTTTTATTGCTCGGGGCTAATGCTCTACCACTCTGAGCCATAGTACCACTTCTGTTTTTCTGGTGGTTAATTGGAGATAAGAGTCTCACAAACTGGAACTGAATGCTGATCCTCAGACCTCAACCTCCAAAGTAACTAGGATTACAGGCATGAGCCATCAGTGCCCGGTCATAAAAGTATTTTGGATTCTAAGTCCTAAACATCCCATGGTCAGGGTAGAGAATAAGGGTAGAAAAGTACTATTGCTTCCATGACCATCTTTGTATTGCTAATATGCTTTATTCTCTTTCAGTAATAGTAAAATTTCCAAAATGTCAACGAGCACCCAGACCTCCCCTTGGGTGATGGTGCGTCCTGGGTCGCTGGGTATCCTGAGCACAGACACAGGCACATGGCAGACTCCCCATGACAACTGTGTCCAATAGAACATTGGACACAAAAGGCTGCCGCACCTGCCCATCACGAAGCATTCCATACTGCACACATGTCTGCTGGATAAGCCAGAAATACTCATGGAAATGGAGCCACAGGAAACAGAAATGCAGTGAGAGACAAGAACAGAAACCCAGCAGCGCAACCAAGCCATAAGGATGCTGGCTCACCTGGGGATTTGGCTGTAGAATAGGCACTGGAGTGGCCAGCCCTCTTTACTGTACACACGCAAATGCACAGAGCAAGAGAGACAGTAAGGAGAGTGGTTATTCAGCAGGTTGAAATGCGCACACAAAGAGAAGGGTAAACATCCTGTCCTGGACAGGGGGGGCAGGGTGCCACCAAAGGGACCTCAGCGGAGGTGCTGTGTCCACAGAAGTCTGTGTAGAGCCTGATGTCTGCACTGGTGCTGCTTTGCCTGAGCCAGACTCTCCACCTGGGTTTTCACAACTCTCCTCATTACTATAAATAGTCACAGAGCACCAATACACTGAGATATTCATTGATACTTTAATGATAAAAAATGTCAAAGCTTCTAAATGATGACAAAGCAATAAGCTTCAGACCTGAAAGGCAATAAATGGTGAGTCTGACTCTTAAAACAGACTAGTTTTGAGCAATAAGCATTGCTGCTATATTATTCTTGATGAAGAAATGGCCAGAGGAAGCCTTCAAGCGCGCGTGCGTGCGTGTGTGTGTGTGTGTGTGTGTGTGTGTGTTTCACATCAATAAGAGATAATGCTAAGAAAATGAATATTCACAATCACTTAGCACGAAATTCAAAAGGCAGTATGACAGTGGTCAAAACGTGAACCAATTCTAGGTGAAAACCCGGAGGACATTAGTAAAGAAGCAATCCTCTAAAAACATGCATCAGCACAAAACTCTAAGAGTCTCACAAAAGACTTAACACTTTTGGAAAACAAAGCTAACATTTGGTTTTTGTTGGTCTTTTTTTTTCAGTTCAATAAATATTATTTTATACGATCAGAGGCACATTGGCCTTGCGCCTTTCTGCTCCTCCCCGAAGCGTCTCCTCCTTTCGTCTCACTAGGTGTGAATGGCTAGAAACATTTGGTTTCAAAAATTGTACCATGTAGACCCTGCAAGCACCGGAGCCTGCTCATGCTGTCTAAAACTACTTCCTACATTTAAAGAAACGGAGGCAGGACCTGCCCCTTGTATGACCGTCTGTTTTTTTGTGTGTGTGTTTTTCTGTGTGTGTTAACTACCTGAAGCCGGAGACTTGCTGCGGCGAGAGGGCCCAGGACTTTTGGATCCAGAATATTTAACAGCTGAGGATCGAGAATAAGAGGACTTCAGGATGCGGCACTCTGCAAAGGAAGAAAAGTGTGGCAGTAAATAAAGCAAAAGGCACGCAACTCATTGTAAATAACTGTTTATTGCCTACAGGTTTGCTATTGTCAACTCTTTTTTTTTTGGCCCAGGAAACAAAAGCAAAAAGGGCATGAGGCATGGCTCAAGGAGTAGAGCACTTGCCTGAGTTTGAATCCCAGGGCTGTCAAACAAAATAATAGAATTCTGACATGATTGTGAATGTTAGGAGCGATGTAAACCATACTTGACAGGTAAATATATATGTCAGTCAGCCTTAACCTCATAAGAATAAGAAAAAGCATATTCACATAGATAGCCTAAAAGGACACTGCACAGGGCCACTTCAGTGGAACTGATCTTAGTCTCTCCATTTGTTTCTTAGTTTTCTGAAACAGAGTCTCACCATGGAACCCAAGCTGGCTTCCAATTCTCTACCTCAGCTTCCAAGTAGCTGAGGCTACAGATATGGATCACTGTTCTTGGCTCATCTTTCTCCAATCTATCAGAGCTCTTAACATGTCCCAACTTACTAAAGCCCAAGCCCAAGCCAGGCGCCAGTGGCTCTTGTCTGTAATCCTAGCCACTCAGGAGGCTGAGATCTGAGGATTGCAATTTGAAGTCAGCCTAGGCAGAAAGGTCCATGGGACTCTTACCTCCCATTAACCACTATAAAACCAGAAGTAGATGGACTTGTGGCCCAAGAGGTAGAGCCTGAGAGAAAAAGCTAAAGGACGACACTCAAGCCCTGAGTGCAAGTTCCAATACTAGCACACATGCACACACGCACACATGCACGCAGAGAGAAATTCATCCAGGCTTTTATTTCCAGGGTCACAAAGATGGTCAATGAATGGCCTTACCACTGTGGTCCAGGACAAAGTCATCTTGGGCGTAACGGAATTTCTCAGGTCCACATGCAATGAAAACGTCATCATCACCAAAGAAATCTTGCAAACAAGTAACCTAACATGAAGAAAAAGGTAAATCACATGCAAGAAATTAGAGACATTAGAAATGAAACAAGACACTTGGCAAAATCAAATACATTGTCAGGTGTCCCCTATGATACAGGTGGACCACACCCCCTTCCCAAGCACTCTACCTTCACAAAGCCCCCCCCCCACGTAAGCGCGCGCGCACGAACGCACGCACGCACACACGTGCATGGGCTCTGAAATCAGAACAACAGAACAAAGGACAAGTGAGGTCAGGACATCCCCAGGCAAGGCTAAGGAGCTGTTTTCTTGAGGCTGTGGTGGATAGAAGCTCCTGCTCTAGATTCAGCCTTCTCTGCCCTTCCTCCTCTTAGCAGCTCCGCTCTCCCAGCCCTGTGACCTTGAGTGTGACCGCATGGAGTCACGGATTGCTGTGCAGATTGGCAGATGAAAACTGCCCACGGCCAAGTATCAACATGTCCAAGGTGCTAACTATCACCATCGCCATTGGGGCAGTCCTGGGAAAGGATGGCCAAGACACTAGGGGAAGGCTTCGGCCTCTTCTGTGACTCTGCATCCACACGTTCAGTGTGCATTTCATGCTCTGTTTGCCAAAAGCTCTCTCCATTCTGCATCAGCATCAGAACCAAACCCGACCCAGGAAGCTGGTCCACGCACTACCCCTCTCTCCCCGCCCTATGAGTGTTCTGCATCTTCCAGACTTGGCACCCAGGCAGGTTTCACCTGCACCCGTTGTCAGGGGTTGGATAAGAATTCTTCTGGGAAAAATGACTCCTCCATTACCAATAGTAAAGTTTTTTTTTGTTTTAACTTGCCCTTATACCAATCAATGTCAGCACTTCCTTATTTCTTTCTCGGCCCTACTTAGCATCTTTTTGGGAAAAAAGAAATCTGAGTCTTGCGACTGCTAGGAGACAATGTGCTCACAAGAAGGCGGCATCTAGACACAGCACAGGGGACTCAGGTCACTGATGGAGTTTTTGGCAACACCAAAAGCTGACTGCCTAGTTAGGAAGGGGAATGGGTGTCGATGTCCATTTCTTCAAATGCTCATCAAGCAAGATATGACTTCTGTACCAAGCCTGGAACTCAGCTCGGTCCCGGTGTAGGAAGTTTTCCAGAAGAGTCCTCTGTGCCTCCACTCTGTGGAGCTCACTTCTCTGCTCTCAAGATAAGTTAGCAGTGAGTGTGGGAGTCATGCTGTCTCCTTTCTCCCCCAGCCCCTCACGGCCGGTTCCTCTGAGCCTCTGAGTCCCCATCTGTACTGTCACACACCTTCTCTCTGGGCTGGCTCAGGTCCTCTCACCCCCAGCCTTCCACTCCACCCTCACCCCCAATGCCCAAGCCCCACTCCCCCACCATACCACACACCAGCCACCAGCCACAGTGGCTTGAATAAGAGCAAAGTCATGGCAAGACAGAACCTAGTGGCTCATGCCTGTAATCCAGGCTGTTCGTGAGGCTGAGATCTTAAGATTTTAATTTGAAAGCCAGCCTGGGCAGACAAATCCAAGAGACTGTCCACTACCAGCAAAAAGCTGGAAGTGGAGGTATGGCTCAAATAGTAGAACATCAGCCTTGAGCAAAAAAGGCGATGGAGAGCATGAAACCCTGAGTAAACCTAAGTACTGGAATGTACTCCCCCCCCCCATACACACTTATAACAGAAGACAGTGGCACGGCAGATCTCCACCCAGCCCTTCCTCCTCTGCAATGCTATTTCTTCCATTCACTCCTCCACCATGTCAAGACTACGCTGGGCTCCTACCTGCGTAGGAGATGGTGGGTTTATTAAACTTTTATTGAGACATGACTCATCAACCTTTTTTAGTATGTTCAGAGTTGTGCAACCATGACCTCAATCCAGTTTCTGATGTCTTCCTTGCTCAAGAAAGGAGCTCTATGTCCACTAGTGGTCACTGCCCATGGCCTCTCTTCCTTATCACAATCTGCTTTTTGTCTGTAGAGCTGCCCAGTCTAGATACTGCACATACACTAAATCACAGAGCATGTGGCTTCTTTCATTTTGCATGCCTTTAAGATTCACTGTGGTTGTAGTGAATATCCTTTACTCCTTTCTGTGGCTGAGTAATATTCCGTGGAATGGATTTACCACATTTCTTTTCTAAGATGGACATGTGAGTAGATTCCACTTCAGTCCTGGCTTTTGCCACCATGCATCTGTCTCTCACCTGGAATCCCACAGTTCATCTTTTAGTTACAGTTCTTATGCACTTTACTTAGTTTTACTGTCAAATTTGAAGTCGATCTTACATTTTGAACTATCTTATTTTTATATACATGTATTCAATAAATGGTTTGAACTCAGAGATTTACTTCCTTGTTAAGTCAAACAGTGGTTTACTAGTTTAATGGAACTTTTTTAGGAAAGAAAAATATTTGTTTTTGCAATCGTGGGAAAAAAAACCACAGTTGAAATGTCTAAGCTATACCTGAATGAATAACTCTTTGGAAAAACAACCTTTGATTATATTCCAAAGAATATTTCAAGTCAGATATGGTAGTTCACACTTGTAACCCCAGCAACATGCAATGAAGGGACCAGAGGGACCACAGTCCAAGGCAGTCCATGCAAAAACATATCAAGTCATCATGTCACTCAGTGAGCCAGGAATGGTGGAGCACTATTGCAATCCCAGCTGTGCAGAGGCTGTAGTAGGTGGATCATAGTCTCAGCTAAGCCCTGAGCAGAAACATCAGAAGGCCCCACCTGAGAAAAACAACTAAAACAAAAATAGAGATGGCTCATGTAGTAGAGAATCTGCCTAGCAAGTGTTGAGGCCCTAAGGCCAAACCCTAGTACTGCAAAAAATGAACAGATAAAGATGTCTGTCTTGCTCTGACTGAATCAGTTTCTCATCACTGAATGCATATTTGGTTACTTAAGTAACCAAATCAGACTTTCAGTTAGGTTCAGCTGTTCCTGAATTTGACATCTCTTTTTCTTTTTTTTTTTTCCGGGTCCAGTCATGAGGCCTGATTTCTGGGCCTGGGCGCTGTCCCTCAGCTCTTCAGCTCAAGGCTAGCACCCTACCACTTGAGCCACAGTGCCACTTCAGGCTTTTTTCTTTTTTCTTATGTGGTGCTGAGGAATCAAACCCAGGGTCTCATGCATGCAAGGCAAGTGCTCTACCACTGAGCCACCTTCCCAGCCCATCTTTTTCTTTTTTTCTTTTTTTGGTCGGTTGTGGGCTTTGAACTCTGGGCCTGGGCGCTGTCCCTCAGCTCTTCAGCTCAAGGCTAGCCCTCTACCACTTGAGCAACAGTGCCACTTCTGGGTTTTTCAGCTTATGTGATGCTGAGGAATCAAACCTAGGGCCTCATGCATTCAAGGCAAGCGCTCTACCACTGAGCTACCTTTCCAGCCCTGAATTCAACATTTCTTAAGAAATATTACCAAGTGGCCAGGAGCCAGTGGCTCGGGCCCATTCCCATCCATTGTTTGTGTTGGGATTTTTGTGTTTTTCTTTTCTAAACTTGGGGACAGGTTCCCTGATGGCTTTCTGTTTTCTCTACGAAGTAGGAAGCAGTTGTTGGCCGAGGGAGGGGTTGGGGTGGGGCAGGTTTGAGAGAGAAAAGTATGGGGTACAATCTGGCTGGGTCCAGGAGGGACTGACAGGGGAGGGGGTGGAATGCACCTCCAAACAGCGCTGAAGGACACTGGAGGCCATCAGAACTTGTGCACAGAAGTCTGCACTTCTCACACTAGAAAGAAGTTGGCCAATCATAGGAAGTTTTAGAAAAAAAAAATCAAACCTTTTTACCTCAGAATTGTTCGCATTTCAAAGGGTTGCATCTAACCAGGCAATGGAAGAGAACTGATACAATGCAGAGGACATTAAAAAAATAAATCAAAGCTTTTGTGGGCTGCATTGAGCAGCCATGAGAACAAGACATCTCTTTGTATTTCTTCTGGCTTGACACAGGAGACCTCAGACCCAGCTGAGAGGTGGGATGGGACTGGACAGGCTTAGCTTGGGGGAGGAGGGATGGGAGGAGTCCTGAGCTGGGAGGGGCCTGAAGCCTGTGTGTCCCAGGACAGGTGGCATAGGAAAACCAGCGGTGGTACCTTGACTACTGATCTTCATGTATATAATTATAAATGAATTCTATAATTCATTTATAACTACTTGTGCTTATTGATTGATGGGCATGTTCTAGCTCCCACAAATGAGGAAATTGAGAAAAATAAGGAAAGGAGCGGATGGAAGCGGTGGTGAAAATGTGGAAGAGGTAACACTGACCAAGATGCACTGTATATGTAAATGACTTGGTGGAGTAGCAGAAGAATTCACTACATAACCCAAAAATTAGAAAGAGTGAGGAAAGGGGCAGGCTGGGTGGGCTGGGTGAGATGTGGCAGGGGTGATGTTGATCAAGAGGCATTGCATTCATAAACTGTTTTATTGAATGGCAACCCCTTTGTATAAGTAAAGATAATAAAAATATTTATAACCGAGAGAAAATGAAACCCAAACATATGGACAGGAACCCATAATAACCAGGAATGGCTGGGAATTAACTTTCTCTCTACCATTACTAGTGTCAAATACAAGTCTCTGTGGTTTTTCCACAAAGTAGACAGAGTAATAATCATCATAGCACTCCCCGGGGTGACTGAACTGTAAATCTAAACACACTAGAAACAGAAGAGAGATGGAAGGTGATGATTCAAAGCGAATGGAACTCAATATCCGGAGAGAGAACGCGCTGACCTCAGTGGTTTCCACTTTCATCACACAGAACTCGTGTGTGTTATTACCTGCACACAGTGTCTGGCCCAGGCCGCATTCACTGGGCCCAGGCTTTTTCTGGAAGGAAGCCAAGCACCCCACTGCTGAGTCCTCCCTGTCTCTCTCACTCTGCCCCCAGTCCCAGAATCCTGGGCTCTGACAGTTGAGGCTCAGTTTCTCACACTTAATCCTTGGAGATCAAATGGAATTGACCCATCTGCAAAATGGACAGGAAACAAAATCCCATTCAATCCCTGAGGATTAAGGGTGATCTCGTGAGAAAGCTTTTGGAACTTGTTATTTCAGCTTTATTAACTCATGACCTCAAATACTTAATTTTTTTTTACCTACTGGATAATTCTTTTCCAGCAGTATAAATGAACAAAAAGTGCATGCTCCTATGTAAGTCAATGTGTTAGATATTTTCTCAGACAACATTCCACTGATAGCCTTCACTCACAGCTGGAAAAATTGAGCTAAATCTTTAGGATCTCAGAAATTCTATACAGAAATGCAATTCATGCAATTCATGTCTATCGAAATGTTTATATGCATACATTAAAGAATAGATTCTGTCAAAAAGCCCTTAGAATAATTATAAGATGGAGAAGGAGGATTTGCCTTCGATTTGATATTAAAGAAAGCATCAGTTTATAATTCTACCCATAAACTACATGCAAACCTAACAATATTCCAAAGTATGCGAACAGACAAGCAACTGCTAAGAAATCCATCTTATTTTCACACTGAGATTGTATCTTGCTAATAGGAGACTTCTTTAGTACAATGCAGTCATTAGATTTCACAAGTACATGGGGTTATATATTTTAATTGCTTTTAGTAGTGCTCCCAACTTAGCTTTATCTTAGAGAAGTGAAATGTCTGATGAAATACTCCAGGGGCTAACATAAACTGTCACCAAACTGAAACCACATTAGTTAGCTTTTGTACAGTCATTCTAACATCAAATGGCAGCTACACACCAGGCATAAACACAACACAAGTGACACACAGCCTAATGGAAGACAGGGACAAGAAACACTAACAGTTACACTAACAATTACTGTTCAAAATGCCACAGCAGTGTGAAAAAGCTGTGACAAAACACCTTGAATAATTATGGGAAGAAAGGAGTACAGAGACCGTACAAAACTGGTTTTAAGGTTGCGGGAAAAGGTATCTGTTTGAAGGCCTTGATTCGCTTCTAAATTCTTTCTTCAATGCAAGAAACAGTTAATTCTCCCAGAATCTCATTGGGAATAGTAAGTAGATGGCTTGTGAAAGAAAGCTAGATACACAAGGGGCAAGTAATATTTTGGCTCAGGTGCAAAATTAAGGCTATCAGCAGAATCGAATGGAGAAACTTCCAGCAGAGAAATAAAGTATCTACAGGGACATGTCTACACTTTCTAAATTAATGGGAGCCATTTACAATAGTAATCCTTCTATCCTACAGTAGACAGATTAATTAGGTCAGGGTGAATAGGTGCCAGCCAGAAGTTCAGTACTAGTTCTTAGTAGCTTGCCACACTACTTTATTTTTCTTTCCTTATTTGGTGTCTGTTAAAGGATCTCTCTCTCTCTCTCTCTCTCTCTCTCTCTCTTTCTCTCTCTCTCTCTTTCTGGTAGGTTTGAAGCCTAACAAAAATACTAGGCATATATTAGGGGTATAATAAGGATTCCCCTTAAAACAAAAAAGTGTAGGTGACAGAGATATAATCCTCACAGGACACTTAAATTCTGAGTCAGAAAAAGTTACAGTCAGTCTCCATTTCCTGACTGCTGCAGTTTGTATGTCTGAATGGTATACATGTTACAGGCTTGGCCCCTAAGGAGGTGGTGGAACCTTTAGGAGGCTGGGCTTGGTGGGAGTCTTTAGGCCATTGTGGGTGTGACCCTGATGGGGATTGTGAGGTCATCCTTCCGGCCCATGCTTCTGCTAATGGTGTGCTACCTTACCACAGGCCCAAAGCAACAGAAACAACGTTTAAATTGTTTTCTTCTCTAAAAACAGCTTATTTATATTTTAGGAGACTACTTGTAAAAAGTCAAGTTTTTCTCAAAAGGAAAACAAAACAAAACAAAAAGAAACACTCTGGTGTGTGTGTGTGTGTGTGTGTGTGTGTGTGTGTGTGTGTGTTTATTGGTTGTGGAGCTTGAACTCAGGGCCTGGGTTGTTTTTCGTTCAAGGCTAACACTCCACCATTTGAGCCAAAATCCACTTCCAGCTTTTTGATGATTGATTGGACTTTGCTGCCCAAGCTGGCTTTGAGCCAGAATCCTCAGATCTCAGCCTCCTAAGTAGCTAGAATAACATATGAGCTACCAGCACTCAGCAGACATACTTCTTTCTTTGTGTGTGTGTGTGTATGTGTGTGTGTATGTGTGTGTGTGTGTGTGCTGGTCCTGGGGCTTCAGTATGATTTTGCTCAAGTTTCAGCTTCGTATGTCCTCAAAGAATCTTTGACACTTCCCCAAATCTGGCTGTCCCCTTCATCTTCTGCACTTCACCTAGCATAGATGTCAGCACTGACAGAATTGTCTGGTTTTGTGCCTGGATCTCTCACTGGACTGTGAACTTCACAAATACAATGTCATCATCTTGTTCATGATCATAATTCCAGCACATTCCAGAGCCCCCCCACCCCCCTCCCCCGCCCCTGGCATGGAGGGCTTGCTTAATACATTGGTGTTGAATAAATCACGATGGAAATGCCTGGAGCCTACTTCTTCCCCTTCTCTAGAGGCTCTGTCTGGTTC
This sequence comes from Dipodomys ordii, assembly GCF_000151885.1. NCBI lineage: Eukaryota > Metazoa > Chordata > Mammalia > Rodentia > Heteromyidae > Dipodomys > Dipodomys ordii. The sequence continues at coordinate 9,972 of NW_012267338.1, read as the reverse complement.
TTTCTGTGATTTCCTAGCCACACATTAGCATGCACGTTCATCCCAGTTAGCAGGTTTATGTTTGCTTTCTATCCCAAGGTAACTTATGAGGCCAAGCCAATCCTATAGCATTTCGTAGAAGGCATTCAGCAACTACTTCATTGATCAAAATGTTGGCCCTAGACATCTTACTATCTTCCTAGATACTAATCTTACCACCTGAATGCCCTTTCAAAAATTAAGTTTTATTATGGGGTGAAAAATGTTGTTGTAAAATTTATTACTACAGCTAGAACGCGATGTGATTTGCCATCACCCCAGCTGTGAGATGCTATTTGGAGAACTGAGTTTGCGTGACATGAGGGTCTCCTGAGATACTCCTGAGCATGCTGAAATATTCCACAGCATCAGCAAAATGCAAAGGAGAAATCCTCAGGGCTCAGTGAGAGACTTGCCTAAATTGGGATCAACTTAATCTAAACATTTTTAGCACTTTGAAATATTCACTTTGTGGACCAAAGATCACATTCTAAAGAAAAAAATAATAGGATGATGGAGATTAGGAGTATAAAACATATCAGAATGTTCTATGCAGCTTTCTTTTCATTTTTACTGTCTTACAGAGAGACCCAAACTCTGTACCCCTTCCTGAAATTAAATTAAATGCTTTTATTATCAGAGTTAAGCTCAAAAAGTTGTCTCTACTACAGTCTCTTTAAAAAAAAAAAACCAGCAAGTATTTATAGCTTACTTTTAAAAAGATTTAAAGGAAGTCAGAAAGAGAATCCAATAGTGGCTTTTATCTACAACTAAAATTACTGTACAGATGCAGGTTTTGGAAGTGCTGAGGTTTGAACCTGGGCTATTAGATGGGCATAAGCTGTGCTCTACCACTGAGCCATAGCACAACCATTTTTTGCGCTGGTTATTCCTAGATAAGGTCTTGCTTTTTCCCCAGACTGTGCCTGGAGTGTGGTCCTAGCTCACACCTCTCTTTTCGCCATCAGCAAGGGTAACAGGCTCAGACCACCACACCCAGCTTCCGCTGAGATAGCATCTTTCAAGGTTTTTTTTTTTTTTTTTTGCCCAGGTTAGCCTGGAATCCCAACCTTTACAATCTTAGCCTCATGAGTAGTTGGTACAACAGGAGAAAGCCACCTGGCCCAGTTTTATTTTTTAGTGATTAAGAAGGAGTCTCCCAAACATTTTTTTTGGGGGGGGAGGCTGGAATAGCCTTGAGTTGTGATCCTCTCAATCTCAGCCTCTTGAGTAGCCAGGGTTATAGGCATAAGCTACTACATCGGATTGTTATATAGGTTTTCAATGTAATTGTGTTGGTTAAAAAAAAAACACCTTTGATTCTTCTTTAAAAAATTAGCTTACAAGTCAGAAAATGCCAAGAGAACTGCATTTAGTTTAGTGCCTAAGAAAATATTCGACCATTACAAGATTTTTCTGTCACGGAAGCACATAGAAATACAACTTTACTGTTTTGTGGTTGTTACTTACTTCATCAGCACACATGAATAGCACATGGGTATTTTTTGGTGAGAATTCCATAGATGTGTGCAGTGTAGGCCCTCTCCCTCACATTTGGTGGGTCTCATTATATATGTTTATGTGTGTATGTGTATGTATAGATGTGCATCTGTGTGTTTATGTACATATGTAGCATGCATAATCCTCTATACCCTCAGCCCCTCCTTTTTAAGGATGTCAGGAAAATACAAACAAACACAATTTTAACTTAGAGGACGAACCATAGAGCTGCCTAAGCTATTATCTTTAATTCTATTATTGATAAATAGATTACCCACCTAAGAAAGCAGATCAACTTCACTGTAATGAAGATCCTTCTTCACACACACACACACACACACACACACACACACACACACACACACACACACCTTCGAATCAATTCTATTACTAGAATAGAAGCTCTGCTTACAATGAAACGGCAGGGCTGGGGGAGTAACTCAGTGGTAGAGCGCTTGCCTGGCATGCAGGAGACCATACATTTGATTGCCACCATTGTGAAACAGAAAAGGTGAAGAAACAAAAAGGTAAAGTCATTGGGTCTTTCCAAAATGCTAGGAACCACCACCAGAAAGGCAAATTCACAGGTCAGTAAGCAGGGTCTAGCATTTTCCCCATTTCTTTATCATGGGGCCAAGAATAAAATTAGCATAAATAGCCTGCTTTGTTCCCTTTCAAAGTTGGCTGGCTTACAGGAAAGCAAGGACCCCCATCCACAGCAAGAAGAAAGCTACTCAGAATAGCAATGCTTTTCTGTTTCCTGTAAATCCATTCAGCCAGGCACTCAGACTGTAGTTGCCATGGAAATGGAGCTGAAGCTCAAAGAAGACAGCTTTTACAGTAAAAGGCTCCTTGGTGGCACCTGCAGACCGCGCTTTACATTTACTTTGCTGCTATTAACAAAACAAAACAAAACTGGACCTAATCATTGTGGTCTGACTGTGGTTGTCTCATAATGATGGCTTTTCACCAACCAAGATGAATCAGAGTCTTGAGACTAAAGATTTGGTTTCTGAACATGTTTTATCCATAAGATGAAAAGATGTTAACATTTTAGAGCCACTTAGCTACCAAACGTATTATGAGAGGAGAGGGTCATTTCCAAATGGCCACCTCCTGAATTCCTACAGGAAAGGTGTTCTTGGTTTTGTTTTGTTTTGCTTTTTGGTGGGGGGAGAGGGGAGGCGGGCTTTCTCTTAAGGGAAGCCAAAGCCAAGAATTCAAGCAGGGGATTCAGAAGAGATCCAGTAAGTCAGCCATCACGAATGCCTTCCACACCCTTGGATGCTCAGGAGCCGGGGGGGGAAAGGGGTCCAAGTAGACGTAACTGGACTGTAGATACATTGATACTCCCCCTAGGAGGTAGCCATTTCTAAGTAATAAACAGAAAGGGGGAACCATTAAGTGTTTCAGAAAAGGCAGCTGAAAAACCAAAGCATGAAATGGCCATTTTTTTCCTAATCCAGAAATTAATTTCTAAGATTAAAATCTGGATTGTCCCAACCCAAAATAAAAAGGAAAAAGAAAAACTACAGAACATAAACTGTCCACACATTTTCTACATTATAAATGTCATTTACATGTGCATTTCATTTGGAAGGAGAGATGCTGGCTCCGGCCAGCGCCATCTTGGTCACATGGTGGAGGCAACCATGTCTCCCCTCCCAGGGGAGGGCACGCCTTTATTCCTAGAGACAGGGCCAGGGACTTGGACACTAGGTTACTGGACCTGCCAGTCTTGCGTCATGAATGCTCAAACTCCCTGTGACTCTGCCTCCTGACCTGACCGTATTTAGGTCTGGACCAGCTCAGGTACCAGGACACCATGCTACGTGTCTTCATGTCCATGTCTCCTGGCTCTCCTTCGGTCCACGTGGAGTCCCACCTCAGCTCTCCATGGGAGCTGATCTGAGTTGTTGGTACTGTTTTTCTGCTCTTTCTTTTCTCTTCGGCTCTCATGGCTCAGTTTTCTAACAGTGTTAAGTGCACTCGAGGGGCTGCAGATCTTTGTAATAGGAATGTATCTGCAGACCACCGGCAAGCCAAATTTGACCTCTCAAAACATGGCTTCTCTGTTTTCTCGCTATACAATTTAACTTCTACCACTTCCTCATGAAGGACATACGTAAGTTTTCCACTTTATAGAGCAAATGCTTCAAGAGACTCAGAAAAGCCACACCACTTGCTCTAAGTCCCACAGCCAGGCAAGAGTAGTTTGAGATTTGAACCCAGGTAGACTTGCACCATACTTTGAACTTGACCACATACTATCTTCCTAAAGAAAACATTAACGATGTGATTTATAACCTTTGAGAAAACTTAAAAAAGGTCTTTTGAAGATAGTCAGAAGTTTTTATATTTGTATAAAACACAAACAATTTGACCATTTTCCCATACCTTACTTTTATGAAGAAAATGAATGGCAGGTACGCAATCTTCTATCAAAGATTTTGTTTTTTAAAGGATCAACTTCTAAGTAATGTTATAAGGTCAGTACAAGTTCAGGCTAACCTCAGACACCTGAGGGAATACTGAGTGTGTTCTGAAATCGATATCTTCAAACAAATTGGCTAACTCTATTAAAACAAATTACAAACACAAGTTATGATCATATGAACTTGGAAGAGGATCCCACTTGCTTTCAGATTGGAAACTCCAAGAGCATAAATATGCATTACTAAATATTATAACCTGTATGTTTTTTTAAAATAAAGGCAGAACCTGTACCATTTTTTTCAGGATCTGATTCTGTGCACATAAGAATCAAGATTAGTCCACATTTGGGCTAATTTGACATATGGTAATCATGTGGTGAGAACACTTGGAATCAAGACTAAGACATTAAGTTAAATGGAAAAAATTCAGTCCATCCTATACTCATTCTGGAAACCCCAATTCCTAAGTACAACAGCAAACACTTCTACTATGTCCTCTTAGAGTTAGGTATTTATGCTTCTGGAAAATATCACTATACATAAAAGGATCATGTCCACTACTGTGGGTTTCGTTGGATTTTTTTTTGTCTCTTAATAAATTTTTTTTCCTTCTCCCTTGACATCATGCTTTGAACATTTTTGTATCAAAAGATCACCCGACCTCCAATTGAACTGATTCTCTGCTGATAATTCCATCTAAACATGCCATGGGCTTGTTAGGGAGAAACAACATTTCAAGTTCAGGAAACTCAAGTGTGCAATAACAATAAACTGTGCCAAGACAGAGGAGGCTCAAGACTGTAATCATAGCTACTTGAGAGGCAGAGGTTGGGGGATCATGAGTTGAGGCTAGCCTGGGTAAAAGGGAGCTTGTGAAACTCCATCTCCACCAGTGGCTGGGTGTGGTAGTGTGTGTCTGTCATCCCATGACACAAGGAAGCCCAAATAGGAGGATCACAGACTGGGTCAGCCTGGTCATGTAAGTGACACTCCACCGTGAAAACAATGCAAAGAGGGCCGGGTGCATGGCTCCAGTTATGGAGTGGCTGTATAGCAAGTGGGAGGCCCTGAGTTTAATTCCCAATACCTCCCCTAAGGAAAAGAAAGACTGAATGAGGACTCGAGGCATTTGATTAGGAGGAAAGAAACAAACGTTGCTACCCAAATGTCACACTACCTAAGGACACATTTCCCTCTGTTCCCTTCTCAGTTGTAAGTTATGATCCAACCAGATGAGCAGGTTAGAGCCGAGTCTGAAATAAGGAGTAGTATTGTACCATAGAAAAGGTAAGCTCTGCTTTCTCTAGGCTCATCTGTGTGCATGAGAGGAGTCAACATTCGCTTTTTCAAACCGGCGTAAATCCTACAATCCTACAAGTGCAGATGGGGATGAAGGTCCCATTTCTGTAGTGAATGAATTCCTGAGTAAATTGCATGCCTGTGGCTACTCTGAAAGGTGAGCATGCCACTTATTTGAATTATTAATGGCAACATTTTGAAAGTGATAGTGGCTGAGACACATATCACAATCAAATCTCCCTGTTTAGAAGACACTCGGTCCTGACCCACAGCCAAACTTGTTACCCTAAAATGTGCATAAGATTTACAAGTCCTTAGCTCTAGGTTCTGCTTTAGGGAATTCAAAAGGAGAGAGCCTCAACAGCTTAAATTAACTGCTTTGTCAAGACTTTCTCTAAAAATGCAAATACCAGGCCTGTTGGCTGTGTCCTGAGGCCCTTATTTATGTGAAGTCTCAGAATGATGTGAGGAAGTCTTTTCTTTGTGGCTGTTGTTTTAAGCTAATTTCTGTATTTCTTAAATTTACATATTACTTAAATGCACACATTTAAGTAATTCAAGGTTAAAAGGTAAAAGTACTACCCAGTCTGTCAAATTAAATGTTACCTTACTGTGTCCGCTTCAGATCTTTTTCATATAGGAAAATAAGACATAAAACTCAAATCTCTTTTGTTTTTTCCTCACTAGTTCTTTACCCACCCACCCCACCCCCTTCCATCCATCCCCCTCCGTCTTCCAAAGGAAATAACAAGCATTTGTCCTTTCTTCCAAGTCACGTTTTTTTAGGCTTCAGAGGACAGAAGTTCATGGCCACAGGCAACAGAGAGTATTGTTTCACATTGTAGGATTCTCCTATAATTATGTCCAACGAATAGATGATCTTGCAATTCACTTGGTTCATTCAGTATGGATTATTATTTACTAAATATTAGTGTATTGTTGTTATTAAGGTGTTGTGCAGAGATATTACCATTTCACAGTTCAGGGACCATGTATACTTCTCTTTTGGATAATGTCACCCCTTCCTTTGCTTCCCCGCCCCCCCAGCTCTGCCCACAAGTTGCACAGTTCATTTCCCTCAGTGTGGATTTTTTAAACCTGTGTCTTCATTTTTTCATATTCTCTGTCTTTAAAGCTACCATCCTGCTACTCACATGATTACTTTTGATACATGACAAAGTTGAGTTTTGCAATACCCTCTACACTTCCAACTTCTTTCAAAGAAATGATACTTTCTCTCAGTGTGTTGCAGGAAATGCCACCTCTCAGGGGCTGTTTCAGCTTATGTATAATTTGAGCAATTTGAGCTCTCAGATACAGGAAAAGAAGTCTGGACCACCCCCTGAAATCGACCCACAGATTCCATCCTTAATTATGAATCAAGAACATACCATAAATGCTTGACATTTAAGTCTCGAGATTAAGGCATAACTGCCATTCCAAGGCGAAGACTTCTTGATGGAAGGGAATCTCAACTCAGGAAACAAAGTTTAAATAGCTGACATCTGAAGTTATTCCTGAAAGAGCTGTATGTAAACTACTAGGAACAAAATCGTCAAGACAACGTCAAATAACAAATTCATAGAAATAATTCCTTCCAAAAGACAAAGGACAGGGGGAAAAAACACAACCTCATAGGAGATTTGTTTTACACTCGAATAGGAGACAGGATTTCAAAATACAGGAAACGCTTCCCCAGGAATGCACAAAAGGAATTCCTCCCTGCAGAATTGCACACGGGAGGGAAATACCAATGAACTACATACATGGAGAATATCTTATCTTCGTCTTGCATCCAGAGACATGATAGTCTTTCAAAAGAAAGATGTATTTTTGTGTGTGTATGCAAGTCTCAGGGGTGTCGATTCAACTGGGCCAGGGACTGGTACATAAGGGAAGTTGTCTGTAAGCATTTATCATCAAGTTATATGTCCTGTTTGGGGAGCCAGATGTCTTAAATAACCATCTCTACCCTGGGGCCACAAGTCTGGGCTAGAATACTACTCCTGTCAGAAACTCATGTCATAAGATTAGATTGCAAAGGAAACAGATTCTCTTTTTCCCCAGCTGGGATTGATTATTCCCTTCCCAACAAGGAGGCTGCTGTTTTGCCTGAAAAAAAAAAAAGAAGAGTCTCCTTCCTTTTTGGATATTTTCCAATACCTCTTGGCACCTGAATGAGTCAGACAATAATTCCAGGTTTCAGTCCAGCTCGCACATCTCCCAGCCTCTCTCTCTAAGAAGATGCTCCACTCCATGACTTCCCCATCATGAACAGAAACCCCCCTTGGGTTTTCCCATGGTGGGAAGGGAACTTGGCAACCTAGGTAGGTAGACCAAGCCAGCTGGAACATCAAGGATGGAGGAGGTGTGGGCAGGCCAGCATCACCTTGAAACAACCTAGGAGGACAGAATTAAAAAAAAATATCCAACACATGCAGACTGCATCTATCTTCCTTGGAATTGAACCCAATCACAGACAGTAGTAGGGGCTGTAGTAGGGACAGGGTGAATGTGTGGATAGACTATGCAGAGGCCGAGGTCTAAATTCAGGGATCATAGCAACTCCTGGAGAAGCAGGAACTCAGAGGAGTGAATTAGCTCCACCTTTAATTCAGAGTGGCTGTCTCTGCTCACTGTGTGGCTATTTTCTTCAGTGCTTCTCAAATGATATTAGAAAATTCTGCTGATGTTCTCTTAAAAGTCTATCCTGGGCCAAAGCTTTCCTGGGCTAAAGAATCTTCGCCAACAACTATGCTATCTCCACCGCAACAAAACACGTCTTCCTGATTTATTCAGAAAAGTGAGATTCTGAAATAACTGTGTTCTTTTTTTTTTTTTTTTTTACGACTCATGTCCCCCATCACATTAAAAAGAACAAAATAACTCCTGGTTGCATTAATTCCAGCCACTGACAAACATGAGCAGCCTAATGGCGCCATGACAGACAAGCTGTAGAGAATTCAAATGGGCTGTTGTTGCACAGGAGGGATTTAAGAGGTTTTAGTCTTAGCAGACAACCTTGGGAGTAGTACTGCCCATCACAAGGGAGGACTGTGGAACAGATTCCCACATTCCTACCCCAGGAAAACAGAGAGGGAAGTGTGATCTGCCACCAAAGTGCTACATGAGATGACATCCTGGAGCCAGCCAGTGTGTGGCTCTGTGGTCCATGCACCAGTGGTGACACCCGTCAGGTGGTTCTGTGCATGGGGCTGGCTGACTCCTACAGCTCTTGTCCTGGGCATTGGGGAAACACGGTGTGTGTAGACCACGACTGTGAGCAAGTCATGTTTTGGTAGACTCGCTTTCCTTGGTTTTGGTCTAGTAGGATTTATAAACACAGAAGATTCATCCACTTCACCGAAGATCAGCAATTCTTCCCTTTGCAAGCATCTGACTCATGGGGGGATAATAATTTGAATACCATGCTCATCGCAGCTGCACGATGTACCCAGAACAACCTTCCTGCGGCTTTCTTCTTTTGTTAGCACTCACCAGGCTCTCCAGCCTCATCCCCCTTCACCCAGCCCAGCACCCTATTAAAATTCATGACGAGTCCCTCCACACAACTATCTGATTGCCTTTGTCAACCTCTCAGCTCAAGGATCTCCAGACTGCCCCAGCGAACAGACAGGGCAAGGCACTCGCTCACTGCTAAGGAAATAGGTCAGCACCAATTCTTCAATTTCAATTCTGCTGCCCAAAGTGTAGGCTTTTCCTTCTAGAAAATAGATTACATTCTTCTGGGTAGGTGCTAAACTTTAAAAGGGGTGAAGAAGACGTGTTTCTGCTCTGCCCCTGAAGAGGCTAGTAGAGCTTCATCACACAGTGCCTTGGTCCCATAGAAACCTTGACTCCATTGCTGGTGGCACTCTCTGAAAGAGAGTGTCCATTGGCTATGAGTTATTATGCTTCACATACATGGAGCCAGCAAACAAACTAAGCCATAAGCAAAGAGAAAACTAACTATGGGGCACTCAACTCTAAAAAGCTCCAAAATGATATTAGAAAATCCAAAAATCCATGACCATATTGTTGAGTTGGTTGCCTTTTTTTTTGGTCAGTCATGGGGCTTGAACTCTAGGCCTGGGCGCTGTCCCTGAGTTTTTCAGCTCAAGGCTAGTGCTTTACCACTTGAGCCACAGCACCACTTCTAGTTTTCTGAGTGGTTTATTGGAGACAAGAGTATCACAAACTTTTCCTGCCTGGGCAGGAACCATGATCCTCAGATCTCAGCTTCCTGAGTAGCTAGGATTACAGGTATGAGCCACCAGTGCCTGGCTTAGTTGGTTGCTTTTTATTTTAGTATTTTTTTCTTTCTTAATCTCTGCCACCCATGGAGAGTGATGGACAGGTGAGCAGAAACCAGGTTCATTATTTGCTGAAATCCTCACCCATCTCTCTGAGCCCCATCTTTTCATTCCCTTCCCCCCCCACACACACATTTATACTCATCTATATTTGGCAAAAACTATGGAAACGTTTCATAAGGGAAAAGAAGTACAGAACATTCTCAATTCTCAAAGAGTGTATATAATTCAGAATGATCACAAAATTATGAATTTAATTAGAAGAGATCTACATGGCACTAAATTCTTTGCCCACTACATTTTACACACAGAAAAACAGAAGGTTGGAGAAATTAAGGCACAGTGGTGCACACCTGTCACCCCTAGCTATACGCAGAAGCACAAATAGGAGGATCCCAGTCCAGACT
>NW_012267337.1:2362139-2363999 GCF_000151885.1 Dipodomys ordii | reverse complement strand
TCTGGGGATTCCCTCCAGCTCACTGTCCCCTGTGAAGTACTCACCCTGGAGCTGGTTGTTTCTGTGTGGTGTAGGTGGTCAGTTGTTGTTGCAATCCGAGTTCAGTTGGGGTGGTTGCGGGCTGGATTGGGCGGCCCCTGCCGGGTCGTTGCGATCGCGATCTGGCGGGCTGTCTGCCAACAGGTTCCTTTGTCATGCTGCTGGTGCCGGGTGGCTTTGGCGGATAGAGCCTCTCCGCTCTGGTGGAGAGTGAGGGGTGGGGGTGGGATCCTCGTGGAGAATCCCGGCTGGTAGGTTTCTCTGTTCCTGGTGATCAGCTGTTCTGCTAACCGGTACCTGTTGATCTGCAAGCGGCCCCCTGTGTCTCTGCTTGGCCCCAAATTTAAAACTGCACTTCTGTGAGCTCTGGAGCAGGCAAAACTCTCCCCCTTCCTTCCCTCCCCTTAAACTCTGTTAAGGGCTAAAATTAGCTTCTGGTTACTCTCCCTTCTTCCAACTAAAGGTATTCCAAAAGGTCAATTGATAGGTAAAATGCTCTTGATAATCAGGACAAATTTGGGCTCCAGGGAATCCCCACCCAGTACTTTTCAATACAAGTATTGAAGAATGTCGCCCAGCAATCATTTGTTTATACTGGTTGAAATAAAAAAAAAAAATGGATGAGTTTAAGTTTAAACTCCCCCCAAAAGGTCAACAAGTTTGGATATTACCAAAAGTGTAAAAGAATTGTTTTAAAGAAAAAGTTTAGCTAAAAGGTTTTTGGTTCTTATTAAGCATGGGGATTATTAAATTCTGTTAAATCTTCTCTCTAGCATTGACCATGTGGTGGATGCGCCATCTTGGCATTGTGGTAGCTTAGTTGCTGTTTTGTACCAACTCGATTTTTGACTTGACTTGATTCTGTGACCCTCCCCCCCCCAACATGGTCAGCCCAGGCACCCTTATGCCAGGCTGCAAGTCTCTTCATGTCTTGTCTCCTGTTTACTAAAAGTTTTCTTGTTGTTGGCAAAGTTTTGTGTTTTAAACTGACCACATGGTTCCATCATAATTAGGCAATGTAATATTGCTAAAATTTTGAAAACTTTAAATGGCCGATGTTAAAATCTAACCATGCTCTGTAGTAGCAGGCCATAGACCCCCTCTTTCCCTCCTCCTCCCGCCAAAGACCACTAGGGGGCCCTCACCAATGTAAATGCAGGAGAGTATTTTATTAGACCTCAAGCCTAAGGCAGCAGGCCAGAAACTTGAACCCTGACCCCTTGCCCAGCAGGGTTTTTATAGGGAACATGGAACAGAGGGAGGGGCCATTACAGCATTGGTTGTGTGGGGTTATGTGATTGCTTGGCGATTCGAGGGTGAATCCTGCACTAAATTGCTTCCCACTAGAGTTGGGGGGTTAACCAGTCAGGGCCATCTGACCTCTTGGTCTGTGCTGATAATGTTACATTGTCTTGGAGCAGGCTCTAACACTTATCCTCCAGTAAACAGATGACAGGTTTTTCCTTATAGTTTCCTTACTGCTGAACTTCTTTGTGGTCTTTCAGCAATATGATCTGTGCACAAACACATCTGTCTGTCTGTCTATATGTAAACAGTTATGGTTTAAAGATTACCAAGTATTCTGCTTGCTAAAAAGAAAATCCATTGTCAATGGAAGCTGTGATTTAATCTGAGTTGGGTTTTTTGGTTTGTCAATTTTGAGACCTGACTACAATCTAAAGAAAAACAGGCAGTTTTAAAAGGCCTTGGAAAAGGAGTTAGAAAAGATGGTTTCCTTTGCAAGGTAAATGAAGTTGGTAATTATGTTGGTTGTGATTTATGTCATTCCTTATGTCCATCTATGCTAAAAGTTAAATATTG
>NW_012267337.1:2361627-2362024 GCF_000151885.1 Dipodomys ordii | reverse complement strand
TCAAGGAACCAGAGTGACTCAAGATGCATTTTGTTCCTGTGCATGGTAAATGCCCAGGAAACAGAACAAAGTTGCCACAGCTGCCTAAACCAGTGCCATCAGCCTGCAAAAGCCAGTATGAACTAGGTCTGTAACCAGTGTATAGAATTTTGCAGGTAACCAGCGGGAGGTGGACAGTCCATACACACTAGGAGACGCTACATCTCACCCAGACTCTGGCCTTGCTCTGTCACACATGAGCAAAAGCCTGCTAATTTGGGGTAAAAAGAGAAAGATTATTATAAGGATTATTGGAGGAGCCATATTCCCCCCCAGAGGGAGCACATGGCACCTGTCCCTATGCAGGTAGCAGGAAGGTCTGGGGACAGGAAGTGGGAGCTCAGGTGGGTCTGGCAGA
>NW_012267337.1:2356619-2356947 GCF_000151885.1 Dipodomys ordii | reverse complement strand
AAAAATGTAAAAAACCTGAAAAAATAAAATATATTCCCTTTCATTGACTAGTAAGAGTTCTATGTATGTTCCACACAACAAAAGCATTTGAACAACTTGCATGCTTCAGAGACTGTACCAGGCTGAGGGTTTATGTGGGGGCTGCCAGTGGCTGGGGAGCACTGTGCCTTAGGACACAGATGTGACAGAGTCTGTGCTGTGGGCAGAGAAGATGTCTAGCAAGTTGCGGCATTCGAGTACCCATTGTGTTTTGTTCCTGCAAGAATGTAAAACAGGTCGGTGTGGTAGCCTCTTGGATATTGGTAAAGCCACTGCACATTGTTCGCAG
>NW_012267337.1:2324072-2350639 GCF_000151885.1 Dipodomys ordii | reverse complement strand
TATTTTCTTTTTGCTTATGTGGTGCTGAGAAATCAAACCCAGTGCCACATGCATGCAAGACAAGCGCTCTACCACTGAGCCACCTTCCCAGCCCCAGAAAAGCCACTTTCTTTGTAGCCAACAATGCAATCTTGTAGCCAAAATAAAAAGAAATAGAAATGGCAATATTATAGTGAACTTTAATATCTCCTCCCTGCTCTTCCAGGGTTGAGTGTCAAACTTCATGATAAAAGAGAAAGGTTTATGTTTTTGTGAAGTCAAAAATTATCATGCACATTTTTGGGGGGGGCAGGTCCAGCCATGGGGCCTGAACTCTGGGCCTGGGCACTGTCCCTCAGCTCCTCAGCTCAAGGCTAGCACTCTACCACTTGAGCCACAGTGCCACTTCTGGCTTTTTTCTTTTTTTGCTTCTGTGGTGCTGAGGAATCCAACCCAGGGCCTCAGGCATGCAAGGCAAGCGCTCTACCACTGAGCCACCTTCCCAGCCCCATCACCCACATTTTTTAAAAGAAGGAAACTATTATGGGAAATGAACATAAAATTCTTCCTGGCCTGCTTGGAACCTTGATCCTCATATCTCAGCTCCTGAGTAGCTATAATTAGAGGTCTGTGCCACCAGCTCCTAGCTAGCTTTATGCTTCTTTTACATTTATGATAGAAATTAATGCCTGGATTTCACCTCATTCTTGTTACATGGTTAATGCAGGATATACAATTTGTTATCAACTCATGAATATATGAAGTCAAATACTCATACACCTTTTTGGGGGGATTGGGTGGAAGTTAGTCCTAGGATTTGAGCTTAGGACCTGGAATTTGCTGGGCAAATATTCTACCTGGGGCTCTTTTTACTTTTTACAAATAGAGTATATTTGTTCAGGCCAGCCTCAGACTATGATCCTATTTATGCCTCCAGCATAGACAAGAATACACCACCACACAGGCCTTGTTTTTTGTTTTTAATTTTTTATTGTGAAAATACTGTACAGAGGGGTTACAATTACATAGGCAGGTAATGAGTACATTTCTTATCAAGCATTGTAGCCTCCTCCTTTGTTTACCCTTCCCATCCCATCCTCCCCCCTACCCCCACTTAACCCTCATCCCCCTTACCACCAAAGCTGTAAAGTTCGTTTTCGACATAACAAATTGTACATCTCATTGTTGCAATGGGTCCACCTGTATCCCTATTTAAACGATTTGTTTTTTTCCCTTCCCCTCCATAAATTATAACAACATCAACCCTTGCTTTCACTGTATTTGATGATGTTATAATTTGTGGACGGGCTTGTTTTTTGAGATGAAGTCTCACTAACTTTTGCCTATGCTAGCTTCAGTCTATGTTCCTAACCATCCTCCTCCATACACAGCTAGCAAGAATTACAGGTATGAATTGTTGTACCAGATTCTCAAGCACGTATAGGCCCTAACTCTTTTTCTTTGGGCACAACCAAAGTGAAAAGGAACCACAGAATGAACTCTGGGCCCTCAGCTCTTCAGCTTAAGGCTAGCACTCTACCATTTGAGCCACAGCACCACTTCTAGCTTTTTCTGTTTATGTGTTGCTGAGGAATTGAACCTAGGGGCTTATGCATACAAGGCAAGCACTCTACCACTGAGCCACCTTCCCAGCCCCCAGAATGACACTTTAATGAAAGCAAGAGCTTTTCTTTCAATCTGTGTTTCTATTTACCATCATAGGATTCAACAAAAATATATATGAAAAATATTGTTAAAGAATGATTTCATAACATGCCTCCTGACCTAAAAATCTGTCAGGTGTGTGCCATTCTAATAACAGTAGAGGAGAAAACACAGTCATATATGTTCTTGACATGACACATGTAAACTAAACATTCAGAAACTTCCATGAACAGGTATCTCAGGTAAAATCCAACCCATGTATCAAGAAAACCCTCCTGGTTCCTTCAGAACATGCAACTAACTGTAGTACACATTCAGAGAGTAAGAAGATCAGAACAGATCATTAGTAATCAGAGGACTAGAAAAGACAAGAGAAACCATATTAGCCTACCAGTAGAAGCCAAACATGTTAGCAAATACATGTTTTCCCACACTCAGAAGATAGAAGCAGGAAGACTGAGTTTCAGAGCCGCCTGTCCAAGAAAAAAGTGCCAGTAAGATTCAAGCTCTATTGACATTTATCTCTAGAAAAATAAATCTTTGTAATCTGAAATGAATAAACTGTATCAACCCTTCACATATACATCCATAAAGGATCACATATTTACACTAAAACCAGGTTCTTCGAGGTTTTGAATTATTATTCCTCATAAATTAATATTTAAGACAATGAATAGGTGTGTCTCAACAGTTATTTTTGGAGAATTTTAGGTTCACTTTACAAGTGAGTGATTGAAGAGAAGGTATAGAATTTTCACTCAGGGATCCTGCACCCTACATACATGGCCTTTCCCATTATCAATATACTATGCCAGAGATGTGTTTGTGATTATTGAACCCACGTGGACATATCATTGTTAGTCAGAGTCCATAGGTCACATTAGGGTTCAGTTTTGGTATTGTTTGCTCTATGGTGTAGATAAATCTCTATGAAAAGTGTCTATCATTAGAGCATCACACAGAGTGGTTTTACTGTGCTGATGCTCTGACATTAGATAATAGTGATGACTGGATATTTCTGTGAATATATTCAAAACAAAATTTAATGTTTGTAAATTTTGTGTCTGTAAAACTATTATTTAAAATTGACAATAATGAAAATACAGTTGTGAATGATAACTGAACTGGTTTTAACACTGCAGTGGAGGAAGGAACTCAGGTGTAGGAAACCCACCAATATCATTTAAAACTGAGGCTGTAATCATCTTTCAGTCTAAAAGAGGAAGGTGGCTCTATGGGGTCCCAGACAGAGGGTTACCATGACATTACACCAAGCTTTTATGTCAGGGCCCTTTGAGATCCTAGACCTCAGAGACTTGTTGGAAGTTTGCTTCCTTTTTTGAAGAACTTTAGAAATTAAGGCAGCTTCCAGCCTGCAAAACCTACCTCAGCACATGTAGAGCCCAGATATAGAAAGAACAGATGTTCCTAGATCTGGAGGTCTGAGGAAAAGTTGGGTAGGTTCTTTCCAGGGAAGTGCAAGAAGGTTCTCCAAATAAGCAGATCCTTGGAGCTTCAGTGAGACTTGACCTTCCTCCGTAGAGGTGCTATGGTGTGGAGAGACACAGCAGCATTTTACTACAGTGAACTAGAATCCATGGGCCCCCTGCTCTTATATATAAATTCTTCCTTTGCTTCTGGATTTGATATACTGCAAGAAAGTCATAGACAGACTCGGGTCATTCCATAACATTATAATAATTACCTCCTAGACCAAATGCAATATCAGTGAGGTGTATCTCAGTGTGGGCTGGACACACTATCATCTCAACCTGTACTGATGACACCTGCAATTCCCTGGACAACTGGGAAAAGAGGTGTCTGTGGTCAAAATGAGATAGAAAGTACCAAATATTTTAGCGGACTTCAAAGAGGTACCTGAGGCCCAAACACGGAGTCTTTCCTCTTTCATCATCTTCAATTGTAAAGCAATATGACTACTTGAATTCACCACAAGCCCACATCTAATAATGTCCAATCACATCAAGAGTTAAGATAATTTGAGGCATCTTACAGTTTTCTATAAGTACAACACAGCATGTTCTGCACACTTTTCCTGATGTACTCAAGAATACATGGTCTTCTGGAACCAGGGGATGCTGAGAAATCCTGCATTCTCTCCCCTGTCTGGTGCCTGGGTATCTCCTAGACTTTCCTACGATCCTTTCAGAATTCTCTGTGTTCTTTTTTTTAAGCTGTGCTTGGTGCTTCTGAGTTCAGTTACTCCTAGTATCTATAATCCATTGCTGCAAATATTCAAGCCATTATCTCATAAGCATTGCTCAAAATACATGAAAAACAGTATGAGATGATATGCTCAGGCCTTAGGATGACCATCCACGTTCAGAGTAGTTCTTGTCCAGACTTGTGTGACAGGCAAATCAGTGTTTCTCAAAACTGACAAAGATATAGATCTTCCCGAGAGGTACTCTTCAAAATGAGCATTTAAAAAATTAGGTACTGGACTGGGAGGGTGGCTCAGTGGTAGAGTGCTTACCTTGCATGCATGAGGCCCTGGGTTTGATTCCTCAGCACCACAAATAACAGAAAAAGCCAGAAGTGGCACTGTGGCTCAAGTGGTAGAGTGCTAGCCTTGAGCTAAAGAGCTGAGGGACAGTGCCCAGGCTAAGAGTTCAGGCCCCATGACTGACAAAAAAAAAATGTACCTTCATGTGTAAAAATAAAACCACGTGTAAGCCTGTCACAATTGCTACCCAATACAAATCCCAAAAGTAGTAAATAAGGAAATTCTAGACTAAAAATCTTAGCATGCTGAAGAGTCAGAGGAAATCTATTAAGAAAGAGCTATAAGTAGTTGAATGACAGACGAAGTATTTTTGATATATTATTTGACGTATTATTTCAGTCAAACCTTCAAATTCAAATGTGTACATTTTTGTATGTTTATACATGAGAAAATGAAAGAGAACAGGATTAAGAACAGTGTTTATGCTTGTAGGATTATTTATCGTGACAGTTTAAACTTTCTTTAAACTTTGCAAAATGTAGAGATCACAGGTGTACACCTTTTTGTTCATAGCTCAATAAAAGCATTAAGTTGCCAGGTACTAGTAACTCAACTATAATCCTGGCTATTCAGGAGGATGAGACGTGAGGATCACAGTTTAAAATCAGTGTGGGCAGGAAAGTTCATGAAACTCTTAAACCAGAAACAGAGCTGTAGCTCAAGTGGTAGAGCACTAGCCTTGAGCAAAAATGCTCAGGGACAGTGTCCATATCTTGTGTTCATACACACACACACACACACACACACACACACACAAGTTAGAATGAAAAGAAAAACACAAAGTATTTTGAGTAGATTGATACTGTTTTTAATTTATCTTAAGGAAAAATTTCAATTAAACAAACCTTCCCTGCTATTGTTCTTAACTCCCATAGCATCTAAAGCATAGCAGAAATGCTCTGCCCAGGGGTTTTTGCTGCAGCTCAGGCCTTGCTGGGCTCCAATAGGTTTGGGTGCAGGCTGCAGGTATCTGGGGAGCATTGTGGGTTCATTAAGCAGAGGCTGAGTCACTGAGCTGGGAGCATCTGATGTGCAGGGCTGGCCTATTGAGATGCACTGTGAGTCTTCCTTCATCTTTATCACCAATGGAGTATGCAGACACAAGTAGCTCAGGGCCCTTCCTGGAATACTGTCTGTACCACCTGAAGTTCTGAGAACAACTGTCTCTGTAAGTGCAGTTGAAAGAGGTGGTGGCTTTGTTTGGAACACCAAGGGACTCAGGACTCTGCTCCACCTCCTTCTGTTCACTGCTCACCCCTGTGCAAAAAGACAAAGGTCACACAAAGGACAGTGGTGGATGGTGGATACTCTTTCTACAGAATCTATATTTCCATGGGTTTTCCACCTGCCCTTAGTATGAAGGGGAAAAACCCTTCATGTTTCTCCTCAGAGGCTCAAGATGTTAAGCACAAACTGCATGTTCTCATAGAAATGCCACACTCACAGCTCATGGGAAGCCACAGAATCACAAGTCAGACACTCAAGGATCTTTTCCTTTAGTTCACTGACAACTTAGATAACAAACCCTAAAAGAAACTGAGGTGATTCCAGTTATGGAGCTCTATAAAACACAGCAATAATCTAGTCTACCAATTAGAAAAAGAGAAAGTTTTCTACAGCACTCTTTTCACCAAGTGCCTCCCTTTCTGTCTCACACTCAGAAGTAGTGGTTTCCTCGTTGTCCCTGAGGAGACACTGCCACATCTTGTGGTCTCCCAATCTTGTTTAGAGAAATATTCAACTCGCAGATTCTTCTTGGATGGACTGTTAAAAGTAAAAACTAAACATAAAGTTAAATTAAAATTTACAAGACATTTTCTCCAAATAAATCTGAGCAGTTTCTGTACATATGCATTTCACATCAGATGTTAGCTCTTCTTTTAGTTACAGCAGCAATTTACAAAAAATCAGTGTCCTGCACTGAAAAATCATTCCTTCCTCTTGCACTATGATAATCTGGTAAGATTTATGGGATAGAGAAGCATTTCACATTGCAAGACTCATCAGGATAGCCTAGGCATACCGAAGACACTCATATCTTCAATTTTTAAAATTCCTGGAAATTAAATGAATCTTTTCAAAATGGAATGTCTTAAAATTTGGCTTAGCCAGCTTTATTCCATCTCACTATGCAACATTTATTCTTACTTTTATATTAATTTTACAAAAGAATGGATTTATTGTGACATTTTCATACATGCATGTCATGTATATTGGTCATTGTCATTGCATCGGTCCTTCAACCTCCACCCTCCCTGACCCCCTTCCTTCCTTGTAGCTCTCCTTCTACTTCCATATCTTTATTTTGTAGAATCCACACATAAGTGAAAGCATGTGACACTTGTCTTTCTGAGTCTCATTGAACACAATTATGTTTAGTTCTATACATTCACCTGCACATGGCTTTATGTCATTCTTCTTTATGCTTGGATGTTAAACAAGTGTGATATTTTCTTTATTCATTTATCCACTGCTGAGCCCAAAGGCTGATTGTACAACTTGGTCATTGTGAACCATGTATCAATATACATGGGTGTTCAGGTCCATCTGTTGGCTGCTAACTTTAATTCCTTTGGGCATATACCCAGAAGTTTAGCTTGATCATATGATCATATTATTGGTCAGTGAGGAATGACCATACTGATTTTCATAGCAGCTGGATTAATTTACATATTCAGCAACAGTACATGTATTTTTTCCCCCTGCCCACCATCCTCTCCTGCAGTTGTTGCATTTTGTTGCTTTCATGGACATTTTAACCAGGGTAGATAGAATCTAAATGTAGTTTGATTTGAGCAACATTTTTTTAACAAGGGTAGGACTTAACAATTGCTTAGGTTCTTCATTCCATTTTCCATCAATGGCACACCTTTTGGAAAGAAGACTTCGGTTGATGCAGTAGGACTAGAGCTGGCTCCAATACTTAGACTGTGGATATAACTATCTTACATGGAAATCTGTCCTGATTATCTTATTCCTTACCTTCTCTTGAATATAATTGTGTTATCTAGGAGTTGACCTCTAAAAGTTATACAGTGGATCTTTTCTGTGTGCATGTGCACGAGTGTACACGCATGCACACACACACAAACATCTCATATATTAATGAGAAAACAACCAGAGGGAGGTATATGTCAAGAACCTACAGAGAAACAAAGGAGGAACCTGTTGGTCTTCATTTTTCCCATGACCTGATTCATGTCCTTGCAGAAGCTGGGGTAAAAGACAAGCAAGGCAAAAGGCCTTGCCTACTCAAAAACATGAAATCAGTACAAACCCAAGATTAGTTAGTTAGAGCTTTCCCTTTCTCACCAAAAACTGCACTGGAAACAGAGTGAAAGGAAAGCTACTCATAGTAAAATCCTTCCTCCAAGAGTTCATCACACATAACAGAAAAAATATCTGTGTCTCAGTAAATGAGCTAAGGACAGTTACCACAGCCTAGCCTAGCCTAGCCAAAGTGTAAAAATGAGACATAAAGTTTTAAATACAGGATATAGTCCCTTTAAATATGGGATACATCTTTCTAGAAAGCAGACAAAAAATAATATAAGTAGAGTAATGTGGAAGCAGACTCAATAGCCACATCAGGGCTGGCAATATAACCAACTCATCTGCCGTCAGAGCTGTCCTGCAGCACTCCTATGCCTGATGATGTGAAAGGAGATAGGACTCTTCCCAGAGTCTTAACTGCATTGCAGTTATAAACATGAAGCTGATGATGTCTACAGGTGTCTTCCTCCCTGTGTTAAACAGTTTGTTTTCAACAAAGGTCAATTTTCAGACACATCTTATGAACTTCAAAGTACTAAAAACCTAGTTTTGAATCCATGTCAATTATCTTCAGATAAATGCTACTACAAATGGTATAATTTGGTCCATTGAATTATATATACTGTGTTACTTTAAAAAGAAAAACCAAAATAATGACGATATTTATGTAGGTGGGAATCTATCATACACATCTTTTCCTAGTCTGTTATATTTTTGTTTCACAAATTTGTCTTTTCAATTATATAAGAAAAAGAAGACATAAAAATATAAAACAAAATACTGTATTTCTAATTATCTGTGTAACCATGACTTATTGTTCATTACTTTCTATAGTTCCAAACTGGTGCCCAGTGTTGTTTCATTTTAGCCTAGATGATTGATTCCCTGCAGTATTTCCTGTAGATAAGGTCCATACATGATGAGCTCCATAAGCCTTGCATATCTTGGGATAGCTTAGTTTCCTTTTTATTTTTAACATTTTACAGAGACTTTTGTTGAATTTCTTTTGTTTTGGGTATTATTTTCAATCCTTTTCAGTCCACTGTCTTCTGACTTCTGCAATATCGGATAAAAATGGACATTTTAAAGATCCCTTGCATGTCACTTCTCTAACATAGTTTTCATGATTTTCAGTTTCTCCTTGTCTTCAACTGTTGGATCACAATGTATCTCAATGTAGACTTCTTAGTCATTATCCTTATGGTACACATTGGGCTTCATGGATATTTACAGCCAGCCTTCCACTGAATTGGGAAGGTTTTGGTCATTTCTTCATTCTTCATTCTCCTGTCTCCACTCCCCTCTAGGATTGCTATTATCGTTAAGTCTCCATATCTGATATCTCCACAGTTGATAGTGCCCCAAAGGTCTAAGGCTCTTCTCACTCTAAGGTTTCTCTCACTAAGGTTTACGTCTATCTGTTCCCTCTTCCAGCTGGATAATGTTAATATATCTACCCCCAGGTTTGTGGGTTATTTCTGTTGAATGTTTAAAATATGCTGTTGAATCATTCTTGTTAAAATGTTTTGAGGATATTTTCCCTTCATGGTCATCTCATTGCCATGATTGAGTTCTGGGTTATATCCTTTGCATTAGTCCTTCAAAAAAACTTTTCACAGATCAAAACAGCGAAGCTGTGCTTAGACTATGAACCCATTCTATTTCCATTCACAGCAGAAATCTACAGTGGTAATGTGTATGCCTATTTGTTAGACTCTCTTTAAGCCGGGCACAGGTGGCTCACACCTGTAATCCTAGCTACTCAGGAGGCTGAGATCTGAGGACCGTAGTTCAAAGCCAACCTGGGCAGAAAAGTACCTGAGACTCTTATCTCTAATAAATTACTCAGAAAAAGCTGGAAGTAGTGCTGTGATTTAAGTGGTAGAGTGCTAGCCCTGAACACAAAGAGGCTGCAGGGACAGCACTTAGGCCCTGAGTTCAAGCCCCAGGATCAGCAAAAGAAAAAAAAATTGTACATCAAAGGGAATGATTAACAGAATGAAAAACCATCCCATAGCATGAAAGAAAATCTTTGCCATCTATTCACCAGGCAAATGATTAATATTCAGAATATGCAAAGAGTTCAAGGGAAAACTCCAAAAGAACAAGTTATACAATTATTAAATGAGCAAATGCATTAAACCAATAGTTTTCTAAGTAACAGTGGGTAATACAGGAAGAGATATAGCCATGTCACCATATCTCTCAAGAAACCTAGCCATAAGGAAATACAAATCAAAACTATCCTGAGATTCTTATCTCACTCAAGACAAAAAAGAAATCTAGAAAATAAATTAGAAATATTTGTGACAATGCAGGGCAAAACAAAACAAAAAACTAGCATACACTCTTGATGGGAATATAAACCAGTGCAACCGCTATAGGAATTAGTATGCCGGTTCCTCAGAAAGTTAAAATGAGACCTAATTTATCACCCTCTAAAATACTCTGTCACAATCTCTAAGTGTAAATCAATTTTCAACATAGATACTTAACCATCTATGTTTATCTTTGCCCTGTTCACAATGGGAATTAGCGTATGTGTCCAACAACTGATGAATGGGTCAAGAAAATGTGGTATATATCTTATACAGTAAAGTTATTTGCAGAGTAGAAATTGGAACTATTCAGAGTAAATGAGACAAGCTAGGCTCAAAACCAAATATCACATTTTCAATCACGTGTAACCTAGACCCAAAATATTGATGATGATAATGATGATGGTGATTATGATGATGATGAGGATTGTGATCATTATGTTGCTGCCGATGATAATGGGAAATGTGTGTAAAAAGAAGACTGGTAGGGATCAATGGGTTTGGGGAGGTGGAAGGAAAGTATACTAGGATGTGAATGAAGAAGATTGAAGTAGATTACACATATACATATGAAGATAGCATAATGAAACTCACCAAATACTGTCTGATAAAGTGATATGAGAAGAAAGGAGTTAAGGGGCTATAACAGAGGGTGAACTTGTTCAAAGGCCAGTGCATACAATATTCCTGCAGAACTACACCTGTTGAATTATCATACTGTAACCCTGTAGCCCTGTATACTACTAATGTATGCCAAAAGATGTAGGTCTAGAAGAAAGAGAAAAAAAAGAATTATATATTTAATTTAGTGATGCTGACTTATTTCTGGTCTGCAGAAAGGTAAAAAGGTCTTGTAATACTTAATTTTAAAAGAGAATTTGAGCCAGGCACTGGTGGTTCACGCCTATAATCCTAGCTACTCAAGAGGCTGAGATCTGAGGATCATGGTTCAAAGCCAGCCTGGGCAGGAAAGTCTGTGAGACTCTTGTCTCCAATAAATCACAACATGACCAGAAAACCAGAAATGACTCCGTGGCTCAAGTGGTAGGGCTCTAGCCTTGAGTTGAAGAGCTGAGGGACAGTGCCCAGGCCCAGAGTTCACAACTGACAAAAAACAAAAGAGAATATGAAATTAAGTAAACATTTTGTGTCCTATCCAAATCATAGTTTGCTAGGTCCAATTTTTTTCTGACATAGTATGAATGGGCTCTTATGCTGCCATAGGTAAAACTTACTTTTTAATATATGAAATATTTGAATATTTAAAATAAAATTTTAAACAATAAATTAGACATAGTGATACAGTAAGGATTTTTAGTATTGGCCCCTGAACCTCCTGTGCCCCATGCAGATAAAATCATTTGGGAATCCCAAACCCCTGTGTGGGTGGATCAGTGGCCCCTTACCCAAGAAAAATTGGAGGCTGCCTCCATGTTAGTACAGGAACAGTTGGTGGCAGGCCATATAGAGCCCTCTACTTCACCATGGAATACTCCTGTTTTTGTTATAAAGAAAAAATCAGGCAAATGGCACCTTTTACAAGATCTACGCGCCGTTAATAAAGCTATGCGCCCAATGGGAGCACTATAGCCAGGCATTCCCACACCGGTGGCTATTCCCAGGGACTATTACAAAATGGTTATTGATTTAAAAGATTGTTTTTTTTAACCATTCCCCTACATCCTGAGGACAGATCCTATTTTGCCTTTAGCCTTCCCCGCATTAACTTTCAAGGCTCCATGCAAAGATTTCAATGGAAGGTACTCCCCCAAGGTATGGCTAATAGCCCTAGCCTTTGTCAAAAATATGTTGCCCAGGCAGTGGACCTTGTGAGAAAATGATGGCAGTGCATCTATATATTACATTATATGGATGACTTGTTGCTTGCTGCACCTACCCACAAACTTAGAAACTGCTATTTAGACCTTTTTAAAGCCCTCACTGCCCTGGGACTACAGATTGCCCCCAATAAAGTTCAAACACAGGACCCTTATACTTATTTGGGTCTAGAACTCCAAAATAATCAAATTCGGGTTCCTCAAATTCAACTTCGTTTAGACCATCTTCACACCCTTCATGATTTTCAAAAGTTGCTTGGAGATATTCAACGGCTTAGGCCATACCTAAGGTTGCCCACCAGCGTGCTTTTGCCTCTTAATGAGATTTTAAAAGGTGATTCTGACCCCTCTTCTCCTCGCAAGCTTACTCCCAATGCACAAAATGCCTTAACCCAAGTTACTGAGGCCATCATACAGCAGTTTGTTACACAGATTTCCTATAATCTTCCTCTGGTCTTAATTATTTTACATACCCCTCATACACCCACAGGATTGTTTTGGCAATGGATTCCCTACTCCAATAATAAGGGCAGCTCCCTGCTTTTGGCCCATTTACGCACCACATCCCCCAAGGTTATTGCTGTTTACCCTGCCCAGGTAGCCTCTATCATTATCAAAGGTCGCTTGCTCTCTCGACAATATTTCGGCAAGGACCCTGATACCATTTTAATTCCATACACCAAAGACCAGACTCAATTTTTACTTCAGACTGGGGATGAATGGGGCATCGCCCTGTCAGGATTTTTAGGACTAACTGACAATCATCTCCCCAATGATCCCCTTTTACACTTCGCCCAGCTATATCCATTTGTTTTTCCCAAGGTTACTCAAAAGGCTCCCATTCCTCAAGCCCTCACTGTCTTTACAGATGGCTCAAGCAATGGTCGTGCGGCCTTTGTTGTTAACAACCATTCCACCACCTTTGATGCCCCTTACCAATCAGCCCAGCTTGTGGAGTTATTTGCTATAACACAGGTTTTTATGACGTTTTTTGATAAGCCTATTAATATTTATACAGATAGTGCTTACATTGCTCATTCTGTTCCCTTGCTAGAAATTTCACCCGCTATTAAAACTTCTTCCAATGCGGCATTTTTATTTATTCAGCTTCAACAGCTAATTCAGGCCAGGAGACATCCATTTTTTCTGGGACACATTAGGGCACATTTTGATCTCCCTGGCCCTCTTACACAGGGTAACGCTCAAGCTGATGCGGCCACTCGTTCCATTTTTCCAGTTTTTGTTGGGTCTGTCCAAAAGGCTACAGAATTACATAATCTCCACCATCTAAATTCCCAGAGTCTTCGATTGCTTTGTAAAATTACTAGACAGCAAGCACGGGAGATAGTAAAGGCATGCCCTGCCTGTGTTGTCTCCCTTCCTGTACCACACCTGGGTGTTAACCCCCGTGGACTGCTACCTAATCAAATCTGGCAAATGGATGTTACCCATTTTCCTGAATTTGGAAAAACAAGATATATACATGTCTCCATAGACACGTTTAGTGGGTTTGTTTTTGCTTCACCACACACAGGAGAAACTGCCAAAGATGTTCTCTCTCACCTTGTTTTAGCCTTTTCTGTAATGGGAAAACCAGCCCACATAACGACAGACAATGGCCCAGCCTATACCAGTGCCAAGTTTAAACAGTTTTGTGCTATTTTTCAGATTTGTCATACTACTGGGATTCCCTATAACCCCCCAAGGTCAGGGCATTGTAGAACGAGCCCACCACACCCTAAAAACCTGGCTTACTCGCCTCAAAGCCTCTCCCTTTTCATTTTCCACTCCTAGGAATCGCCTTAGTCACACATTGTTCACCCTTAATTTTCTAACTCTGGACAATGAAGGCCACTCGGTAGCTGACAGGCATTGGCACCCATCTTCCAGTCTACTGCTCGCCCGTCTGTCATGTGGCGAGACCCCCTTACAGGCAAATGGAAGGGCCCAGATCCTGTTCTTACCTGGGGGCGAGGTTCAGCCTGTATTTTAGATCAAGAACAAGTGGCCCCAAGGTGGCTGCCAGAACGTTTGATAAAACAGGTAAATGGCTTACCACAACCCAGGGGAAGCCTTCCCCCCAAGGATGATGCCTTTTCTCTTACAGATGCAGCTAGAACTCCAGACTTGGACCTTCCTGTTTGAATTTATTAAATAACAAATTAATCTCTTCGCTTCTAAGCCCATACAGGTTCATCACCATCGCCTTGATATGGCAGACTGCGGCATTGAGATCTAGGATCTACCCCAGGCTTTTAATTAGTGTTTTGCCATAAGCTTGTTCTAGTGGGAAACACCCCCCCCCTTTTCTTTTTTCTTATTTAGAAAACCCTTCTCCTTATTCATAACTCCTGACCATTCAACGGGCAAGACCTATTGCGCCCTTGCCATGAGGGATAGGTTCGCCCCTCCTCCTATAAGCC
Organism: Dipodomys ordii; assembly: GCF_000151885.1. Lineage (NCBI taxonomy): Eukaryota > Metazoa > Chordata > Mammalia > Rodentia > Heteromyidae > Dipodomys > Dipodomys ordii. Next base: position 2,336,616 of record NW_012267337.1, on the reverse strand, counting down.
CCTCCACTTGGGGGAGGATGCACCTATGGGAGGAAGAAAAAATGCTCAAATCAAGGGTGCAGGTAAGACTGCAGGGGGATGGATCCACGTGATCCCAAAACCCAAGACCCCTGAGTGGCAAGCTCTGGTGCATGGCGGTTGGCATGCATACCCACAAGCCGTCTCCTCAAAAAACATGCCAAGGCCTGTAAAACTCCCCTCCCTGAGTGAGGACGCTCGCTCAGGAGCAGAGAAAAACCCTGGGCCCTTAGAGGAACAGAGCCCCTGTCACCCCCTTAAAAAGAGCAGCCAACAATTGATGGTCAATTTTCTAAATAAGAAATGGGGAGATGTTGGGAGCCAAAAGTTAAGTCTCTCAAACATGATAGGCTTAACTATCTCACTGGAACAACCTGAGGCTGAGTTTACAGAATCCCACCTTTTCACCACGCCCTAAGTAAACACCCTGCAGCTACTGAAGATCACCTTTTCACCACGTCCTAAGTCCAAGCATATAAATACCCTTGTGTGAAAAATAAAAATTGGCAGCTTGATCAGAATCCTTGTCTTGCTGTCCTTCTTCATGTCTCTTGTCCCTTCATTCCTTCTCGTTTAGGTTGAAGTCCTGCAGGTCGGGACAAGAAGTGGTACTGTGGCTCAAGTGGTAGAGCGCTAGCCTTGAGGAAAAGAACTCAAGGACAGTGCCCAGGCCCTGAGTTCAAGCCCCAGGTCTGGAAGAAAAATTAAAAAAAAAAAGACAAAAAAGACAAGACAACACTACAAACACGTATATACATATGTATACATATGTAGGTATGTTATTTTTAGCAAAATGTATATAAATATGTACATACATATATACATACAAATAAAGATATGTATATACATGTAAATACTTCTACAGCTGTCACTCAAGGTTTTGAAGCCTTTACATAATGTGACAAAAATAATTCTTTGTGAGAAAGAAAATCACTGGAATGGAGGAAGCCAAAGCAACAAGATCCAAGCAACAAGATGCTAGAGAATGCCATGTGTATTTTCTAACTTTCCTTATCCTGCTGAAATTTATAGGTCCTGGGATGATCATACATATTTCCCTCATCATCATCCCCAAAAGAGGACTCTTCTCTTGGGCATAAGAAGAGCTAAACTTACATTAAAGTAACAATAATGTTCAATGAACTGTTGACCCTATTCATGTATTCACAATGTTGAAATTATGTGGATTTGCTAGCAAATCAACTTGATTTGTACACATTCCATAAAGACCAGAAGGCTCCATATTTATATGGAATAATACACTATTGAATTTCTTCAGCACACACCCAAATAGATCCTCTATAAACTTTGCATAATTGAATTCTTCCAACTAAACAAAAAATTATTTAGTCTGCAAGGCTCAAGTCCAAGGGAGATGGAAATGAAGCTGCACTAACACTGCTCCATTCTTCCTCAGGGGCCTGGAGCTCAGTGTTGGACTTTGGGAACATAGAAGGTGATTCTCCTAGACAGTGCTTGTGCTCACTATGGATAAGAAATGGAGATGAGGGTTGTGGATGGACTACAGAAATGGAGTGGTAACACAGGATACTTTCATTAGAAGGATGAAGATGGGTGCAGAGCATGACCCACTCAGCCTGGGTTCAAAGCCTAGATGGGCCATTAGCACCTGTGTGACCACAAGAAGGATGTAAGGTTTAAATGTGGCTTTACCACATTAAGTGGCTGGGCATTGTAGTTCACACCTAGAATCCTCTCTACTCAGGAGGATGAGATCTGAGGATCGGAAAGTCTTTAAGACTTCACTAAACTACCACCCCCAAAGAAAGAAAGAAAAAAAGGAAGGAAGGAAGGAAGAGAAGAGAAGAGAAAAAGGAAAGAAATGAAAAGAAAGAGAAAGGAAGGAAGAAAAAAAGGAGAGAAAGAGAAAGAGAGAAAAGAAAGAAAAGTCTAGAAATGGAGCTATAGCTGTAGCTGAAGTGGTAGAGTGCTAGCCTTGAGCAAAAGCTTAGGGACAGCACCCCGGCCCTGAGTTCAAGTCCTTATACTGGGGCGTGCGCATGCGCGCACACCCTTCCCCCCCCCCAGAATGAAAAGATTATGACCTCTAAAGAGCGAGACAATCCATGGTTAAAGGTGACAAAAAATTATATTTAGCCGGGCGCCGGTGGCTCACTTCTGTAATCCTAGCTACTCAGGAGGCTGAGATCTGAGGATCGCGGCTCAAAGCCAGCCCGGGCAGGAAAGACCATGAGACTCCTATCACCAATAAATCACTAGAAAACTGGAAGTGGCGCTGTAGCTCAAGTGGTAGAGTGCTCGCCTTGATCTGAAAAGCTGAAGAGCTGAGGGACAGTGCCCAGGTCCAGAGTTCAAGCCCCATGACCCACCAAAAAAAAAATTATTTATACTATTTACACCAGAAAGGAAGCCTGCGACTACCTTGTCCTGCACTATCCTTAAGGATCCTCTGAGTGTCTCTGAACTTGCAAAACTCTCATCTTGCAGCCTTCTCTGAATATTATTCCACTGCCTGTTTCACTTGAGAGTGATGGATCCAATGGTTTTCCTCTGACTTTAATAGCCAACGGTGTAGTTAGCACTATCGAGTAAGGTTCTTACCACTTGGGTTCCAATTGAGGAGCATGATGCCTTTTTACCCACACCACCTGTCCAGGCAAGAAAGAGTGTGGGGAGTTTTTCTCAGGAGGCTGGTGGACTTTGGCTATCAAAGGATACACAAGCAAAAGAACATGTTGCAAAGCCTGCAAGGACCGTACAAGATTATGGTTAGATATTTCTGTTACTATACCTTCCCCAAGTTTTATTTCAAAGGGAATGAATCGTCTAACATAAGGGATGCATCTTGCTGGAAGGAGAGCAAAGGGGAGGAGGCTTAGCCAGTCGTGACCAGTCTCTGTAAAGTTAGTTTAGTTAAAGTTTCCTTTAAGATCTTTTTCATTCTTTCCACCTGCCTTGAACTCTGAGGTCTATAAATACAATGTAACTTCCAATTGAAGGCCTTAGAACTTGGGCCATGAAGGCCGGGCTATTGTCATTCCCCACTGCTAAGGGTAAGCCAAATCGAGGAATTATTTCATGGAATAATTTTTTAACTGTTACCTGAGGAGTTTCAGTTTTTGTTGGGAATGCTTCAACCCAGTCTGAAAAGGTGTCCATTAGTACTAACAGATGCCCATACCTCCATACCCCATACTTCCCCAAATTCACCAGGTGAGGTTCCTTACGTATGCACCCTCTTCACATGTTCCAGCTTTCCAGCATTTTGGCAACTTTCTACATTAGGCTTGTCAGGCTGAGGCCCTACTGGTTTTCAAGACAGTTTTAGGCAATGGCCTGGGGCAATTTATCAGGGTGCCAAATAACTAGATACAAACAGGCAGATATAAACAGACAGAAGGCTTGAGCCTATAATGATTTTTCCCAAGTGCAGTCTCCACAATTACACACTTGTTACCACTGTTTTTGCTTCTTCCTTTAATCTGAATGACTGTAGCTCTAGAGGCCCCACTGGTTTTAAGGTGGCCTCCTGATCAGCCCACTTGTTTCCCTGAACCTCAGAGGTCTCTAGTTTCTTTAACTCCTGTTTAGTACTTTGAACCTTAGTCTGGAGCTTGGAGACTTCTTCCTTTGTATCCTCCTTTTCTCTCAAGCTCTCTTACATGATCCCAATCTCTTTCTCCTTAACCTGCAAGTGTTCTGCAGAAGAGTTCTTTTAACTGTCCAACTGCTGCTCCTTCTCACAGCACCTTTGCTTGCTCTTCAGCTCCTCCTTTAAATTATCAATGGTGCTATTGAGAGGTTTTTTTTGTTGTTTTTTTTTTGTACCTCCACCCTTGGGACATGCTGCTTCTGCATTACAGTTATGGTGATGATCTTGGCAGTCTGTTTGGCCTTTTCCTCTAGTAGCTTCTCTTTGTTTTTTCATTCAGTGTATTTTTGTGACAGATCTTTTAACTGTTTAGTTGTTCTGTTTTTCTGCCTAATGCTCCTTCTGTTTCCTGGGCATTCCCCTTCGGAGCATGTGTGTCCTTTAACTCTATCTGAAGAGTAACAATCTCTTTCTTGAGGCTGATGCTTTCCTGTTTACTTTTCTTGGCCTCTTGTTCTCTGATATAGCACTTCTGTGCCTGCTCCGCTAACTGCTCTTTCAATTCTTTCTCTGTTGCTTTGAACTTCCACTCACACTCTTCAAAGCTTCAGCCCAATACATTCTTTTTTTTTGGGGGGGTCCGTTCATGGGGCCTGAACTCTGGGCTGGGGTGCTGTCCCTCATCTCTTCAGCTCAAGGCTAGCGCTCTACCACTTGAACCACAGCGCCACTTCCGGCTTTTGTTCTTTTTGCTTATGTGGTGCTGAGGAATCGAACCCAGGGCCTCAAGAATGCAAGGCAAGCACTCTACCACTGAGCCACCTTCCCAGCTCCCAATACATTCTTGTATCATGTCCAGCTCCTTTTTCTGGGCCTTGATTTCTGCATGCAGCCTAGGATCTCTTCCTGGCCATGCTTGTAGTCAGCAAGGATGGCAGCATTGGCATCTTGTTCCTCCTTCAGTCTCTGACCTGTGGCCCCCAGCTTTGCCTCATGCTCACCCAGGCTAATGTACTTGGATTTTATTTGATTCTGAGTGTTTTCCAGGTTCACTTTGAGGATTTGTTCTCATCTTTGACTCTTACAAGTTCCTGATTTATATCTTCAAATCTTTTCTTCATGTCAGATAATTTTCTTGGTTTTCTCCAGTGTGTTGTTCAATGTGCTTTTAACCCCTTCATGGGTTTTGACTAGCACGTATTGGAGATTCAGAGTCTTTTTTAAAGCCAGTGTTTTCAGACAGGAGTGTGTGAATTTTTTCTTCACCACATTTTTTGTTAAGTTCAGAGAGCTGATTTTTAAGTTCAACAAGGTTGGATTTCAGAGTCGTGAACTTCTTTCTTTTTTTTTTTTTGTCGGTCGTGGGGCTTGAACTCTGGGCCTGGGCGCTGTCCCTCATCGTGAGCTTCTTTCCATGTTTCTCAGGCAGTATGAACGCAGTTTCCAGGTGGCTTACTTAACCTGTCACTTTCCATCTTTCTCCTCCTTGGACATTCCTTTTTCCAATGTCTGTTTTGCTTGCAATAAGCACTCTGGTCTAGTCCTAAAGGTTCCCTATTGCCATGTACAAATGAATCATACTGTCTTCACTGAGGGTTTCTTGATTCCTGTCCTGGTGCTTCTACCAATACTCTAACTCCCTTCTTTGACTGTTTTTCTTCCAGGGTATCTCTATGATCAAAAACCCACTGGGTGACTGCTATCAACACCTTTCCCTCAAAACCTTCTAACTTTTGAAGCTTTCTTCTAAAATCTGGTGCCGACTGCATAATGAAGGCCATATTTAGGGCTCTTTGATTCTCTGAGGCCTCAGGATCTATAGGCCGCCAAGAGATGTTCTAGAAAAGCAGCAGGGGACTCACTGGGGAGCTGTATAGTCTCATTCACCTTAAATTAGTTGGTTTCCAGGCTGCTTCCATATCTCTGTTAACAGAGTCTGGTGATAATTGGCAAGCGCCTCCTTACCTCAGTCACTGTTGTAGTCCCACCTTGGGCGAGTCTGAGGGAGAACCTTCTGGTCCAAGGACTGCCTTCAAGGCCCTGTGCCAGATTTGCTCCCTTTCCTTCCAGGTGATAAGCACCTGTAAAAGTAGCTGACAATCATCCCAGGTGGGCTGGTGTGTGAAAAATTCTGTTGCTAATAAGCAGATGAGCCCCTAGGGTTTTCAGAAAAGGGTGGATTTTGCTGTTTGCAGTTATACTAGTTCACTAGTTGTAAAGTGAACATACACTAGAAAGGGGGCTTGCCTACCATCGGTCTCAAGAGTAATAAGGGGATTGTACCACCTTGTGCCACCTCAGGCCGGTACAAGGAACCCCTTCTGGGACTTAACATCAGAGGTGCTGATGGCACAGAATAGGAGGGACAGTACACCAATGGTCCTCCTCCGGGGGCTCCTGTAACACTGGGGGAGAAGATTTTTAGTTACAGTTTTGCTTATGAGAACTTTAGGACATTGGTCTCTAATCCTGGAAAAAAGGAGTATTCAGAGGCATATACAGGACACAGATAGAACTAGTAACAAGCACATACAGACTAGTAGCCATAGGCACTAACCCACATGTACCACATCTCCCAGATGACCTCCCAAGGAGGTACCAGATCATCTCTCCAGGAGGCCCCAGATGTCCGCTTGAGAAGGTCCCAAGTGGCTTCTCAAGGTGGCCCCAAATGACCTGCAGTGAATACATTCTTGGACCTTGCTCTCCAACCTTACCAAGGAGAGTTTGCAGTGCCAGATCTGAGCCTACAATACAATAGATAACCTGGATGCCAGGCAGGCACCTCCTTCAGCCAGTCACATGGGGCCCCTAAAAGAAGGCGCCCTCTGCCAGAGGCCACAGACACCACTGTGGGGAATGTCCCTTTGGCATCTGTAAAGGATTCACCCAAAAAAACCTGTGCCTATGCTGACAGCTGTCTCTGCAGGGACACTGGAAATCCCCAGAAGCATGAGGACACCTTCTCAACATATATCTTTGCTTCTAATTTCAGTACCTAAGCTGCTTGTTCAAGTTGTGGTGCCAAAGATGTCTTGTGATCTCCGTCTTCCTCACCCAAGGGATACTGAGGCCAAGGCCAGGAAGATGCTGAGAGTTCAAAATTCAGGGAGAGCCTATGGATCAGGCCAATGAGAGGGATCAACCTAACAATGGAGAACAAGCACCATGTAGTCTGGTGAACACCAGGAGATTTCATTTTCAAGGGATGCAGTCCTACTCCCAGCAGGGAATTCTTCACTGGGATGTAGGAAAGGATATAGAGGTGTACATGCCTCCCATCGAATGGCCATGTCAGCCCCAGCTTGCAAGGCTGCATCATGGAAAGGCTGGGAGAAAACCACTTCCCCAGCTGCCCAGACCCCCATGAGTCAGGGAAAGGAGTCGAAGATGAAAAAGCCCACAGCTTGTCCCCCAGCAAGCCATGCTACAACAAAACTGTTTGCTTGTGGAGCCCCCCAAAAGAAAGCATCATTGCCACCCTTGCTTCCCTAGCTGCTGCTGCTGCCAGTGCCAGTACCATAGGTCCACGGTGAGTGTCCCCTGTCTGATAAACTTCCTTGTATGGAAGTCCAGAGATATTTTGACAGTTGTAAGAACACTCAGTTTTTTAAGAGTAAAATCTCTAAGACATAAGCCTCAGCAAAGTTGGTGACAGGTGGCAGTGACAAGACTGCCTTTCTTTTTCTCTCATCTGATTCAGGGACTTGTTACTGTCTGTCCTTGCTTATCTGCACTTAAAGATTCCAGCTCTTCCCAACACCACTAATGTGGAAGAGCAGGATGCCAGGCCCTGATTCTGTCAGCACTCTAAACATTAAAGAGGGACTGACACCTACAGTTTCCAGTTCCCCTTTAGCTCTTCTTGCAGACTCTCTTCCTGCCTGTGTAACTGCTTTTAATTCCAGGGATTCTAAATGAGAATGATCATTTATTGAGAGCTGCAACTCCTATTTCTCTCTCCCTCAAACCTCCTTACCTGAACAATTACCTCTCCTGCACAAGGTAATCCCATATCCCTGTGTATTTAGATTCTCTCTTCTTCTTCTTTACTCCTCCTGTGGTTCCACTGACCAGGAAGGAACAATGTGAACAATGGCATCACCATCACTGCATTTACTATTCTCACTCCCAAGGCAGCCTCTCCTGTGACCAGGAAGCAGCTGACTAGGGATAATGGCATTGCTGATATGGATATTCACACCTCTAAGGCAATGATTTTCAGCTCTCCAACAATCTACAGCATTGACCCTTATCCATTTCCCCAGATCCCTGTAGACTGCACCAGGGAAGCTTTGATGGGGCTAGCCCCCAGTAAGTAACCTACCACCACCCAGTGTTCCCTGTTCTTCCCTAGTTTTAAACCAACACTTTGTCCTTGAAAACAGTCCTTGGCTCTCAAAACCCACACTGTGCAGCAATATAGTGCTTCTATCCACATGTGTTCTGCTCCTTTTATCCTTCCCAAATGGGCCCAGCCATTTTACCCATTCCTGAATGCTGTTCCTTGCCACCAATTATGAACACAGTCCCTAGGTGATCTATTGACCAACTCCCTGGTCTTAACGCACATACCTCTCCTGTTTTTTCTTTCCCTGGTAGAGAATTTTTTAGAAACTGGACGTCACATGCCCGTCCCCACAGTGCCGCACCTCCAGCCATGAGCTCCACGCAGTTCAACAAGGGGCCGTCGTACGGACTCTCTGCCGAACTCAAGAGCCGGCTCCTGTCCAAATATGACCCCCAGAAGGAGGCTGAGCTCCGCAGCTGGATCGAAGGGCTCAGGGGCCTCTCCATCGGCCCCAACTTCCAGAAGGGTCTGAAGGACGGGATGATTTTGTGCACATTCATGAACAAGCTGCAGCAGGGCTCTGTCTCCAATATCAGCCGCTCCATGCAGAACTGTCACCAGCTAGAAAACCTCTCCAACTTTGTCAAGGCCATAGTCAGCTACGGCATGAACCCTGTGGACCTGTGTGAGGCTAACGACTTGTTCGTGAGTGGGAACATGACACAGGTTCAGGTGTCGCTTCTCGCACTGGCAGGGAAAGGGCTGCAGAGTGGCGTGGACATCGGGGACAAGTACTCAGAGAAGCAACAGCGGAACTTTGATGATGCCACCACGAAGGCCGGCCAGTGTGTCATTGGGCTGCAGATGGGCCACGAAAAGTGTGCCAGTCAGTTGGGTATGACAGCCTATGGCACCAGGAGGCATCTCTACGACCCAAGAACCACATCCTGCCCCCCATGGACCACTTCACGATCAGCCTTCAGATGGGCACGAACAAGTGCGCCAGTCAGGTGGGTATGATGGCTCCGGGGACCCGGCGACACATCTATGACACCAAGCTGGGGACAGACAAGTGTGACAACTCCTCCATGTCCCTGCAGATGGGTTACACACAGGGTGCCAATCAGAGTAGCCAGGTCTTTGGTCTGGGCTGCCAGATATATGATCCCAAGAATTGCCCACAAGGCTCTGCGGCAGATGGCGCTCCACCTGGTGCCACTGACTACCCCAGAGAGGCCTCAGAATATCTGCTCTACTACCAGGAGGAAGCACCCCAGAATGCCAACTTCCTATTGCACTACCCTGTCTGGGGTTTGGGGTTTTTATGGTTTATCTTTCTCTTTTCTCCTTCTTCTTTTTTAAACATTTAGTACCGCCCGTGGAGAGTCTGTGGGCGATTCGGGCTGCTTTGACCCATTCTGACAGGACTTCCTTTGCAGGACTGAGCCCTGGGTAGATGTGAGGAGTCAATGGGTGGGGCATGTTGCCTGGCAGCAAATTTCCCAGAAGGCTCTAAGACAGTGAGAGCCAGTTAAGGACCAGCCCTCCAAATGACTTCCTGTTTCTTCATCTCTTCATCAGCTTGTGGTTTCTGTAAGGCAGAAGTTTCCAGGTAGGTTTAAGGAAAGGAAACTGTGTGTGTGTGTGTGTGTGTGTGTGTGTGTGTGTGTGTGTGTGTGTGTGTGTGTGTGTGTGTGTGTCTGTGTCTGTGTCTGTGTGTCTTGTGTCTGTGTGTCTGTGTGTCTTGTGTCTGTGTGTGTCTGTGTGTTGGTTTTGTTTTAGGTTGTGTGTGTGTGTGTGTGTGTTTTGGGGGGGTCCGGTCTGGGGCCTGAACTCTGGGCCTGGGCGCTGTCCCTCAGCTCTTCAACTCAAGGCTAGCACTCTACCACTTGAGCCACAGCGCCACTTCTGGCTTTTTTCTTTTTGCTTATGTGGTGCTGAGGAATCAAACACAGGGCCTTGTGCATGCAAGGCAAGTGCTCTACCACTGAGCCACCTTCCCAGCCCTTGTTTTAGGCTTTTTTTTTTTTTTTTGCCAATATTGAGGTTTGAACTCAAAGACTGGGTTCTGTCCCTGAACATTTTCTGCTTAAGGCTAGCAGTGTACCACTTGAGTTACAGCTGTACTTTTGGTTATTTAGTGGTTAATTGGAGATGAAAGAGTCTCAGGATTTCCTGGCTGGCTGGCTTTGAGCTAGGATCCTCAGATCTGAGCCTCCTGAGTAGCTAGGATTATAGACATGAGCCACAGTGCCCAGTTTCTTTCTCCTTCCTTCCTTCCTTCCTTCCTTCCTTCCTTCCTTCCTTCCTTCCTTCCTTCCTTCCTTCTTTCCTTCTTTCCCTTTCCTTTCCTTCCCTTTCCTTCCTTCCTTCCTTCCTTTTTCTCTTTCTTTCTTTCATAAGGTTAATAGAGAAAGATGCTGGATAGTTGACCCCCCTGGAGTGGGAGGAAGTCCGAAATATCGTAGGCCTCTTAAGAACTGGGTTCCCCTAGGAATCTCCCTGACCATTCCCAACAGCCTAGAGTTCCGAATGTTTCAGAGCACACAGAGCCTTTCACAAGTGCCTCCTCGGGCGCCTCAGGTCTTCCCGTTCTGAGTCTGACCAGCTCCACTCTGCCCTTCCAGCTCAATCTGTTCCACCCGACCCCACCCCAGCCCAGGGGCCCTTGGACTTTTCAGATAATGTGAAATTCTGAGTGTGGACCAAAAGCAATAAAAACCTCCATTTGTTTAATAAAAAAGAAAAGCAAAATGGAGGAACCTGCCCAACCTAAACTTAAAATAGAGTGAATACATTAAGCTCTGTACTTTTGACCTTGATCCCTCACCTGGGTGTTTCTAAGATTATGGATCATTTCCAGTAGTGGGCTTACAAGACTTCTTTTGGTTGTCAGTTTCAGAAGCGGTTCTGTTTTAATCACCCCAGTGCAGTCCTTGCTGTCATACTACTTTACAGTTCGTAATTATTTTTACTTTAGTGCTTTCACTTTATTCTCACATATAATCTCTGAGGTTGACATTTCAGAACAGATGAACCAGTATTCAAGAGGGTAATCATTTCATATGTTTTGACTTAAAAGGATTCATTTGAAGTCCTATAACTTCCACCTTCATTTATCCAGTGAGCAATTACAGATGCTTGTTAGTCCAGCACTTAGAAAAGTGAAATAAAAAACACAAGCTTCACTTTGGTTTTTAAATTTCTACCTTTAATCTTTATTGTTATAATAAAAGTGATGTACAGAGGGGTTTCGGTAATGAGTACATTTCTTCTGGGATAATGTTACCCTTTCCCTCACTTTCAGGTTTTCCCTCCCATCCCAACTCAACAATCCTCATTTTCTTTAGGTCTGGATTTATAGGGGATGCAGTTACATAATCATACAACAGTGTGGAAGTTCAAGCTCCTTTTGTGTATAAACTGTGAGAGCTGAAGTTTAATTTTCCTAATTTGTATTTGGACAGAAAAACATAATTCCATAGTCGGCACTTTGAGTACAAGGAGAAGAAAAGATGAATATCTTGAATAATTCTTAAAAATTGTTTTTAAAGGTCCCATTTGTTATTGTTTGATGGGCAGAATCTTTGAATGAAAAATATTTTATGTGAAATGGGAAGTCAAAATGAGAAGATACACTTTGGAGAAAGAGGGGAGAGAGAGGGAGAGGGAGTAGGAGAGAGAGAAAGAGAGAGAGGGAGAGAGGGGAAGAGAGAAAACGGAAGAGAGTAAAAAGAGACAGAAGCAGACCGTGGAATTATTCGAAGGCACACTCTGATCTTCCTAATCCTGACCAGAGCTGACAATGTCTAGGCTTTGGGAACAAATTTAAGACAAAAAATGTCAGGGAAAAAAATTAAAGGTACATCACTGCATAAACTGATGAAAAGAAATGTAACATTTTTATTGTTAATTGTAAGAACCTATAGTGGGGGGAGAACAAAAGGAGGGGGTAACAATGTTCGACAAGAAATGTACTTATTACCTTACTCGTGTAACTGTAACCCCTCTGTACAGCATCTTTACAATAAAATAAAATATATATAAAAATACAAAAAGAATCTATAGCCAACATTCTTTATGGTGGGGAAAAGAACATTTCCACTAAAATCAGGAACATGATAAGGATGTCCAGTCTCTCCACTCCTCTTCAACAGAGTACTGGAATTCCTAGCAAGAGCAATAAGGCAAGAAAAAAACAAAGAGGATCCAAATAGGGAAGGAAGAAGTAGATCTATACCTTTTCGCAAATGACATGATCCTGTACTTAAAGGAACCTGTAGACTCCTCCCCCAAGGTACTAGAGCTAATCCTAAACTTTGGCAAAGTATCAACAATGAGAAGATTGAAACTGAAACATTTGCAATAGCATCAAAAATAAAAATACCTAGGAATTATCTTTTTAAAATATATATATATAGTAAAAATTATGTGCAGAGGGGTTACAGTTAATGAGTAAGGTAATGAGTACATTTCCTATCCAGCCTTGTTACCTCCTCCTTTGTTTTTCCCCTACCATCCCTTCCCTCCCCACCTCCACAACTCCTCCCTCCCCCCCCACTGTGAAGTTGTAAAGTTTTTTTTCAACATAGTGTCTTGTACATCTCATTGTTACAATGGGTCAACCTGTATCCTTATTTCAGCATTTTGTTATTTCCCTT
>NW_012267337.1:2314269-2324022 GCF_000151885.1 Dipodomys ordii | reverse complement strand
GTTACAATGGGTCAACCTGTATCCTTATTTCAGCATTTTGTTATTTCCCTTCCCCTCCCCAAATTAGAAAAATGTATATACAAGATGCAGGGCACAAGAATCATGATACTATTCAGGATGACATAAGCAAACATTAGGGCTCCAAAGCACAGTTGATACTTTCTAAGCAAAGATGCAGAAACACAACAAAGCAAAGAAAGACGATAAACGGGATTGCATCAAACTTAAAAGTTTCTGTTCAGCAAAGGACGTAGGTAGCAAGCTAAGTTGAAAGATTACAGACAAGAGAAGATTTTTACCAGACATACATCAGACAAGGGCCTAATATCCAGAATATAGAGAGCTCAAAAAATAAACCCTTAAAGAATAAGCCCTCAAAGAAACAAAAACCCAATTAATAATTTGACTAACGACTTAAAGAGAGACTTCTCAAAAAAACTATTCAACATCTCTGGCTATGAAGGAAATGTAAATCAAAACAACACTGAAATTCCACCTCATCCCAATTAGAATGGCCATTATGGAGAGACTAACAATAACAGATGCTGGCAGGGATGTGGCCACTGCTGGTGGGAATGTAAGCTTGTTCATCCACTCTGGAATGCAGCATGGAGGTTTCTCAAAAAACTAGACATGGTTTACTTGGGCATTTATCCAATAGAGCACAAATAAAGACACATTAAAGCTTCCAGCACAGTCATGCCCATTGCAACACTGTTCATTTACCTTAGCCAAGATATGGAATCAACTGGATAAATGGATCAAGAAAGTTGATATATATATATATATATATGTATATATATATATATATATATATATATATATACACACACACACACACACACCATGGAATACTACTTATCCATCAGAAAGAATGATATCGTGCCATTTGTAAGGAAAAAATTGTACTAAGGGAAGTAAACAAGACTCAGAGAAGCAAAGCTTGCATGGTTTCTCTTAGTTAGAATATAAGTAAACACACTGGATGTTACGCAAGCAGCTACAAATGAATCAACTGAAGTATAATAGAGTATGGAGAGCTCAAATAGTATAATTCTTTAGAAAGACTAAGTCAAAACCCAACAAAATAAGCTTCAGGAAATGGGTAGTTGAGGGGAGGGTGAGAGGTGGCAAGGCAGAGAGGAGCAGATAAATGAAGGGGAAAGAATGCAGTGAAGAATTCATTGTAGGGGCTGGGAAGGTGGCTCAGTGGTAGAGCACTTGCCTTGCATGCTCGAGGCCCAGTGGTAGAGCACTTGCCTTGCATGCTCGAGGCCCTGGGTTCGATTCCTCAGCACCACATAAACAAAAAGAAAAAAGCCGGAATGGGGCTGTGGCTCAAGTGGTAGAGCGCTAGCCTTGAGCTGAAGAGCTGAGGGACAGTGCCCAGGCCCAGAGTTCAGGCCCACAACTGGACCCCCAAAAAAAAAAAAAAGAATTCATTGTATATACCACAAAATCAAGAAAAATAAGGCATAGAAAGAGGGTGGATAGAAAGGGTGTGATGAAGGGATGGCAAATCAAGATGCATTATATATGTCAACTGTTTTGTTAAATGGTAAAATAATTCAATACATAGCCTGCAAAATTAAGAAAAGTGTGGTTAAAGGCTGTGGATTGGGTGAGTGTTGAAAGGGTGAGACTGAAGACACAACGTATTCATAAACTGCTTTGTTGAATGGCAACATTTTTGTAAAACTACTTAAAGAGAATAAAATATTTTTCAAGAAGAAAGTTTCTTCCTGAAAACAACCATAAAAAAACATGCTATAGCAGAAATAAACTAAATATTTAAACTCTTTTAGTTTTATTTTGGGAATTTCATTTTAAATTCCAAGTACTAAAAGTCAATGATAAAAAGTTTAAACAGTGATATCAAAAGCCCTTTTCCTAGCTGGGCACCGGTAGCTCATGCCTACCTACTCAGGAGGCTGAGATTTGAGGATACCCGTTCAAAGCCAGTCCAGGCAGGAAAGTTCGTGAGACTCTAATCTCCAAGTAACCACCAGAAAATTGGAAGTGGCACTGTAGCTCAAGTGGTAGAGTACTCGTGTTGAGCTGAAGAGCTGAGGGACAGTGTCCAGGTCCAGAGTTCAAGCCCCATGACCGACCCCCTCCCCCCCAAAAAAAAGCCCTTTTCATGTTACTTCCCTGAGTTGCTATGTTCAGTCCAGAATTTGCACATAGTAATGCATACGTGGTAACTTGGAGGTGGGGCTAAGGAGCAAAGCCAGGTGGAGCTCTGTGTACATGGTACATCCTTCTGCTTCCTTTGCATGGAATGATTTTTAGAAGATTACTGTGGGTGAAATTCCTTTCTTGGCTGCTCATCGGTAATCAGAATTAAAAGCCCTGTGCTTTTACTAACAAAAATACATATGTAATGTTTTTGTTTTTATTTTTAGTGAAAAGGAAACATGTTATATATGTTATACTCTAATCTTTGTTACTAATTAAAAGCCATCCTTCCAGTATTAACATCAACATCAAATCTATATTTTATATTATATTTAATATTTTATTGATTATAATAATACACATTTTAGCCTTTCTACTGTTTTATTTGATAGTGTGCCACCAGAAGCTTTATACATGCGTTTTGTCTTACACATATTTTCTGATGATAAAGTCAGTATTGTTGGTTGAGAATTATGCATATTCTAAATTTTAATAAATGTTTCTAAGGTATTCTAAGTTTGTAGTAACTCATATTCAAATTCACAAAGTATGAGGACAACTTACATTCATGAGCTATGAATGTTATTTCTCTTTAAAGTTTTGTTTTAATATAATAAAGAATAGCTTGCTACTTTTCCATTAATTTCTATCCACTATTATGAAAACTTGTATTCTAAGATACAAACCTAAAGGATAGCCCTTAATTATAGCAGAAATGTAACTCTTCAACTTATATCTCCTTTTAGATTTACATTTTAGGCTACTTTAAGATTAAATTCTATTTAGGGTATTGGTAAAGAAGTATGTTTTATATCTAAAGACCTGAAGTAAGTTGAGAAATGTTTCCCCTTGAGCCTAAATCTTACAGTTCATTTACTAAGGTAGAAAAGACTTTATTTCCCAACTGCTCAGGAATCCTTTAGTTTTTAGGTTTCTGGGAAAAGTACAAATGCTTTTAGTAATGAGAAGATGTTTCCATAATATTGTAGTTTCTAAAAACAGCATCACAAACATACCATTTTTATGACCTGGTTTTATAGGCCTCAGTATCAAACATTAAGGTCAATGAGTTCATCATTCCATACTGTCATAAAAGTGGAACAAAATATCTCCAGGATATTTAAGCTTTATTTCTCATTACATGTAGTTTTGATTCACTAACCAAATTCGAAGACATGGAACTTGTCAGGGTTAATGAATGCTTACTTAGCTTTCTTTCAGGAAACAACAACAGCTATTTTACTATAGATTCAATTGCAGAGGGAATATAACAAATCACTCTCATCATTCTAGTTCCTTGCACGTGTATTCTCAGAACACTTAAGCCTTTTGCTGGTGGGAGGCAGTCCATGACTTTAATCACTAGTGCTATTTAAAGCATCTCTCACTAGCATCATCTTTCCTTTTTTTTTTTTTTTTTGCCAGTCCTGGGGCTTGAACTCAGGGCCTGAGCCTCCCTACTCAAGGGTAGCACTCTACTACTTGAGCCACAGCACCACTTCTGGCTTTTTCTGAGTAGTTTATTGGAGATGAGTCTTACAGACTTTCCTGCATCATCTTTCTTTTTTAAGCAATTTTTTCAAGGTTGCATAGATTTAGTAAGATAATTCTGTCCCCTAGTCTGGCAGGTAACAAGGGAAATTGATTCACTCTGAGTGCCATCACTTTAAAAAGAACAGGTCAAACATAGCTTGTAGAGGAGATAGTAGGAAGTTTTAGAATCAGAAATATATGAAAAGTGGTGGAATGAAATTGAAAACTTCGGAGAAGCTACCTGTATCAGTGGGACAGACTTTATCAGAATATCTGATAAAGACAGACTTTATCAGAAGGGACCAGAGGAGTTCTCTTCTGCTGTAGAAACAGACTTCTTCAGCTCTTTCCCAAAGACTAGAACCCTTATATCCTTCAAGGGATGCCTATTCACTCACTCAAGAATATTAATCAACACAATGTATTTTTCAGGAGGCTTCAGTGGTGAATTAAACAGGAAATATCTGTTTATCAGGAAAGAAGATGAAGTGCAGGCTGAATGGCCTGCACTCTGGGGTGTTTTGGTATGATCACATTGATCCTTCTAATCTTCTTAGTTCTATAAGTTTGTGGTTTTTTTTTAAATTCTGGATAGTTCTGTGATAAGTGGCAGATACTTACAAAATATAGAAAATACATTTGCAAAATAGATTTCTAGCAAGGAATATAGACTCTGGTCTTGAGGAAAATTATTTTCTCCATGATAAACTGGTAGGTATGATAATTCTGACATTTTCAACTCATTAAATTCACTGACTTTCTGAATTACAAACAGTAGTAAATACTATCAGGAATCTTTTAATCTAACTGTATGTTCACTTTTGAGAATCTCGGTTTAGAAAAAGAAAGGGACATAAAAACAAAAGGTAGATTTGATCAAATCTTAAGCTACCAGGTTTTCACAACTGTTGCTAATATGGGGTCAATTTTTAATTTTTTGTCAGTTGTGGGGTTTGAACTTTGGGCCTGGATGCTATCCCTGAGCTCTTCAGCTCAAGGCTAGCACTCTACCACTTGAGCCACAGGGCCACTTCCAATTTTCTGGTGGTTAATCGGAGATAAGAGTCTCAAGAACTCTCCTGCCCTGGCTGGCTTTGAACCGTGATCCTCAGATCTCAGCCTCCCAAGTAGCTAGGATTACAGGCTTGAGCCACTGGTGCCCAGCTGCTAATTTTTGGTCAATTTTACAGTAGGTTTACACATTAAAATGTGAACTGTGATGCATCTTAGTTACTATTATAGAATCAGAAAGTTGGTATTTGTTCATCAAATGTCTTAAGCCCACTATATATAACTGTAGATAGTTGGTTGTGGGGTTTGAACTTGAGGCCTGGGCACTCTCTCTGACCTGTTTTTGCTCAAGGTTAGTGCACTTTGAACCACAGCACCACTTCTGGTTTTGTGGTGATTAATTGGAGATAAGAGTCTCACTGACTTTTCTTGCATGGACTGGCTTTGAACCACAATCTTCAGATCTCAGCCTCCTGAGTAGCTAGGATTATAGGTGTGAGCCACCAACACCCAGCTTAAACCTATTATAAACATGAGACAATTTGTTCATTTCCTTCCAAAATTTTGAGGAATAGACTTGAAACCCTTAGGCCTAGAATCCAAAGACATGTGTTTTCAGCCTTATTCTAATTGCATCCCTGTCATATCCAATATTCCAATCACAAAACCCATCTATATATTTTGAGTATATGTTTGCTCATGTTACTCTTTTATTTAAGAGAATTTCTTTCATCTCTCCATCATCATTTCCTTGCTGGTGTGGTACTCACCAGCAGCCTCACACAAGTACAGGTCTTGTCATGCTGTTTTCTTGGTCTCTCACCAATAGATAAGACACTTCTGTCTTTAGAGAAACTTGGAGTACCTTCTTGTCCTGTGGTTCCTACTTAGCTTCTCAGCCTAATTGTGCAGTCATTTATTGTTTTTAAAATTCAAACTAGGAGTTAAGTTTAGAAACCATATTCAGCAAAGAACAGGCTGCTGGGGAATGTTTAACATCTTGATTTTAATCTGAATTAAGTTCTTTTTTTGGGGGGCGTCCAGTCGTGGGGCCTGAACTCTGGGCCTGGCCGCTGTCCCTCACCTCTTCAGCTCAAGGCTAGCACTCTACCACTTGAGCCACAGCACCACTTCCGGCTTTTTTTCTTTTTGCTTAAGTGGTGCTGAGGAATCGAACCCAGGACCTCAGGCATGCAACGCAAGCGCTCTACTACTGAGCCACCTTCCCAGCCCATAGATATTTATACATATATTTTTTTTGGGGGGGGGTCGGTCGTGGGCCTTGGACTCTCGATCTAGGCGCTGTCCCTGAGCTCTTCAGCTCAAGGCTAGTGCTCTACTACTTGAGCCACAGCACCACTTCCCTGAATTAAGTTCTGACTAGAAAAAAGTATTATATGTTGTTAATACCTTTAAATTAATAATTTCACTTTTTTCTAATAGATACATAATCATTTTTAAGCACCAGGAGAAATATTTGATGGAAAGTAGGAATACATGCAGTACATTTTTTTTCTTGGCCTGTAAACATGTAATAGGCACTGGAAGCAGGTAGTCAATCAAGGAAAGAAATGTACAGTTAAGGTGTTCAGTCTGTGATGAGGTCTTTGTTTCTAGAGGCTGCCTGCTGCTTACTATTCCACATCTTATCTACATGTGCCCACTCTTGCTCAGTACCTATGTTCGGAAGAGACGCCGGGTGGGCTGCAGGGGAAGGGGTGTGCCAGGCCGGGCCTGCAGGGAGCGATGTTCCTCTGGCGGGGTTTTCTCCGGGGCTGTAGGCACTGGGGGCCGGCGGCACCCGGGTAAGGTGGAGGCTCCTTTGGGCGGTGGAGGGAAGTCACCCGCTGGGGTTTCAGGCTGTGGGAGGGCGGGGCTGCGCGGCAGGTGGCCGGTGGAAGCGGGGTGCCGAAAGGCCGGGCTGGGGCGCAGAGGGCTAGTGTGGGTGAGGCCGGGGGACCTGAGAGCCACCCGGTGCGTGCGGTGCCCGGCCTTACGAGGGTGGGTGGGGGCCCGGGACGCCGCTCAAGTTTGGGAGGCAGAGACGGGGGTGGGGGGAGTTGTCTGGCCGGAGGGGGTGTCTGCTGGGGAGACTGGCATGTCTGCCCCTCTCTGTAGCCTTAACCCCATGGCGGCCGCGGCGGCTGGCTCAGCGGCCGGGGCGCGGCGGGCGGCGGGGCGCGGCGCAGGGCGGTCCCGCGGGCCGGCGGACGGGAGGGGGTCGTGGGGCGCGCGAAGCCCCGCGCCGCGGCATGGAAGGCTTTCTGCGGTAGGGAGGGGGCAGTGGCCCCAAACCGTTTGTGAGGAGGGGAGAAGGGCTGAGGTGGGCAAAAGCCGCTTGGCTGGGTTGTGGGTAGATGCAGGGGTGATCTTAGCGGGGGGAGTCCAGCAGAGGCTAAGAGAAGGCACCCCACCTAGCCTGGGGGCCCCTGCCCAGCAGAGCTGTTTGCTGCTCCGCTTTGTTCTTGTAAAGGTGGTTTGGTTGTCACTAAAATGAGAGGGAATCGTGACTTGGGACCCCTGAGGAAGGACCTCCCCACCCCACCCCCTTTTTTTCTGAGCAGCACAACTCATTCCCAGTAATCGCCTTAACTCAGGGGTCAGATTTATCCTTGCCATTGAATCTATTCAATTTTTGGGGGGAGAGGTTCAGACTTGGGGAAAGTGAGAGCGTCTCTCAGAAGCACTTCGGGTATCTTTTGTACAAAAATAGCTGAGCAAATAAAAATCCAATGACCAAGTTTCCTCCTCGCTTCAGTCAGGTAGTCTTCCCCTGAAAGTTTCTTGTGACCCCCAAGTGGGAACATTTCCTATTTTTCATATTGCCATCAAAACACTCCATTCCTATACGATTTCAGGCTGGCAGGCCTCTTAACAAAAAAAAAAAAAAAAGGAGGGTTTTTTTTTTTTTCCTAGAGAGATTTTCTGAGGAGCTTCATTTAGGATCTTGATGCAAATGACAAGGAATATATAAAAGGCACAGCTTTAACACTGGGTTAACAAAGAAAAGTTGCTGAAATTGAAGTTGTGGGATACAGACTAATTTGTGCACATTGATCATTGAAGAATAATTGATTACACATTAATGGAGATGAAGAAATTGTGAGGTATTGAAGTATCATTTATTTGAGGGATTACTAATTGAGAAAGCAATTTGGATCTTACCTGGACTCACCAAAATGGGTCAGATAAAGAAGTTTTGTCTGGCATGTTAGTTCTTTCTAGCTGTAATTCTGTTATTCTGTCATGAAAACAAGTAATTGCCACTTTTACTGTTAAATCTACCAAACTTAACACCAAGTAACATCCACTGTTCTAGCAAAGTGATAAGCGTACTGTTAGATGGTGATATTTGATTTAAGTGTATTTCTTCCATTTGTTGTGACTGGCTTGCCTATCAATTGACAATGACTGTTCTGGTTTGTCTTTGTATTTGTATGTAAAAATTGTTTGAATCAAAGACTAACATTGAGATAGGTTCTGATTTATATAATAAACTTAGCTGTATTTAGGAAAAGAAGTCCTTTTAAAAATGTATAAATAACCCTACTCTGAGATTACTATATGTGCTCTGTGGATCATAACTGCCATGATTTCATATTTTACTCTTTTTATGTTTACTAATTCTTTCCTACAATGCCTCAAAGCTACGCTTACTTAAACACTAAACAAGATTGGATAGTGTGTATGCTTTTATCATTGGAAAACTAGTCTCCAAATTCTGAAGACTTCATCCAGGGGCAAAAAATGAAAATGAGAAGCACTTAGAGAAGCAATTTATGTTTCCTCCAGTATATGGGGTTTAGTTCCTCAAAATATATTCTGGTGACCATCCATAATTTCCCTTTGTTAGGTTAATAGCTCCTAAGAATCCTAAATTTGAGCAAATGTTCTCACTTTTGGAAACGTTTCAGTGAATAAAAAGGCAGAACTGGAGCCAAGCTGGTATATAAGACATTTCTTAGTTTATCTCTGCTCCCTGGGGCCTCATCTATTTGTGACCTCACTTCTAATTGCTGCTTCTTTGTTCAAAACAAACCACTCAGTAGATATCAAACAAGCCTGGCCTTCCAGGCTGACTTTGCTCTGGCACAATAATTTTTTTTAAAAGAAGTAATTACTTGAATTTGAGAGAATGCAGACATTTTCATAGGAATAGTATTCAACTTAGGAACTTCCAACTGAACCTTTATAAGAATGAAAAGCATGATAGAGAAAGGAATTTATCCAGGCTCCTTCCCCTAACTTTTCTTTCCTGTTTCAGTTCTTGATCATATCAACCCCTGGTTATTTTTTTTCCCTTTCCTTTGGTGAGCTTTCACTGAGTTCTGTGGGATTTCTTTCCCTTAAACTCATATGTTAAAATGGTGACTCAGAATGCCCGGTGACTTTGACATAAGATTTTTTTAATTATTTAAATTTTATTGTAAAGATGATGTACAGAGGGGTTACAGTTACATAAGTAAGACAATGAATAAATTTCTTTTTGAACTGTATTACTCCCTCTTTCATTTTCTCCCTCTAAGTTGTAAAGTTCATTTCCAACATATTGCCTAGTGAGTATCACTGCTGAATTGGTTCATCCTTTGTCCCACCATTTCTGTGATTCCCCTGCCCTCCCCAAATCCAAAAACTTATATGTAAGACAAAGAGTACAGAAATTTTAAAAAACAGTGGCAAAAGAGAATAAATCAAAAGAAAAAAATTGTAAACAGTACAATAAAAAACCTCTTGTTTCTATTTCTTGGAGTTCATTTTGATAAGCATCATTTTATATGGTCATATGCACATAGCTATTGAGCCCTTGTGATCATGAAATATTGTTTAAATATAAGTAATGAAAGTAAGTTAAGGTTATAAACATAGATAGACTTTAACCCAATGTATTGGGTTTTGTTTTTTTTTTTTTTTTTTTTTGGATCCGGTTGTGGGGCCTGAACTCTGGGCTTGGGCACTGTCCCTCAGCTCTTCAGCTCAAGGCTAGCGCTCTACCACTTGAGCCACAGTGCCACTTCCGGCTTTTTTCTTTTT
>NW_012267337.1:2303641-2312014 GCF_000151885.1 Dipodomys ordii | reverse complement strand
CACATCCCCTCCAGCATCTGTTGTTATTAGAGTTCTTGATTTTTGCCGTTCTTTCTGGGGTGAGGTGATATCTCAATGTTGTTTTGATTTGCATTTCTGCAAATTGTCATTATTATGGTCTATGAGCTTTGACAATACAAGTTATTTTTTCTACATCAGGTGATGGTTACATTTCTTTCTTTTGCTTACTGTAGGCTGTTCCCACTTATTCTGTTCCTCCTCCTGACTTCCCTCTGGTCTGTGCATATATCTACCATATATATGGCTAAAAACATGGAGTCATTTAGCAATGATATGACAAAATGGATGGTTGTCCTTTGTTTCTTGAGTCCTGTTACTTTGACATGTCTTCTTGTATTTTGACTTTAGCATCCACATATCAGGCAGACCATGGGCTGTTTGTCTCTTTGTTCTTGTCTTACTTCACTCAAAATAACCTGCTCTAGTTCCATCCATTTCTCTGCAAATGCCATTATTTTGTCCTTTCTAATGGCTGCATAATATTCCACTGTATATAGTTACCACAATTTTTGGATCCACTCATCAATAGTGGGGCATCTGGGTTGTTTCCAAATCTTGGCTATTGTGAACAGTGCTGCAATGAATATTGAGGTGCATGTGTCCTTGTATACTGGTTCCTGTTGTTCAGGATAGATGCCTAGGAGTGGGATGGCTGGGTCATAGGGGAGGTTTATATTTAGCATTCTGAGGTACCTCCAAACTGTTTTCCAACGTGCTTGTATTAGTATATTCCCACCAGCATTGCAGTAGGGTTCCTCTTTCACATCCCCTACAGCATTTGTCCTTGGCTGACTTGAGGATGTGGTCCATTCTGACTGGGGTAAGGTGGTATCTCAGTATTGTTTTTATTTGCATTTCCTTTACAGCCAGGGATGATGAACATTTCCTCATATATTTCTTTGCCATTTTTATCTCTTCTTCTGAGAAGTCTCTCTTTAGTTTCCTTGCCCATTTCATGATTGGTTTGTGATTTGTGAGGGCTTAGTTTCTTGAGTTCTCTGTATATAATGGATATTAGACTCTTGTCTGATATTTTGCTGGTAAATATTTTCCCAATTAGTTGGCTGTCTTTCTAGTTTGGTTGCTATTTCTTTGTCTGTACAGAAACTTTTTACTTTAAGGTAGTCCCATTTGTCCAGTCTCTCACCAGTTTGTTGTGACCCTGGGACTTTGTTCAGGAAGTTCCTGCCTGTGCCTATAAGTTCAAGTGTCTCTCCTACTCTGTCCTGCAGTATTTTCAGAGATTCAGGTTTGATGCTAAGGTCTTTAATCCATTTTGAGTTGATGTTAGTACATGGTGATAGGCTGGGGTCCACTTTTAGTTTTCTGCATGTGGCTGCCCAGTTTTTCCAGCCTCAACAGTTGAAGAGGTTATGATTCTTCCACTGTACATCTTTGGCTCCTTTGTCAAATATCAACTGACTGTACATATATGGCTTTATTTCTGGGTCCTCGAGTCTGTTCCATTGGTCTTCATGTCTCTTTTTGTGCCAGTACCAAGCTGTCTTTGTTATTATGGCTCTATAGTAGAACTTGAAATCCAAGCTCTTGATCCCTCCTGTGTTGTTTCTTTTGCCTAGAATTGCTTTGGCTATTCTAGGTCTTTTGTTGTTCCATATGGACTTTTAAACTGTTTTCTCTATTTCAGTAAAGTACATAATTGGGATTTTAATGGGAATTGCATTGAATGTGTATATAAATTTTGGAGGTATGGCCATTTTCACTATTTTAATTCTGCCTATCCAGGAACATGGGAGATCTTTCCATTTCCTGGTATCCTCTATGATTCCTGTTTTTAGGCTTTTATCATTTTTCATGAAATAGACCCTTTACATCTTTGGTTAGGTTAATTCCTAGATGCTTTATTTATTTTTTTAGGTTATTGTGAATGGGGTTGTTTCCTTGATTTCCCTTTCTGCTTGTACAGAAAGGCAACTGATTTTTGTGGGTTAATTTTGTTTTCTGCTACTTTGCCAAAGTGGTTTATAAGCTCTAAGAGTTTGGGGATGGAGCCTTTGGGATTGTTAAAGTATAAAATCATGTCATCTACAAAAAGAGATAGTTTAACTTCTTCCTCCCCTAGGTAGATCCCTTTAATGTCTTTTTCTTGCCTTATTACTCTGGCTAAGGATACCAGAACTATATTGTATAGGAGTGGAGAAAGTGGGTATCCTTGCCTTGTTCCTGTTTTTAGGGGAATTGGTTGTAGTTTTCCCCCATTAAGTATAATATTGGCTGTAGGTCTGTCATATAAGACTTTTATTATTTTAAGGAATGTTTCTGCTATTCCTATTTTTTCCCAGAGCTTTTAACATGAATGAATGTTGTATTTTATCAAAAGGCTTTTCCGCATCAATGGAGTAATCATGTGGTTCTTGACCTTAGCTCTGTTGATGTGATGGATTACATTTATTGACTTACGTATGTTAAATCATCCCTGCATCTCTGGGATGGAGCCTACTTGGTCATGATGCATGATTTTTTAAATATGTTTCTGGATTCGGTTGGCTAGAATTTTATTGAGGAGCTTTGCATCTGTGTTCATCAAAGAGATTGATCTGTAGTTTCTTTTTTTATGTTGGGTCTGCCTGGTTTGGGATGAGTGTGATATTGGCTTCATAGAATGAGTATGGGATTACTTTCTCTTAAAAGCTTGAGGAGTGTGGGTATTAGTTCCTTTTTAAAGGTCTTATAGAATTCCGTAGTGAATCCATCTGGTCCTGGGCTTTTCCTTGTTGGAACGTTCCTGATTACTTCCTCTTTCTTATTATAGGTTATTGGCATATTTAATTGACTTTAATTGAACCAAGAAGTTCAGTTTGGGCAATTTGTATTTCTCTAGGAATTCATCTATTTCTTCTAGGTTTTCCTTCCTTAGTTAGTATAGAGTCTGGAAATATTTCTTTATAATTGTTTGGATGTCTTGGAAGTTTGTTGTAACTTTTCCTGTGGCATCTTTGATCTTATTGATTTGGGTCTCCTCTCTTCTTTTTTTAGATAATTTGCCAGTGGTACATCAACTAAACCAACTTTTTGCTTTATTAATTTTGTTTATAGTTTTCTTAGTCTCTATCTCATTAATTTCAGCTCTTATTTTGGTTTTCTCGTTCCATCTAGCAACTTTAGGTTCAACTTTTTCTTGTGTCTCTAGCAGTTTTAGTTGCATCATGAGATTGTTTATTTGGTTTGTCTCTGTTTTCTTGATGTGTACACTGAGAGCAATAAACTTGCTCCTCAGGACTGCTTTTGCTCTGTCCCATAGGTTTCTTTGTGATGTGACTTCACTTTCATTGAATTGTAGGAACTTTTTAATCTCTTCTGTGATCCATGTGTTGCTCAGCAGTGTGCTGTTTAATTTCCAAGCGTTTGAGTTTTTTCTACTGTATGCCTTGTTATTGAGAACTAGTTTGATTCCACTATGGTCAGATAAAATACAGGGGATTATGTCCATCTTCTTGTATTTGCTGAAATTCTTTGTATGAACTAAGATATGATCTATTTTAGAAAAAGTTCCATGGGCTGCTGAGAAGAATGTGTACTGGGTTGTTGTGGGGGTGGAAAACTCAGTGTATGTCAGTTAAGTCTGCTTGAGATATGACATCATTTAATTCAGACACTTCTTTGCCAATTCTTTGGTTGGTAGACCTGTGCTTTGGTGAAAGTGGAGTATTAAAGCCTCCTAGTATTATTGCATTTGGATCCATCATTTCCTGTAAATCTGAGAGTATTTGCTTAACATACTTGGGTGCACAGCTGTTTGGGGCATATACATTGACAATGGTGATATCCTCTTCTTGGATTGTTCTAATTATTATATTATTGTTCTATATTATTATAGAGTGACATTCTTTGTCTTTTGTAGTGATTTTAGTGTAAAGTTAGTGTTATCAGATATCATAATGGCAACTCCTGCCTTCTTGCTGGAGGCATTTGCATGGTAGATCTTCCTCCATCCTTTCACTCAGAGTTTGCTTTTATCTTTGGCTGTGAGGTGAGTCTCTTGGAGACAGCAAATTGATGGATCTTGTTTTCTGATGCAATCTGCCGTTCTTTTTCTTTTGATTGGTGAATTGAATTCATTAATATTTATGATTATTATAGAGAGGTATATTGTAACTCCTGTCATTTTCTACCTTCCTAAGTTTTTCTTTTTTTCCTTCCCTCCTGTGTTTACTAAGTTGGTCTCCTAACAATATCTATCTGGTCTGGATCCCTGTTCTATCAAGCAAACGGTCCCTATAAGGAGACTGGAGTTGCAATTCTAATATCAGATAAAATAGACTTCAAAGTAAAATTAGTGAGTCTAAACTAAGAAGAACATTACATACTAATAAAGGTATCTCTCCTGCAGGGGGTATAAAAATTCTAAATATCTATACAACAAATGCCAAAGCACCCAAATTCATCAAACAAACACTACCCTAAAAAACACACATAGATCCAAACACATTGATTGTTAGTGACTAACACACCACTGTTACCTCTAGATAAATCAACCCACAAAAACTCAACAAAGAAACTTCAGAATTAAACAATAGGCCAACAACTAGACCTAACAGACATCTACAGAATGTTTCACCCAGCAGCATCAATATACATTCTTCTTGGCAGCACATGAAACATTCTCCAAAATATATCACACTTTGGGTCACAAAGCAAATCTGTGGAAATTCAGAAATATAGAAATGATTCTTTGCATTCTCTCAGACCACAATAGAATAAAATTAGCACTCAACACCAAAAGCCACCATAAAAAATTCTGTAATTCATGGAGACTGAACAATATATTATTGAATCACAGTAGATCACTGAAGAGATCAAAAAGGAAATTCAAGCATTTATGATATTTAATAAAAATTAACACACAAAATAGCATCTCCTCTGGACACAGCAAAGGCAATACACAGAGGAAAATTTGTAGCTCTGAGTGCCTACACCAACAAATTGGAGCAATCTTGAACCAACAATTTAATGATGTACCTTAAGCTTCTTGAAAAAGAGATACAAGCCAAACCCCAATCTAGTAGACAGAAACAAATAATTAAAATCAAATCAGAATTAAATGAATTAGAGTCCAAAAATCATAGCAAGGATAAACAAAACAAAGGGTTCTTTGAAAAAATTAACAAATTTGACAGACCCTTATCAAATCTGACCACAAAAATAAGAGAACATACCCAAATAAATCAGAGATGAAAATGGGAATGTCATGACAGAAATAAGATTCAGAAAACTATAGCTGAATCCTTTGCAAATCTTTATGCTAACAAATTCAAGAATCTGGAAAAATGGAAGAATTTCTAGCAAATTTTGATAACAAAGAAGATCTAAACCAACTAAATAGACCCATATCAAGCAATGAAATAGAAACAGCAGTAAGAGTGTTCTTATCCAAGAAAGGCTCAGGACCAGACAGATTCACAGCCAAATTCTATGCCTTCAAAAGAGAACTCACTCCAGTACTCCTCAAACTCTCCAATGAAATTGAAACTGAAAGATCACAGCCAAATTCATTCTATGAGGCCAATATAACCCTCATCCCCAAACCAGATAAGGACTCATCTAAGGAAAAGAACTATAAACCCATTTCTTTAGTGAACATCGACACAAAACTTTTCAATAAAATTCTGACAAACTGACTTCAACAACTAATCAAAAAAGTATATACTATGATCAAATGGGATTCACTTCAGGAATGCAAAGCTGTTTCAATATACTCATCAATTAATGCATTTCAACACACCAATAGGTGCAAGAACAAGAACCACAGGATCATCTCAATAGATACAGAGAAGCATTTGACAAGATCCAACACCCCTTTATGATGAAAGCTCTAGAGAAACAAGGAAGCCATGGAGCATCTTAAATATAATAAAGGCTGTATATGACATACCTACAGCCAGCATTATACTTAATGGTTAAAAGTTAAAAAAACATTTTTCCTAAATTGAGGAATGTGACAAGGATGCCTGCTCTCTCCACTCCTCTTCAATGTAGTATTGGAATTTCTAGCCAGAGCAATAAGGCAAGAGACAAACATAAAGGGGATCCAAATAGGAAAGAAAGAAGTAAAATTCTCTCTTTTCAGATGACATGATCCTGAATTAAAGAACCCTATAGACTCCTTTCCCAAGTTACTTGAGCTGATCTGAAACGCTGGCAAAGTAGCAGGATATAAAATTAACCCACAAAAATCAGTAGCTTTTCTGTACGCCAACAATGAGGAGAGTGAGTCTGAAATAAGGAAAGCAACTCCTTTTGTAATAACCTCAAAAAATAATATACCTAGCAATTAACTTAACCAAAGATGTGAAGGACCTCTATGATGAAAACTTTAAAAACCTGAAAAGAGAAATTAAAGCAGATTTAAGGAAGTGAATAAACCTCACATGCTCCTGATTGGGAGGAATAACTGTGAAAATGCAATACTTCCAGAAGCTATCTACAAATTCATTGCAATACTCACCAATATCCTAACAATATTCTTTGATGACATAGAAGAAGCAATCCAAAAATTCATATGGAATAATAGAAAACCCAGAAAAGCAGGAAGAACAGTGCTGGAGGAATACCAAACTTCAAACTCTATTATAAAGTGATAGGTATAAAAATGACTTGGTACTGGGACATAAGCAGGCCTGAGAACCAATGGAATAGGATTGAAGTCCTGGAAATAAACCCACAGACTTATGGCCACCTAATTTCATAAGGGAGCCAAAAATTCAGGATGGAAGAACGACAGCCTTTGCAACAAATGGTGCTGGTAGAATTGGCTACACACATTCAGAAAGTTGAAATGGGATCCTTATATACCATGCTGCACCAGAATCAAATCCAAATAGATCAAAGACCTCTACGTAAGATCAGAAACCCTGGAAATATTACAGAAGGAACAGAGGAAACACTAGGGCTCCTTGAAACTTTCTTAATAAAGACCCAGAAACACAGCAAATCAAAGAAAGGTTGGATAAATGGAGTTGCTTCTGCATTACAAAGGACATAGATAGGGCTGGGAAGGTAGCTCAGTGGTAGAGCGCTTGCCTTGCATGCATGAGGCCCTGGGTTTGATTCCCCAGCACCACATAAGCAAAAAGAAAAAAGCTGGAAGTGGTGCTGTGGCTCAAGTGGTAGAGCGCTAGCCTTGAGCTGAAGAGCTGAGGGACAGTACCCAGGCCCAGAGTTCAGGCCCCACGACCGGACTAAAAAAAAAGGACATAGATAGCAAGATAAATAGAAATCCCACAGATTGGGAGAAGCTTTTCACTAGCTATACAACAGACAATGGCCTCATATCTAAAATATACTTAAAGCTCAAAAAATTAAACCCAGCAGGGTGCTGGTGGCTCAAGCCTGTAAGCCTAGCTACTCAGGAAGCTGAGATATGAGGATCATGGTTCAAAGCTAGCCCGAGAAGGAAAGTTGGTGATGCTCTTATTTCCAATAAACTACTCAAAAGAACCCAAAGTGGAGCTCAAGTGGTAGATCGCTTGACCTTAAGCAAAAGAAGCTCATAGACAGTGCCCAGGCCCAGAGTTCAAGCCCCAGGACAAGAATTAAAAAATTAACCCCCCCAAAATCAAATCCTCAAAGAAACCACCACCCATTAATAAATGAGTTAAAGACTTAAAGAGAGACTTCTCTGAAGAGGACATAAGAATAGCCAATAGATACATGAAGAAATGTTCAACATCTCTGGCCATAAAAGAAATGCAAATAAAAACAACATTGGGATTCCACTTCACTCCAGTTAGAATGGCCATTATCAAGAAAACTAATAATATATGATGGTAGGTATGTGGCCAAAAGGGAACACAACTACATTGTTGGTGGGAATTTCAACTTGTTTAACCACTCTGGAAAGCAGTATGGAGGTTCCTCAAAGGGCTAAACATAGAGGTCCCCTATGACCCAGCAATCCACTCCTGGGCATTTACCCAAATGAGAACAAAAAAGGCCACACTCAAGCTACCAGCACAGCTATGTTTATTGCAGTATTATTTACCATAGCCAAGATATGGCATCAACCCAGATGTTCATCAGTGAATGAATGGATCAAGAAAATGTAGTATAGGAGCTGGGAAGGTGGCTCAGTGGTAGAGTGCTTGACTTGCATGCGTGAGGCCCTAGATTTGATTCCTCAGCACCTCATAAGCAGAAAAAGCTGGAAGTGGTGCTGTGGCTCAAGTGGTAGAGTGCTAGCCTTGAGCTGAAGAGCTAAGGAACAGCTTCCAGGACCAGAGTTCTGGCCCCATGACAGAAAGAAAGAAAGAAAGAAAGAAAGAAAGAAAGAAAGAAAGAAAGAAAGAAAGAAAGAAAGAAAGAAAGAAAGAAAGAAAGAAAGAAAGAAGGAAG
>NW_012267337.1:2296924-2303533 GCF_000151885.1 Dipodomys ordii | reverse complement strand
AGGCAAGCGCTCTACCACTGAGCCACCTTCCCAGCTCACTTTTTTTATTTTATTATCCTTTGTCTTGTATATAAGTTCATTTGATTTGGGGATAGGAAGGGGAGTTACAGAAATGTTAAGACAAAGGGCAAAGGATGAACCAATGCAACAGTGATACTCACAAGACACTATGTTGAAAATAAACTTTATGACTTGTTAGACAATGTCTAACAAGAATTGTAGTCACTCCCTGTTTATGTAACTGTAACCCCTCTGTACATCACCTTTACAATTAAATTAGATAGATAGATAATGGAGCTATGGGAATCATACTGCTATTGCACACTAACACATAAAGCTGGATTTTATTTATTTATTTTTTTAATTTTATTTTATTTTATTTGTGAACATACTGTACAGAGGGGTTACAATTGCATGGGCAGGATAATGCGCACATTTCTTACCAAGCATTGCAGCCTCCTCCTTTGTTTACCCTTCCCATCCCTTCCCAGCCTCCCCCCTCCCCTGGATTTTAGGTGAATAGGAAGCTGGTAAATACTTCTCAAGAGAGCACAAAAATACTAATCTGGGAATAAAATGATTAATTTTTCTTCCTTAAAAGTCGGAACTTCTGTACTTGGAAGTAGGTCATGATGAAAGTATGGAGTCAAACAGTAGACTGGGAGAGAATTCACAGCACATGATTTTTTTTATTTTTGTGCCAGTCCTGGGGTCTGACCTCTGGGCCTGGGCACTATCCCTCAGCAATTCAGCTCAAGGCTAGCACTCTACCACTTGAGCCACAGTACCACTTCCGGCTTTTTTCTTTTTGCTTATGTGGTGCTGAGGAATCGAACCCAGGGCCTCAGGTATGCAAGGCAAGCGCTCTACCACTGAGCCACCTTCCCAGCCCCTGGTTCCATATCTTATATATGGTGAATAGTGCTGCAGTAAACATAGTTGTGCTGGTAGCTTTAGTATGGCCTTGTTTGTTTTCATTTGGGTAAATGCCCAAAAGTGGGATTGCTGTGTCATAGGGGAGCTCTATGCATAGTCTTTTGAGAAACTTCCATACTGCTTTCTAGAGTGGTTGAACAGTTTACTCTCACCAACAGTACAGTACCATTCCCTTTTGGCCACATACCCTCCAATATCTTGATCTCTTAGATTTCTTGATTATAACCATTCTAAAGAGGGTGAGGTGGAATCTCAATGTTGTTTTGATTTGCATTTCTTTTATGGCCAGAGACGTTGAGCATTTCTTCATGTGTCCCTTGGCCATTCTTATATCCTCTTCAGAGAAGTCTCTCTTTAAGTCTTTAGCCCACTTGATGGGGTGATTGTTTCTTTAAGGATTTGTTTTTGGAGGATTTAATTTTTTGAGTTCTAAGTATATTTTAGATTTGAGGCCCTTGCCTGTTGTATAGGTCGTGAAGATCTCCCAGTCTGTGGGTTTTCTATTGATCATGCTAGCTATGTCCTTTGCCATACAGAAGCTCTGCAGTTTTATGCAATCCATTTGTCCAACCTTTCTTTGGTTTATTGTTTTTCTGGATCTTTATTAAGAAAATTTCGACCTGTGCCAAGGAGCCCTAGAGTTTCTCTTATTCTTATAATGTTTTCAGGGTGTCTTCTTTTACTTCGAGGTCTTTGATCCATTTGGAATTAATTCTGGTGCAGGGTGATAAGTAAGAATCTAGCTGTAGTTTTCTACAGATGTTTAACCAATTTTTCCAGCATCGTTTACTGAAGAAGCTGTCTTTCTTCTGTTATCAAAGATTAGGTAGCTATAGGTCGGCAGGTTCATTTCTGGGTCTTCAGTTCTATTTCATTGGTTTTCAGGTCTTTTCTTGTGCCAGTACCAAGCCATTTTGATTACTATGGCCTTTTAGTAGAGTTTGAAGTCTGGTATTGTTATTCCTCCAGCACTGTTCTTTCTGCTAAGGATTATTTTTGCTATTTGAGGTCTTTTATTGTTCCATATGAATGTTTGGATTGCTTCTCCTATTTCATTGAAGAATGAGGTTGGGATATGGCAGTGAATTAACCTTTGGCAGTTTTGCTGTTTTCACGATGTGAAAACGGTCGTGGGGCCTGAACTCTGGGCCTGGGCGCTGTCCCTCAGATCTTCAACTCAAGGCTAGCGCTCTACCACTTGAGCCATAGCGCCACTTCCGGCTTTTTTCTTTTTGCTTATGTGGTGCTGAGGAATGGAATCCAGGGCCTCATGCATGCGAGGCAAGCGCTCTACCACTGAGCCACCTTCCCAGCCCCTAGAATTTTTTTTAAGGTAACGGAGAAAAGACTATTGACAATTGCAGACAAGATTGACTACAAGTCACTGGTGTTCCAGTGAGCTCCCTTTCGAAGGATTAAGAGAGGTCAGATTCAAATGGGGCTGGAAAATTGGACTTAAGGAAATAAAGGATAGGTTTATAGATCTTTCAAATTACTTGATTTTGGTTTAGAGATAGTGGCCATGGTGACCTCTATAGGACATTATTAAAATAGAAAACATTTACTTATGATTGTGTAGGGGCAATATCATAAAAGAGCAAATGTTTTCTAAGGGAAGTGTGTGCACTTATGCATTCTCCTTTCAACTAAACACTAGAAACTAATCTTGACAACGAGACACTGTAAAGGTCCAAATGTCTGGATGGTATATGGGAACTGAAGAGAGAAAGCAGGAAGGCAAGGAAGGGATGTGAACAATGTCATCTGCCTTAGACAAGATGAACTTGCTTGTGTGTCTGCAAAGCAAATAGAGTTTTTGCATCTGACATATAGCATGCGTAAACACATGTGAAACTGTCAAGTATAATATAGAACATATAAAAACCCTAGAAACAGTAATGTCAACTCTCATTGTGGGAAATGAATAAATCTTAGTGAATTCACCAGCGTTGTTTATTGGCCCATTCTTTTATATGATGCTGAAGACATGAAAATAAATGATACAAGAGACAAATTAAGACACTAAGATTTATCCATTGTAATATACTAAAAGTAAAATTTTATCCTGGAACCCTAATCATAAAACTGATACTTCTGCTAACTTGACTTATGAAATAAGCTGACTATATACAAGGGGCCTAAATTTGATGGGATAAACAGAATGTAGCTTGATTGCTTCTGTCACTGTCTGTACAGATTTCCTCTCACTCTTTTCTTCAGATTTATGATTATTACACCATTTAAAAGGTCATTTTTTTGGGGGGGGTCCGGTCGTGGGGCCTGAACTCTGGGCTTGGGCACTGTCCCTCAGCTCTTCAGCTCAAGGCTAGCGCTCTACCACTTGAGCCACAGCACCACTTCCGGCTTTTTTCTTTTTGCTTATGTGGTGCTGAGGAATCAAACTCGGGGCCTCAGGCTTGCAAGGCAAGCACTCTACCACTGAGCCACATTCCCAGCCCAAGGTCATTTTTAAATACTATTACAGTCTCATATTCAGTTATTTAAAGAACTCATGACACTTAAATCAAAACATTAATCTTTCAGGTTGTCAAAGCCTCTCTCCTCTCCATACACAGAGATGTACAAATGATGAAGGTTCCTTAGTCAGATTCTATCCCCCAGATAAGGTAGATTAACCTCTAAAAACACATTTTAAAAAATTGTAAAGTGATGTTTAATATCACTGAAGATGTATGAACACCCTCATAGCAAATTCTGGTATGTTCGTGTTGAGAACTCTCAGAAAAATGTTGTCTCTTGTCCCAGTTGCTTTAAAGAGAAGACTACCTGACTGACAGACCCACATGGATCTCTAGTCAGTGATTTTTCTTTTTTTCATTCTTAAGTAATAGAGCCAATTCAGAAATCTAGAGAAAGACTACAATGTGATAAAGAAAAAACTTTTCTATGACACTAAAGTCAACAAAGATAACTTTGTTACCAGAAAACAGCATTACAAAAATCCTAGTATACAGTCTCCAAGAATACAATATGAGAATAACTGGCTGTTCCTGAGCCATATCCAGGAAGACAAAAAATTGAAAAGAATCGGTTATACTGAGGAATTTCTTTTTTCTTTTGGGGGGGGGGTCCAGTCGTGGGGCCTGAACTCTGGACGTGGGCGCTGTCCCTCAGCTCTTCAGCTCAAGGCAAGCACTCTACCACTTGAGCCACAGCACCATTCTGGCTTTTTTCTTTTTGCTTATGTGGTGCTAAGGAATCAAACCCAGGGCCTCATGCATGCAAGGCAAGCGCTCTACCACTGAGCCACCCAGCCCCATACTGAGGAATTTCTAAATCAATGAATATTAGGGAAAAGAAAGTGAAGGAAAAGGACCAAAAAGGAAAAGCAATACAGGAAAAGATATGTAATTATAGTACTGTATACTATTTGCTTGTAGTTAAACATTCTTTTTATACTGGTCCTGGAGCTTGAACTCAGGGCCTGTGCACTCTCCCTGGGACTTTTTGCTCAAGACTAGTGCTCTGCATCTTGAGCCATAGCACCACTTTCAGCTTTGTGCTGGTTAATTGGAGACAAGAGTCTCACAGACTGGCTAACTTCAAACTTCAATCATTAGATTTGAGCCTCCTCAATAACTAGGATTACAGGTATTGACTCCCATACCTGTAACACTCCATTATTTATTTTAAGAATTAACTTACCCAGAAGATACAATCCAACCATTAAAAAGTTCAGAACCCACCGGTCACCGGTGGCTGACGCCTATAATCCTAGCTACTCAGGAGGCTGAGATCTGAGGATCGCGGTTCAAAGCCAGCCCAGGCAGGAAAGTCCGCAAAACTCTTATCTCCAATAAACCACCAGAAAACCGGAAGTGGCGCTGTGGCTCAGGTGGTAGAGCGCTAGCCTTGAGCTGAAGAGCTGAGGGACAGCGCCCAGGCCCAGAGTTCAAGGCCCACGACCGACAAAAAAAAAAAAGTTCAGAACCCAAAACTTAATGAATCTTTGTTCAAAGATCTCTTAGAGGATGGAATGTAGGGAATGTATCTCTGTGGTAGAGTACTTGTCTGGAATGCAAGGGGGCCCAGGGTTGGATCCCTAGCAAAAGCAAAAAAGCAGATATTTCATTTTTATCTCATACATGGTCACTTTGTATATACATAATTAATATTTATATATAATGTGGAAATTTTTGAAAATATGCATAACAAAAAATAAATTATAGCTACCAAATATGTGTTGATTGGGGGGGCTATTTAATTCCTTTGTGCATTTATTCATCATCACTGTTGTAGTAGTCTGTTACATTAACCCTCAATGATTGTTTCTCTGGTCTGTTCTATGACCCAAGCACTTAAGAGGAACGAAGTTCAAGTAGAATTTAAGCCTCCTGCCAGTAATCTCAGCACCCTGCCTGCATTACTTAGTGTTACTATTATCTCTTTTCCCAAGTGATTAACTGAAAATTCCTATGATAGAGATGAATCTTAAAAATAAAATCTAACTGTGCCATTTCTCCATCATCAATAGTCTTATAAGGACCTGGACTTCAACCCAAGCACCACATCTCCTTGATGCAACTCTTGCTTTCTAGGTCATAACCAAAACACCATCCAAACATGCCTCATTGTCCCTACTAGTCTAATGTCTTCCTTAGGCAATACTACTACCTGATAGATATGTCTTTGTTGTTGTATGATTGATTTATGTTGGCAGCAGTCCTCTGGGTTTATATGCACAGTATATGTAGACATGCAATCAAGACCTGAAGCATGGTAAAAGTATGGATAACTCATAATGCTTCATTATAAGTCAGTTTCCAGTAGTTGATAAAATCTACCTGCTGAAATTTTAAAAGACCCTTCCATAACAGATGATGGTCAAGTTCATTCATACAAATGTGCCCTAACTGGCTTTTTGCTAAGGATAAATGTTCTTGACATACTTTTTTTTTTTTTTTTTTGGTCAGTCGTGGGGTTTGAACTCTAGACCTGGGCACTGTCCCTAAGCTCTTCAGCTCCAGGGTAGCGCTCTACCACTTGAGCTACAGCGCCACTTCCGGTTTTCTGGTGGTTTATTGGAGATAAGAGTTTCACGGATTTTCCTGCCCAGACTGGCTTTGGACCGTGATCCTCAGATCTCAGCCTCATGAGTAGCTAGGATTACAGGCGTGAGCCACCAGCACCCAGCGAAAGTGCTTTTTTAATAAGTTTTTTATTGTGAAAATATTGTACAGAGGAGTTAAAATCACATGAGCAAGGTAATGAGTAAATTTCTTATCAGGCATTGTTGCCTCCTCCTTTGTTTTTCTCCTACCATCCTTTCACTCCCACCTCCACAACTACATCATAAATTGTAAAGTTTATTTTTTGACATAGCAATGGGTCAACCTGTATCCCTATTTAAACAATTGGTTTTTTCCCCTTCCACTCCCCAAATTATACCAACATCAAATACAGTGAAAACAGGGGAGGGACATACAAAGCAACAAAGGAACCATCTTATAAATATGTTAGAAACAATCTCATGAAAGAAAAAAACATTTGAATACTTATCTTGGGGTTCATTTCACCTACCATCAACTTATCTGTCCTTTTCTGCTTGTCTCAGATATATCTAGTTATTGCAAATAAGGGAAACCATGGGACCTATGTTTCTTTGGGCCTGGCTTACTTCACTTAATATAATTTTTTCCAAGTCTTTCCATT
>NW_012267337.1:2275354-2295984 GCF_000151885.1 Dipodomys ordii | reverse complement strand
CCATAGCTAAGATATGGAACCAACCCAGATGCCTCTCAGTAGATGAATGGATCAAGAAAATGTGGTATAGAAACACAATGAAATTCTATGCCTCCATCAGAATGACATTGCCCCATTTGTTAGGAAATGGAAAGACTTGGAAAAAAATTATATTAAGTGAAGTAAGCCAGGCCCAAAGAAACATAGGCTCCATGGTTTCCCTTATTTGCAATAACTAGTATATGTCTGAGATAAGCAGAAAAGGTCAGATAAGTAGGTGAAATGAACCCCAAGATAAGTATTCTCTCTTGCGATTGTTTTTAACATATTTATAAGATGATTTCTTTGTTGCTTTGTATGTCCCTCCCCACTGTATAACCCCTGCTTTCATTGTATTTGATGTTGATAAAATTTGTGGAGGGGAAGGGCAAAAACAAACCATTTAAATAGGGATACAGGTGGACCCATTGCAAAAATGAGATGTACAAGTCATTATGTTGAAAACGAACTTTACAACTTTGGCCAGATTTTTTTTGGGGGGTGGAGGGAGGGAGATGGGAAGGGATGGGAAGGAGAAACAAAGGAGGAGGCAGCAATGCTTGATAAGAAATGTACTCATGGGTCTGGGAAGGTAGCTCAGTGGTAGAGTGCTTGCTTTGCATGCATGAGGCCCTGGGTTTGATTTCTCAGCACCACATAAGAAGAAAAAAAATGGAAGTGTTGCTGTGACTCAAGTGGTAGAGCACTAGCCTTGAGTTAAAGAGCTGAGGGACAGCACCCAGGTCTAGCGTTCAGGACCACCACCAACCAAAAAAAAAAAAAAAACAAAACCCAAGAAATGTACTCATTACCTTGCCCATGTAATTATAACCCCTCTGTAAGGTATTTTCACAATAAAATTTTTTTTTAAAAAAAAGACTATACCGGGGCTGGGAAGGTGGCTCAGTGGTAGAGCGCTTGCCTTGCATGCCTGAGGCCCTGGGTTCAATTCCTCAGCACCACATAAGAAAAAAGCCAGAAGTGGCACTGTGGCTCAAGTGGTAGAGCGCTAGCCTTGAGCTGAAGAGCTGAGGGAAGAGCCCAGGCCCAGAGTTCAGGCCCCACGACTGGACCCCCCCACACACACAAAAAAGCGACTATACATAGAATTCCCCTGTGACCCAGCAATCCCACTTTGGGGCATTTACCCAAATGATCACACACAAGGCCATACTAAAACTACCAGCACAGTTATGTTTATTGCAGCATTATTCACCACAGCTAAGATATGATCCTTGGTTTTATCTGTTGACTCATCTAGACTAGTCAGTGAAGCACTTTTGTTTTGGGTGTGTCCACAAGGGTGTTTCTGTAAAGGATTAGCATTTGAGTGAGAAGACCTTTACAACATAGGTGAAGTAGACTTTGAATAGAATGGCAGAGGGTGAATGGTTTCTCTCCACTACAGTAATTACAGCTGAAATAAGGAGACTGGGTCTAAGCAAATGTTACTAATAATAGAGGACATTTGTTAGTGTACAAGTGTGTTTTGAGTTGGTAAGTTCCAGAGAAGTCTTACTCTCCTTAGATGATCAGTTCTTGATCCCCCTTAATTGTGTCCACATTTGATTCATTTTGGCTTATATTTAACATCTTTGTAAGATTTGAGTGTGTGCACTGCTTTTTTTTTAATTTACTTTGTGTTCACATCTGATTTTCTTTCTACTTTGTTAAGATTAATTTCATGCACCGCGTGTGGTTTGGGGGTATAAAAGCTGTGTGTTATATTCAGGGCCATGGGGCTTTGTGCCTGGAGTAGCCCTGCTGCCCCCTAGCACTCCAATAAAGACTCTGAATTCAGACTTTTAAGTGGTGTCTACTCTGTTCTCATGACTGGACTTACCATACAACACATCCATCCTATTGTACTGCTATGAGTTGGATAGGATGTGAGTGATGGGGGGTTGTCCTTAGGGCAGTAGTTTTGTAGGAGATTGGGTCTCTGGTGGGGCTTCCCCAGGGAGGGATTCCATTTGTTGTCCTAAAAGCCTGAGTTAATTTCTGAGAGAGTACCTGACCTCTCCCTAGTCTCTGGCTTCCTGGGTCATCATGTGATCTTATTCTCCCAGGCACTCCTGTGTGATGCCACTGCCATGAGCCGTTCCCCAGATCCAAGCAGAAGTTGGTGCTCTGCCCTTGAAATTCCAGAACTATGAGTGGAAATAAGCATCTTCTCTTTATAGAGTACTCAGCCTTGGGTATTTTGTTGTAGTAATGGAAAACAAATTGACCACCTTCCCTCCCCTATCAACCCTCTTGGTTTTCAGGTCTGCAGACTTGTATCAAGACTTAGATCATCATTTTCCAACACTACCCCTCACAGTCTTTGGATTCAAGACTGAGACTTAGAATATTGGTTCCTCTGTTTCTTAGGTCTTCAGCAATGGACTGGATTACATGGAATACATGAATTACTGAACAGCACTAGCTTGTCTGATTCTCTGTAGATGACAGATTGTGGGACTTCTCAGCCTCCATGTGTGAATTCCTATTGAAGTAAGGAGACTAGGTCTATGTTTTCCCTAGCTAATTGGCCCATGATTTCTCCTGATTGTTTCCCTAGATGGTTTGCTTTTCTATTAGGTTTAAGTGTCTTCACCTGGTTTGCTTTGCTTATGTATAACACTCTTGTTGGGTTTAATTCCCCACACTTTATGTGGCTTGGGCCTATATAAGCTTTGTGCTAGCTGCATTTGGGGCTGCTGGTCTTTGAGACATGGGTCCACCATAGTCCTCTGGTGCTTCAATAAAGACTCATAATTTTGTCTTTTAAGTGGTGGCTTCTCTGTTTGTTGTAACTGAGTTTCCTTACAACACTATATCAGATATATATATATTTACTCATTGTAACACACATATATTACAAATATTGTCTTATATGTATAAAATATACATGTATTTAGTTCTATTTCCTTGGTGAACCCTGATTGATACAGATTTATTACTTTACAAAACATTTTTTATGTTCAAAAGGATCTGTGCAAACACTTAGAAGTATAGCATATGAATTGTTATTTATTACATATACAGTAACAAAAAAACTGCTAAATCTCAGAGCCACTAACAAAATATTTTTTTAAAAATTCAAAGTAGGTTCTTTTTCTATTTAGTAACAAATTCTAACTGAAAAATAGCTTTTAAAAGTTTCAATTTGGATGAGGCATGAGTTAGAACTGCCCATTGAGCAATGAACAAGACTCAGTGATGTGGTGAGGAAGAGAGTTGCACAAACAGTGACAGTTCTCATCACAACTGCAGGGTGACAGAGAAAATAGGGCACTGTGAAAACACAGGTTTGCATCTCCAGGAAGGCTTTCCAGCAGAATTGACACCCTGACACCTAAGTGGAGAGAAAGAATGAGCCAGACAAGGAGTGAGTCACCTAGAAATAGGTAGAAGCAACAGCATCAGATAGACTTGGAAAGGAAGTATCCAACACTCTAACAGTTTATGTCACCATTTTTAGGCACAGAAAACATGACAGAATGAGAGAAAGAATAGATCCTCTTCAGGATGTGTTTATCATGACCAGCAATGAAGCTGTAACAACTCTCTGGAACCTCTCCCAAGTAGGGACTAAGTCTCCCAAGCCTTTATTTAATAATTATGCATAACTTTTCCCATTGCTTTTAATTCTTTGTCAATTGAAGCTGTAGTTCATAGCTAGGAATGTGGCTTAGTGGTAGAGTACTTGCCTAGCATGCATGAAGCTCTGGGTTTGATTCCTCAGTACCATATAAACAGAAAAAGCTGGAAATGGCACTGTGGCTAAAGTGGTAAAGTGTTAGCCTTGAGCAAAAGAAGCTCAGGAACATTGTCCAGGTCCTAAGTTCAAGCCCCAGGACTAGCAAAAACAAAACAAAACAAAAAACAAAAACCCTACAGCTCATGTCTATATCCAAATATGGCTGAGGATAAGATGAAGTGCTTATTTTACTTTCTCCCATGGCTGCTCTTGCCACGTAATAAATCTCCTTTCTCTGCTCTTTACTGCTGCCATCACTTGATGTAGAGAGGAAAGTGATTGGACCTGGTGTGTCGAACTCCTAGATTTTGGGGTTGGAGCATTTGGTTTCAACACTAACATTCCTAATGAGTCAGAAGCACAAAGAAAGCCTTCTAAGAGACAGAAATTCAATTTTTTTTACTCAAAAGACTTTATTATTAAACAAGCCAAAATCAAACTGACCAATTTCATACAACACCTTTTTCTTCCTGACTTTCAGTGTATTTATTTCTACCATTGATCTAGATTTGCCATTTTAAACCAGCTCACTCCTTTCAATTTATTCTGCACAGTGACATAGAAGCAATCTGCCTCTGAGATTACCATGCGGCACATATAAAAAGTCCTCAGTTTTTGCTGACTGCAAATATTATGCAGTTTCACCAGGTCAAGCCTCACGCAGCCTTGTGAGCTGTCTTGAGAGCTGACTATCCTATTAATGGCAAGTTACATTTTCTTCTGCTCCAGGAATATGGCAACATGGGCAAAGTCTACAAAGATCTTCTAAGTTTCTAACACTTCCTGTTTCATGTTTCTGAAATCAAAGTGGTGAATCTTAGAGTTCCTCCCCAGAATTCCCCTTTGAATGCTAACCAGTGTCCTCCTGCAAGGCACTAGACTATATGCATTCTCTACCTCCTGGCTGTGTTCTGTGGCCATAACTTGATTCATTGGCCACATTAACTCATTACATAAGTAAATTACCTTGTAACCACAACACTTTTAACAAGATCCCCTGGGGGACTCAACTCCCTCTGTTAATTCATCTTGTCTCAGACAATCATTTAGAAAGCGGAGTGAGAGAATTATAATGTATCATTAGAGGCATCCTCTGTGTCATCAGTGAGTTTGGCATGAACTAACCACAGGAGATTAATTAAAAAGTTACATATTCCTCTGTGTCATTCATCCTAAGAGGCAGCCCCTACTGATCTGTAACTTGTCAAAAGTAACCTAACTCTAGGTTTCAAAAGAAA
Organism: Dipodomys ordii; assembly: GCF_000151885.1. NCBI lineage: Eukaryota > Metazoa > Chordata > Mammalia > Rodentia > Heteromyidae > Dipodomys > Dipodomys ordii. The sequence continues at coordinate 2,290,983 of NW_012267337.1, read as the reverse complement.
CCTAGACAGGTATGTGCTTCCTTTGCAGATACTTAGTCCCTAGAGTACCATTGACCCAGCAGAGTAGATGTAAATTAGTGCCCTGTTATCCTATGCCTTTGGGTTTAGCTTCCTTTGATTAAGGGAAAATACAGTGTGCATAGCACACTTTTTGTCTAGGGGTAGCTACTTTCCCAGAGCCCTGGGTGGGTAGTTAGTGTATACAATGCCATTTCTTTCCATTTCTACCTAAATTGGTCTTTCATCTAAGGCTCTATTGGGAATGCAGCTGAAGATTACTAATTCTGATGATTTAAGTACTTTGGAATTGGCTGTAGACCACTTATATCTCAGGAGAGAGGGCTGATGCTGAAGAAGTTTTCACAATTTGTCTCAGGTCTTAGCAAATCTGACTGAACAGAATCTACAACTAGAATTTTAGACTCCTGGTTCAATGTTCTTGCAGGAGAAGTTATTAGCTTCTCCCCGCAGAAGACAAATCTGGAAGAAACTTAAGAGATCAGTTTAATTAAATTAGAGTTATGGTACCCCAAATAATTTGTTCAAATTATTTAATAAAATCACCTAATCCTTTGACTTCTGCTCTCATTTTATTGTATAATTAGACTCAGCAGCATTTATTTCTCTGTCTGATAAGCTGGAAAAACAAACTTGTGTATCCATATAAGTAAAGACGACTCAGTCATAAAATGTAAGAACCAGCTGATAGGAGAAATAACATAAGTGAATCTCAAAATAATTTTAGTAAGTGGAAAACAATAGATCTCCAAAAGGAAGTGTTTATTTTCCACTTATATAAAATTTGAGAAAAAAATCAATCTATTGTGAAAAAATCACATCAGTCATTGTTTGAGAAAAGAAGATGAGACAAAAAAGAGATAATAGGTAAATGCTAGAAAACTTTTGGAAGTGATTAGTTAGCTCATTTTTTCATGATGGTGGTTTTATGGATATATACACATATCCAGTATTCATCAAATGCTACATTTTAAATAAATTTTAGTATATTATATGATAGTTATACCTCAATAAGGTTATTATTCTGAAATAACCATTTTTATCATAATCTCAATTTAAAAACTGTCAAACTTCTCTGAGGCCTAAGTCCTACCTGCCTCCACTCTGCCTCCTGTAGACTCTGAAGCAGAGGGTTTTTACATATAGTGGTCTCTGAATGCTTTTTGTTGACTCTGTCATAATGCACACAGAGTATGCCATTCTAACTTCACACTGCCCACTCCTATCAAAAGTTCTATGTGTTACAGGACATTATTTTTGATGAGGAAAATCCTAACTACTGTAAATCTATCAGTTGAATTACCTAGGAGATGAGACCTGGTTCTCTAACTTCCTTTGGATAATGGGCCTACACACTACTAAAGACAAGAACAATCATGATTCACAGAGAAAAGAAAAGCCAGTATGTGATTTTTCATAAGAAAAGTTCACTCTTGAGGTGTAAAATAAACAAGCTGAATGTGAAGCACTTTGAATATTTAAGTTTATGCTCAGCATCTCACTTCATAGAAATACAGAATGACAAAAGTGGAAAAGGTGTTACAGTGAAATAAAGTTAATATAACTAGTATAATTCATATAAGCTAATAAAACTCTATGGTTTTGTAAGTGAAGATATGAGAGAAAATGATGAGAGGAATTATTCAAAATCCAGCATTTCATGGGAGGCAGGCTAGAATTCAAGATATTTTGACCATAACTGAACTCTATAGCCAAGTACAGACCAGAAATCTACTCATACCTTGTTATTTCCAGAATAATTGTGAGTAGCTCCTAGTATATTCAATAATACATTGAGATTAAGAAATCAGTATAATTTCCTTACCACAATCTTTCCTGATATCTTCAACTTTTGACACAATATACCTCCAAGAAACTTTATTGGATAACTTCTAGTTATAGAACACCTCTATGACCCAGAAATCCCACTTCTGGGAATCTATCCAAATGTCCACAAACAAGGCCACACTAAAGCCACCAATATGACAATGTTCATTGCAGCATTATTTACCGTAGACAAGATATCAAGAAAATGTGGTATATATACACAATGGAATTCTGTTTCCATCAGAAAGAATAACATTGTTCCATTCATAAGGAAATTGAAAAACTTGGAAAAAATTAAGTAAAGTAAGCCAGACCCAAAGAATAGTAGGTCACATGACCTCCCTCATTTCTAAGAACTAGAATATACAGATGATATTTTTAATAGAGAATCTCAATAACCTCAGTGCTTAGTGCACAGGTCTATATATAATGGAGCGTATTAACATGAACTCCAACTTATGGAAACAAGAGACTCTCATTCTTTTTTCTCTATTGTTTTTTTTTTCTGTCTTCATTTCTCTTAGCTTTTTTTTGTGTGTGTGTGTCCAGTCGTGGGGCCTGAACTCTGGGCCTGGGCGCTGTCCCTCAGCTCTTCAGCTCAAGACTAGTGCTCTACCACTTGAGCCACAGCACCACTTCTGGCTTTTTTCTTTTTGCTTATGTGGTGCTGAGGAATCGAACCCAGGGCCTCAGGCATACAAGGCGAGCACTCTACCACTGAGCCACCTTCCAAGCCCCATTTCTCTTAGCTTTTTGTACCTCATATTTTGCATAATAGATAAAGCAATTTGTGAAAGGGAAAGAGAATCACAGAAACAGGAGAACAAGGGATGAACCACAACAACATTCATACTCACTTGACACTAGGTTGGATATGAACATTATAAATTGGGGGGGGGGAAGATGGGGGAGTAAGTAGGAAATGAGTGATGAGGTAACGATGATTAAAAACAAATGTACTTATTGTCTTACCTATGTAACTGTGACCTCCCAGTTCATCACCTTTTCAATTAAAAATTAAAATTAAAAAGAACAAGATATACTTTTTTTTTTTTTGTCAGTCATGGGGCTTGAACTCTGGGCCTGGGCGCTGTCCCTCAGCTCTTAAGCTCAAGGCAAGTGCTCTACCACTTGAGCTACAGCGCCACTTCCAGTTTTCTGGTGGTTTATTGGAGATAGGAGTCTCACGGTCTCTCCTGCCCGGGCTGGCTTTGAACCAAGATCCTCAGATCTCAGCCTCCTGAGTAGCTAGGATTACAGGCGTGAGCCACCAGCGCCCGGCTTAGAACAAGATATATTTAGGAGCTATGGGTACAGCTCAGTGATAGGATGCATATGAAACCAGAGTTTTAAACCCTGAGCCCAGATTCCTGAGATTCTACAAGTCAAGTTCAGCCAACTGGTCCCTATACCAAATCAAGAGACAGGGTGAAGGGCAGAGAAAGGAAAGGCAGACACAGGAAGTCAGCACATCAGCACATCTTCAGCTATCTTTGGGGCACATGTATGTGTTAAAGGACTTTTTTTTTTCTTTTTACTTTTTTTTTTTTTGGAAGGGGTGAGTACTGGGACTTGAACTCTGGGCCTGAATGCTAAAACCTGAGCTTCTTTTGCTCCTGGCTAGTGCTCTACCATTTGAGCCACAGAGCCATTTCCAGCTTTTTTAGTAGTTTATTGGAGATAAGAGTCTTGCTGACTATTCCTGCTGGAAGATCTCAGTCTCCTGAGTAGTTAGGATTACCAGCATGAGCCACCAGCACCCGCCTGAGTTCAAGGCAGAAGTAGTGCATAATCATTAAGGAGTCCTGATCAAAGTATGACTTGGCTGATCACTATTACAACTATTTTTGGCTGACACAGGAGTTTGAACTTGGGGCCTCACCTCATGCTTTAGTTTGCTTGCTCAGCTGGCACTGCTGTACAACTTGGACCTGGCCTCCAGCCAAGTTTTTTAATGGTTGTTTCTGGGGATGATTGTTTCAGACCTTTCTGCCCAGGCTATCTTCAAACCACCTCCTTCTGAGTAGCTAGGATTACAGATATAAGATAGTGGCGCTCAACTTAGTCCTGATTTTGTAAGAGTTCCACAGAAGCTTTCTTACTTGTTAGGATAAATAAGTCTTGACTGCTTGAGGGATCTGTGTTATAAGGAGGCTCTAGTTTGAGTTCATTGCCATAAAGATCAATCCTGTCCTTCCTGGATTCTACAGTGATTCTAAGTGAATGTATAGAGGATTAGAGCAAATTATTTATGTGTCTTTAAAGCAAAAACACATACAATATGGAGGCAGGGATGCCATGCTTTTCTCCTGCTTGTAGTTAATTTCTGAGCTAAAGTAGATAATCAGTGTTCTTCAGCACTTCAAGCATCTCTTGCACATACTCAGTACATACAAGGCCCTAGGTTTAATGCAAGGAAGGAAGGAAGGAAGAAGGGAGGGAGGGAGGGAGAAAAAGAAAAAAAACAGAAAAAAGATGTATATTTAATTAGTGAATAAATTTAGCTATTGAATTAAATGTTTAACTCTATATTTAATTATATGAACAAGTACATATAGTTTAGCTAATACATTTATTTTCAGATCAAACCTATGAGATATGTTCTTGTCTCCATTTTCAGGGAGATAAATGTAGTTCAGAGAGGTTAAACAAATTTTCAAGATTAATTAGTTAAAAAGAGGCAGAGGCAGAATTTCAATCCAGGTTTTTCAGTGTTTATTTTTATATTTTTCCCACCTCCACACTACCATTCTCCTTTATCAGCATTAGTACAATTCTCACAATTTCATTAATACAAAGCAATAAATATTGCTTTTTAAGACTTCTTTATATATTCATCAGTATCCATGTGGTAAAATTTGAGTTATTAAGGACTTGAAACTAACAAAAATTATTTTTTCTATTTATTTTGTTTTCAAATCAGTTGACAACCTGTCCTAGGTAGACGTGTGATAAGGAGGTGGGGGCTAGAATCATAGCTTCATTTGCTTCTCTTTCCATGGTTTTCACAGATATGCCCTTTGCAAATGCTTTCAAGAAGTAGATGTTGGGGCTGGGAAGGTGGCTCAGTGGTAGAGTGCTTGCCTTGCATGCATGAGGCCCTGGGTTCAATTCCTCAGCACCACATAAGCAGAAAAAGCTGGAAGTGGTGCTGTGGCTCCAGTGGTAGAGCGCTAGCTTTGAGCTGAAGAGCTGAGGGACAGCACCCAGGCCCAAAGTTCAGGCCCCATGACTGGCAAAAAAAAAAAAAAAAACCAAGAAGTAGATGTTGACAAAAATATATTACATAGTATTGCCTGAAGTTATAGATGTAATTCTCAAAGTGAGTATTCCTGGCAGACTTTATCATCTCTATTAAATAGAATATTAGTAAGCTTAGACCAGGATCAAAATCATTAAACACAAATGCCATTGCTTATTCATTAAATTTTGCACTTTATTTACATTTCCTTGTCCAATTGTATCTCTTTAAATAAAGTATCTGCAACATCAACAAGAAGGTGAAAGTCTAACAGCTGAACTGATTTAGAACTTAACAGCCCCACAGAGAACGGACAATCATAGTGTTCCTCAAATTAGGCACTTAACATGTGTCATTGTGGAGGAGAAAACATCTTCATTACAGGAAACCAACTTGAGACAGCAATTTCTTACAGCCACAGGGCTCTTTATTTGAGCCAGCAAAGAATAGACAATGATCCACTCCAGTCCCCAGCTTCAGTTCATGGCTCACACCATCCTGAGGGACAAGTGAGTGAGAAAAACTTCAAATTGAGTTCCTGTAGAGCTCAGGCAAAAATCTTCTGAAGTGCTGTACCTGCAGTTTCTGAAACTGATCATTGTTTTGGGATCTAAAGATGATTTTTATTGCTGAAGGAGTGGAAGAGAAAGAAGAGATATAACTAAGCATACTACTTTTATTTACCTTGTTCTTATTTTTATTGAAAAGCTGATAAGGGGGGAAGGGATTACAGTTACATAGTAAGGTAATGAATACATTTATTTTCAATCATTGTTACCCCATCCTTTATTTATTTTATTTATTTATTTTTTTGTCCGGTCGTGGGGCCTGAACTCTGGGCCTGGGCGCTGTCCCTCAGCTCTTCAGCTCAAGGCTAGCGCTCTACCACTTGAGCCACAGCGCCACTTGCGGCTTTTTTCTTTTTGCTTGTGGTGCTGAGAAATCGAACCCAGGGCCTCATGCATGCAAAGCAAGCACTCTACCACTGAGCCACCTTCCCAGCCCCCTACCCCATCCTTTATTATCTCCCACTTAACCCTCCCTATTCCCCTCCCTCCCAAGTTGTAAGGTTCTTATACCAAATAGTGTCAAGTGAGTATTAATGTTGTATTAGTTGGTCCTTTGTCTTGTTGTTTCTGTACTTCCCTTTCCCTTCCACATATCGAGCAATCTTATGTACAAAACACAAGGTACGGAGGGGCTGGGTAGGTGGCTAAGTGGTAGAGCGCTTGCCTTGCATGATTGAGGCCCTGGGTTCAATTCCTCAGCCCCACATAAGCAAAAAGAAAAAAGCCGGAAGTGGCGCCGTGGCTCAAGTGGTAGAGCGCTAGCCTTGAGCTGAAGAGCTGAGGGACAGTGCCCAGGCCCAGAGTTCAGGCCCCACAACCGGATCCAAACACACACACACACACACACACACACACACACACACACGGTACCAAAAACTAAGAGAAACAAGAAAAAAAAAACTCTACATACAGGACGTAGTAATAACCTATTATATTGGAGTTCATGTTGGTACACTTCATTATACACGGTCCTATGCACAAAGGAATTGGGTTATTGGGATCTCCTGTTAAGAATATTGTAGACATATTCTAGTTCTTACAAATGAGGGATATTGTGCATCCTGCTTTTCTTTGAGTCTGGCTTACTTCACTTATAATCTTTCACGTATAATTTTTCCAAGTAGTTCCATTACAAATGGGGCAATGGCACATTCTTTCTGATGGATGCATAGAACTCGATTGCTGAGCACACTTCTGAAGCCCACTTTTAGAAAGATTTGAAACAGAACACAACACCTAGAACCAGTTGCAAGTTAAAATCATAGGATTGTTAAAATTCGAAATACTTTAATCCATTCCATTTTCATCTTCATTCTCCTTTGTAATATTTTACAGGAAAAATGCTAATTTTTAAAAATTTGTTAACATATACTAATGCCATATTTAATCTGGTAGATTTTCACATAAAACTAGTGTGTGTGTGTGTGTGTGTGTGTGTGTGTGTGTGTGTGTGTGTGTGTAAGAGAATGAGAGATGGGAAGAGAATTATGGGAGGAAATTAGAAAAACTACCCCTATGGATGGGAGAAATAGCCTATGTGTATATATACTTAACCTGAAATGTGTAAAGCCTCTAAAGAAATTCTCACTAACACAATGAGATAAATGGGTGAATAGACTATATAATTCTAGGTGGAGTAATAATAGCTATGTTCCCTAAAATACTATTGCTCCTGGTGGGTAGTCGTGGAGGTAAAGATCCCAGATTCTTGGTGTCTTTAGCAAAGACCTGAATGAAGATACATGCACACTAAAGTGGCAAAGCAAGAAGTTTAATAAGAGAACATAGAGAAAGTACACTGTTAAGAGAAATAGCAGACTTGAGGTAGGTAGCTCAAGAGAAGACATAGAAAATGAAGGAGGGGGTAATAGTGTTTAAAAAGAAATGTGCTCATTACCTTACTTATGTAGCTGTAACCCCTGTTCATAATCTTTATATATATTTAAAGCAGCTAAGCTTTTTAGGGAGTGTGAAAGGAATTCATAGTAATAATAGTGGGCTCATCTTTGGGAAATGAGGATCATGACTTGGCTGACTTTTGGAAGGAATCTGTACATGTTCAAGGCTACCATCCATAGTTTTAAGTATAGATGAGAGGCAATTCATGTGCCTAAAAGCTCAGGCTTAGGATACATACACTTCAACTGGGAAGGCATAGCTTAGTTTGTTAAGAACTGACTCAGAGTTTTTCTACCCCAGGGAGAAATCCTAACTATAAACTAAATACCCACAAGAGTAGCCATGGAGAGTGCCACCTGAGAGACAGAACCCATGAGTGTCTCCCAAGACATAACTCACAGAGGGGGTGATTTCAGCATTCTTTTTAAAAATTATTCTTTTTAAGCAGCTGTACAAAGAAGGTGCCAGTTAACGAAGCAGTTCATAAATATATCTTGGTGAATGTCACCCTTTCAACATTCTTACACATCCTTTCCCTACCCCACCTTCTCTCATTCTTAGTTTTGTAGGAAATACATTGGATTCTTGAGATTTCAGCATTCTTTTCTAATAGCTAAGTTGCTTCACCTCCTCCTATAAGTTGGACTATTTAACTATCATTTCCTGAATGGGGAATAGAAAATGATTCTTTTTTTCCCCTACTTTAACCTATTAAAATAAATCCTTGCTAAAACTTTAAAAATTTAGTTTTTGGTCCTGCCTATCTGTTTTACATTTTCAGGCCTCACAAAAAGGATATTGAAGCTTACCTGAGTCCCAAAAGATGAAGACAGGAGGAGGGAAGTACAAGAAGAAGGGTGGAATTCTTTTTCTGTAATTTTTTCATCACTGAGATGGAGCTGTAGACACTACCTATTTGTGATCCCATCTGTCATCCTGCACTTCAGGTAGGTTTACTCATCTTATCCACCCAGAGCCACTGTCTAAAGATTAGAGTTGCTATATAGATGACTATGTGTATTATCTCAGCTCAGACAGTATGAATGCTACAGATAGAAACCATCATTTTGAGTCTTTTAACTATATTCTGTACAAAGAATAGGAAATGTTTCTCTCTTTTTTTAACATACCATCTTCTTTTATCCTGTTATTTTTAAAAAGTCCTTATTGAAACTTTAACCTTGTGAGAAATACTGAGATCAATAGACAGTGGAGTTGTATAGATAAGATGGGTAAGCCTACCAAAAACACAGGTATCAGGCATACCTTTCATTCTTCCCACTCCTTCAAGGAGACTTGAAGCTTCTTAACAAAGAAGACATCTTCTATTCTTATAATATAACATCTAAAAGGAGGCAGTAGGAGGGAGAGCTATTTGTTTGGTTTTTGTTTTTGCTTCCTGGGTCAAATGTCTGAGTCTAGCCCTTTCAATATTCATTCCATTTTATTTATTTATTTATTTATTGGGTCCAGTCGTGGGGTCTGAACTCTAGGCCTGGGCGCTGTCCCTTATCTCTTCAGCTCAAGGCTAGCGCCCTACCACTTGAGCCACAGCGCCACTTCTGGCTTTTTTTTTCCTGCTTATGTGGTGCTGAGAAATCGAACCCAGGGCCTCATGCATGCAAGGCAAGTGCTCTACCACTGAGCTACCTTCCAAGCCCTTAATATTCATTCATTTAAATATCTCTATGTCCTCATTTATTCTACCTCCTCAGGAACATTGGTTTTGCTGTAGACAGCCCATTTTTGCTCCAAACTTTACTTTCTGAGGTTCTGTTTGGCTTCAACATCCTTTCAGTGAGGCCTTAGAATGTGAGGCAGGACAGGAACGGAGCAGAGAATCCAAGCCAACTGACGCAGGACTGAGGGAGGAACTGTGGATGTGGTTGTTGCTGGTGTACAGGATTCCAGAAAAGTTTGGTGAAGATAAGCTAAATTCAACAAACCCTTTTCTGAAAGACATTTTTCATGATGAAGGAATTAAGGAAATAAGATTCTACTACTGGAGATATCTAGAAAATATATGTAGATCTTGAAATAATTATTTGAACTACTCAGGAAAGGAATAAATTAAGGTTCTTTTCATTGAGAAGCATGATTTAGCACATTCATTTGATCAGGAATGGAAGACTTGCCTGGCGCCAGTGGCTCACATCTAAAATCTTAGCTACTCGGGAGGCTGAGATCACACTTCAAAGCCAGCCTACGCAGGAAAACCCCTGAAATTCTTATCTCTAATTAATCACCAAAAAGCCAGAAGTGGAGTTGAGGCTCAAGTGGTACAGCGCTAGCTTTGAGCAAAAAAGCTAAGGGACAGCGTCCAGGCCCTGAGTTCAAGCCTCAGTATCTGAACAGAAGAAGCAGAAGCAGGAAAAGAAGATGACAACTCGCTGGGTACTGGTGATTCATGGCTATAATCCTAGCTACTTTGGAGGCTGAAATCAGTATATCTTATTTAAAGGCCAGCCAGGCAGAAGAAAGCTGGATTTCTGCAGAGGTGCCTGTGTAGCTGGTGCCTGTGAATCCAGCAACAACAAGATGCTGAATATGGACAGATCATAGCTCAGACACACTACTGGATAAGAAGTGAGTCCCTAGTTCAAAATCAACTACAAAAAAAAGAGAAAAGAAAAGAAACAAAAGAAGGACTGGAGATGTTATGACTCAAGTTGTAGTGAAAGAAGTGCTTAGAAAAAATTGTTTCCTTCATTGGGGGCAAGATAAAGGCTAGGCATAGAATCTCTCCATCTCCAAGTCCATAATCTAGTATCTACAAAGACTCTTTTGCCATATATAGTAGCTATTCACAGGTCCAGTATGTTAGAACACAGGCACCTTTTGGGAAAGCATTGTTCTACCTACCACATGTCATTAAGTTCTTTCTATATTTGGGGAAGTCTTTACAAACTTGAATACACTATTTCCACAAAGAAGATAAGAGAACATGGTGCTGCTATATCATTAGTCATCAGAAAAAAAACAACTTCTAGAATAGCTAACCCTACCAAAAGGTAAAAACATATACCATATTGTGTGTGGTTATGGAACAAGAGCAGTTTTTACACTTGCAAACTGATAGAGCACTCTGGAATTTAAGAAACATAAAAAGATGTAACACTATGTCAACTCCATCCTGAAGACTCTACTTAAACCAAATAAACATGTCCACACCAGAACAATGAACAAATAGTAGCATAAGTACACAGAAACCCTAGGAAGGAAAAAATTACAAATGTCTATCAGCTAATAAACCCATTAGCAAAATGTAGTCTCTCCATGAAATAGAGTACTACCAGCTTCATGACACAGAGTGGGAGAACCTGAAAAGTATTGTGCTTACTGAGAAACCAGGCATAGAAGGACACACTGAGTTGAAAATGTCCCTAAGCTGAGCTGTGATGATAACTATGTAAGTCCACACATTTACCAATACTAGTGGCCTGTACACTTATAGGAAAACTCTTAATCTAAAAATTACATGTTGCTAAAGCTGTTTCAAGAAAGAGGTTCAGGTAAAAGCTATATCCTAGTTAATATTTGATTGTGTCCCATCATACTTCAAGAAAGCAACTTTTCCTAGTCAGAAAATGAAGGTAAGGAGGAAAACAGAGTAGTATCAGAAATAACCGTGTAAGGAAAGAATCTTAAACATATACCTGCATCATTACTGCCATCTACACCTACAAAAACATTGTTTATAGCTGGCATCAGTGGCTCACACCTGTAATCCTAGCTACTCAGGAGGTTGAGATCTGAGGATGGTGGTTTGAAGCCAGCCCAGGCAGGAAAGTCCATGAGACTCCCATCTCCAATAAACTACTCAGAAAAAAAGCTGGAAGTGGTGCTGTAGCTCAACTGGTAGAGTGCTGGGACAGAGCCCAGGCCCAGAGTTCAAGCCCAGGACCAGAAAAAAATCATTATTTATCATAATTGAATTTAACATAAAATTAGAATAACACTCTTCTTCATTGTATCTATTACAAAAAGCAACACTACTCTTCATTGTCTGAATTACATTATTTGAAATTAAATTGTAAGTCAAACTTATTTAATTTTTTTAATCTATCAGGATTGTTTCAGTTGCAACAAGTAACTCAACTCAGGCTGAAAGTGATTTATTGTTTCAAAAGACAATCATGCCAGGAGAGGAAGTAGTGCTTCAGGAAACGTGTTACACATCTAAGAGACTAGCTTAAGTCAATTATGCCTATAGTGGAATCAGAAAACAGGACCAACCGATTAATCCATCTCTAGTAAACTTCATGGTAAAATAGGATTGAAGAGAGTAGCTAGAAGCTAAAGTGGCAACCAGTATTGCCTATGAATAGACACTTCAATTAAAGATAAGTAAAATTAATTCTCATTTTATTAACTGAGAAAGGCATATGGGCTGGGCACCAGGCTCATGCCTATGATCCTAACTACTCAGTAGGCTGAGGTCTGAGGATCATGATTTGAAGCCAGCATGGGCAGGAAAGTTTGTGAGATGCTGATCTCAAATTAACTACCAAGTTTAAGTGGGCTGTGACTAAAGAGGTAGAGCACCAACCTTGAGCAAAAAAGCTAAGGTATAGCACCCAGACTTGGAGATCAAAACCCAATATGGGCACACACAAACAGGCCTATGAACGAATTTATATGTTTGAACACAAAACACTCAAGTCTTGATGTTGTAGGACTGGGGTTCATACCTAAAAGCAACCAACAACTTTATGAGATAAATGATGACCTTGCCTCTTTACCAACTTTGTGACTCTGATTAAGCAATCTGTGGTATTTAAAAACACTTTTTCCCTCTAAATAAATTTTATACTAATTATTTCCCAAGTACTTTAACTTAGGTTTATGAGTTTATCTACAGTTGTTGTTTTTTTAAATCAGTCATGGGGCTTGAAACCTGGACCTGGACACTGTCCCTTAGCTTTTGAGCTCAAGGCTAGCACTCTACCATTTGAGCCACAGCGCCACTTCTGGCTTTTTCTGCTTAAGTGGTGCTGAGGAATCAAACCCAGGGCCTCATGCATGCAAGGCAAGTGCTCTACCACTGAGACACCTTCTCAGCCCTTATCTACAGTTTTATACTTATTTTCCTTCAATATAGCCATTCTTAGACTTTTATTCTTTCATACAAGTTTTATGATCATTTTATAAAGTTAAAATTGTATTATTGTTAGAATGTCCAATTGGTACATTTGTGGGGAAATTTTATTTTTATATCAAGATTTACCATCCAAATATATGATATATATTTTATAGTTCTTCGTATTACATTTTGAATTTCTAAATAATTTTTAGCACACATATTTGAACTCAGAGCCTCATAGCTGCTATGTAGGCATTTGCTATGCCACTTGAACCATGCCTCTAGCTCTTCTTGCTATCGTTATATTCTGAATAAGGTCTCAGTTTTTTGCCCGAGTCAACCTTGATCATCAACTTCCTATTTATACTTTCCATATAGGGATAACAAGCATGAACCACTACACTCAGAAATTTTTTTTTTATCATTTTAGATGAGGTTTCACAAATGTTTTTGCCAACTTGGCCTCAAAATATGGTCCTCCTAATCTCTATCTAAAGTAGCTAGGATTAGAGACATAAGCTATAGGCAAATAAATTTCCATAATTCAATGAAAATTGGGGTGGACTAGAGACTTCACAAATTTTTATATTGTTGGGACAGTAGGTAACACACAATTATTCACGTAATTGAAGGTAACTACCAGTACAAACAATATATGTCTTAAGTTGATTAATTGATGGTTTCATATTTCACTACACTGTCAATATTCCTGGTGAGTCTAAGATATTTTATTTTATTTTTTTGTTGGTTGTGGGGCTTGAACTTTGGGCCTGGGCTCTGTCCCTCAGCTCTTCAGCTCAAGGCTAACACTCTGCCGGTGGCTCATGCCTGTAATCTTAGCTACTCAGGAGGCTGAGATCTGAGGATCATGGTTCACAGTCAGCCCGGGCAAAAAACCAGAAGTGGTGCTGTGGCTCAAGTGGTAGATTGTTCACCTTGATCTGAAGAGCTGAGGGACAGAGCCTAGCCAGGCCCAGAGTTCAAATCCCACAACTGACAAAAAAAAAAGCGGAAAAGACTAGTATATAAACATTGACATTTTCACACATGCACAATTCTCTAAAGAAGAAGATAAATGCTATGTGAAAATCCCACTAACCAGTGATAACCAATGCAATTGCTTTGTGGTCTATTTAATTTCATTAATTTCAAAGTATTTTCCCGTTTTCTGTGTAAACACAGATATACATTCATAATTCTTTTGGTTTGTCAGGGTTTGTCAATATTGTTTATCTTTTCAAGAAACCAGTTTTGTTTTATTGACTTTTTAAAAAAAATAAAAAAATAATCAGATCTATTTCTGCCCCAATCTTATTTTTTCTTTTCTTTTCTTCCTTTTTTATGTATGTTTTATATGTGTGTGTGTGTGTGTGTGTGTGTGTGTGTGTGCATATGAAACTAAGAGATGTCTAAGGTATTTATATCTAATATGAACATAACATACACACATCTGTAAACATACATATACATCAAAATGGGCTTAAACTATTTTTCTAATGCTGAGAATTAAACATAAAGCCTTATGCAAAATAGACAAGCATTCTACCACAGAGATATATCCCCAAGCCATTATTGTGACTTTTTCACTTTCTCTTTTTCTTCCTTTTTTGGCATAATATGTGTTCTTTTTTGCTTTGTTTATATTAATTATACAAAGGAGCTTCAATGTATCATATACTCATATAATGTACTTCAATCACAGTCACCTCCTTTCTATTATTCTTAATACACAGTACCGCTTTTTCCATAACTTACTTTTGATGTATCTTATAGATGAGGCAAACTTCTAATCTCCTGAATCTGATCTCAAGAGTTGATAAAATATGTTAGAAGCATATCTATGGAAATACCACATCCAAAGCCTTCATTACACTTAAGGATTAACCTTTATAATTAACTTATAATTATAGAAGTAAAATAAAGCACTTTTATTTTCATATATGCAGATAACCTTTGTCAGCCATATTCATCATCATTCTCCCTCCTTTCCACTAGTGCCCACTTCTCTTATTTTCTTGATGGAAACTATTCTGATTGGATTGGAATGTAATCTCAGTGCCATTTTGTGTGTGTGTGTGTGTGTGTGTGTGTGTGTGTTGTGTCGTGTCGTGTCCTGGGTCTTTAACTCAGGGTCTGGGCACTGTCCCTGACCTTTTGTGTTCAAGACTAGCATTCTACCACTTGAGCCATAGTTCCACTTCTGGAATCAAACCCAGGGCTTCATGAATTTGAGGCAAGCACTCTACCACTGAGTCACCAAGCAACCTATGTTTCTTTGGGTCTGGCTTACTTTGCTTAATATAATTTTCTCCAATCATTATCCTCTTCAATTTATTTAATGACCTCCCTGTCTACCCTTATTACATTACACATCTTTTACCATCAATTAGTATTATCCATGTCAACTTTCTATTATTACCCTTATTAACTAATTCATGAAATATTGTGTTCCCTTATTCCTCTAACAATAGTGGAACAGTGATTGTGATTGATCTTAATTAGGAATCACTGTAATCTTATAATGGGTGTGTCTATCAATTGTGATTCTTCTACAAAAATTTCATCTCAGATGCATGAATCTAAATGCAACATCAGGGCCGGGAACTTGGTTCAGTGGTAGAGCGCTTGCCTTGCATGCATGAGGCCCTGGGTTCGATTCCTCAGCACCACATAAGCAAAAAGAAAAAAGCCGGAAGTGGCGCTGTGGCTCAAGTGGTAGAGCGCTAGCCTTGAGCTGAAGAGCTGAGGGACAGTGCCCAGGCCCAGAGTTCAGGCCCCACGACGGACCCAAAAAAATAAAAAAAAATAAATAAATGCAACATCACAGATAATATGGAAAGGACAAAGCAATGTCTTCTCCTAAATGCAACAATTCCACAGCAAAGGATTTGAACAATAGCAAAATGAATAAAATCTCAAGCAATGAACTTAAACTAATGACTATAAGAGTAATTAAAAAAAACCCAGTTGTTTAAGGATACAGGTGGATCTG
>NW_012267337.1:2271711-2274999 GCF_000151885.1 Dipodomys ordii | reverse complement strand
TACAGTATGTTCACAAATAAAATAAAATAAAATTAAAAAAAAGAGTAATTAAAAAAAAAAGCTAGGTATGGTGGCCCACCCTGTAATCCTAGCTACTTGAGAAGCAGAATTCAGTATTTCACAGTTTAAGGCCAACTGAGCAAAACTTAATTAAGACCCCCCCCCCAATAAAGAAGCAGGGTGATGCCAGCTAGGTGAAAGGTGTAAGAAGGAGGATCATGGTCCAAGAGTAGCATTGAACAAAAACACAATACAATCTGAAAAATGACTAAAGTGAAAAAAATGACTAGACGCATAGCTCAAGTTGTAGGGTACCTATGCAATAACTGAAGCCTTGAGTTTAAATCCCAATACCATAAAAAATAATGACTAACAAAATTAAAGATGACATGTGTAAACACCTGAATGAACCAAAAAAATATGAATTAACCTCAACAGAAAATGTGTATAGTACTGAAGAGTATACTATATATTAAACTGTACTATACTCTCACTAATTGATACAGGTCATCCTGAGGGAAATTTTGTTTTTTGTTTTTTGGTCAGTCGTGGGGCCTGAACTCTGGGTTTGGGTGCTGTCCTTCAGCTCTTCAGCTCAAGGCTGTCTTTCTTTTGTTGTTGTTGTTGTTGCTTGTGGGGCTAGAGCTCTGAGCCTGGGCACTGTCAGCTCTTCAGCTCAAGGCCAGCACTCTATCACTTAAGCCACAGCACCACTTCTGGTTTTCTGGTGGTTTATTGGAGCTAGTAGTCTCACAGACTTTCCTGCCCGCGATGGCTTTGAACCGTGATTCTCAGATCTCAGCCTCCTGAGTAGCTAGGATTACAGGCTTGAGCCACCCACTCTCCTGCCCCAATCTTTATTGTTTCTTTCAGGTCACTAATTTTGTCTCAAAGCTTAAGGTGCATCATTGGGTTATTTACTTGTGACTCCTCCAATTAATGTAGGCAGTGATAGCTATAAACTTTCCTCTTAGCATTGCCTTCTCTGCATCCCAGAGGTTATAGTAAATTGTATTTTCATTTTCACTTGATTCTGTGAATTTTTATTTACTCCCCTTACATCTTTGATGACTCATTGAGTATTCAACAGTGTAATGTTCAATTTCCATTTGTTTAAATATTTTCAGTAGTGTCTTTTGTTGTAATTTGTAGTTTTAATCCATGTGGCCTAACAAAATACAAGGAATTATTTCAATTTTCTTGTATTTGTTAAGACTTGCTTTATGTCCTGAAATATGGTCTATTTTGGGGAAAGGTAAGTGAGGAGCAAATAAACGGTAGGGTGAACAAATGAAGCAGTGATCCTCACTAGACACTATGTTGAAAATGAACTATATAACTTGTTTGGTGGATGACAGAGGAAAACTGGGAGACAACAAAGGAAGGGGTCCAAAAACAATGTACTCATTACCTGACTTATGTAACTGTAACCCGTCTGTACATCATCTTTACAATAACAATAAAAAAATAGGGGCTGGGAAGGTGACTTAGTGGTAGAGTGCTTGCCTCAAATTCATGAAGCCCTGGGTTTGATTCCTCAGCGCCACATAAACAGAAAAAGCTGAAAGTGGCACTGTGGCTCAAGTGGTAGCATGCTAACCTTGAGCTGAAGAGCTGAAGGACAGCGCCCAGTCCCAGAGTTCAAGCCCCATGACCGACAAAAAAATAAATAAATGAAAATAAAAAATATTCAAGGAAAATAAAAGAAGATAGGAGGAGAAGATCTGTAATGTGAAAGAAAGGAGAAAGAGAAAGAAAAGCAATTTGGCAATCTAATAACTTGCCAAAAATAATGACAAGGAGCAATTTTAGATAGGAAAATAAAAAAAGAAGAAAACTAAGAGATAGAGAAGTAATATGTGGTCAGAAAGGAGAAATGGGAGAGCAAATGAGAAGAAATTGTCAAAAAATTGAATATTAATATTGGTATTGTGCTTCACATTTTATATATATGTATATCTGACAAAAAAAAGAAAGGAGAAAAAGAATACCAAAAAGGAAATAATAAATGGAGAACAATAAAACCAAAAATAAGCAAGAAAAAGAAAAGCAGTCAATATTTTCTTTGATGTTGGAACAAAGGTAGCTATAGAGAAGATTTTCCTATTTTTAGAGTCTGAGCCAATTAGGCCATCAAGGGTTATCTGTTTTGGAGATTTAGTTTAGTGGAGAGTGGCGCCTTACGTTCCTAAACCAGCCAGGCCTCCAGCACAGAAAAGTAGACTGTGTTTTCAAGATCCTCTATTGGGTGCCTGAAGCCAGAAACTTCACCTTTTCAACTCTGGTTTCAATCCCCATATTTAGCATACTCCACATCTCTTAGGCTCCTGTCAACTGATAGCTGTTCCTTAGACGAGCATAGTTCCCATATTATTAGCCATAATGCCATGATCTGAGATTCTTACAATCTCTATGATCATGCCACTTAATTCTACACCAAGATTTCTAAGACACACTGGGGCTAATGGCAGAGCTGGGCTGGTCATTGGGATGCTGTGTTTTAATTTATTGGAGGGGGGGGGGTTCCTGTAATGAGACCATTCTGGGACCAGTCTGGCCCAGTGATCCCAGCAATTATTTTTAAAGTAAAACAAAGAGCCAATAGCATCTATTTGTGAGGCAGAGATTGGAAGGATCACATACTGAGCCCAGCCTGTGCAAAAAGTTAGGGCAATCTCATCCCAACCAATAAGCTAATTTGTGGTCCCAACTACATGGGAGGCATAGGTAGAATGATGGTGGTCTGAGGCCAGCCCAGGATGAGAACTTGAGACTCTCTCCAAAATTAACTAAAGGCAAAAGGGACTAGAAATATAGCTCAAGTGGTCAAGTGGTAGGATACCTGCCTATAAAGTATGAAGTCCAAACCCCAATACCAGTCAGAAAAAAAAAATTAAGAAAGAGAGAAAGACCTTCCAAAACTTGAGACCTATCCTAGAGGGGGAAAATCCTGCACTCCTTAGCAAGGCTAAAACACATGCGGCTATAGGGAGTCTACTTGCAAAATCCTAGTCAGAGGGCTTGATGAAGCATTTTCTTTTTTCTTTCTGTTTTTCTTTTTTTTTTATTGTGAAAATACTGTACAGAGGGGTTACAATTACATGGGCAAGATAATGAGTACATTTCTTATCAAGCATTGCTGCCTCCTCCTTTGTTTGCCCTTCCCATCCCTTCCCATCCTCCCTCCCAACCCCCCCACCACCAACAAAGTTGTAAAGTTCATTTTTCGACATAATGATTTGTACATCTCGTTGTTGCAATGGGTCCACCTGTATCCCTATTTAAATG
>NW_012267337.1:2270901-2271306 GCF_000151885.1 Dipodomys ordii | reverse complement strand
ATAGTCATTCTAACTGGGGTGAGGTGGTATCTCAATGTTGTTTTGATTTGCATTTCTTTGATGGCCAGGGAGGTTGAGCATTTCTTCATTTGTCTATTTCTTCATGTGTGTTGAACATTTCTTCATGTGTCTTAAAGAGAAGTTTCTCTTTAAGTCTTTAGCCCACTTATTTATTTGGCAGTTGTTTCTTTGAGGATTTGTTGTTCGGAGATTTAATTTTTTGAATTCCAAGTATATTTTAGATATGAGACCCTTGTCATTGTATGGCTAGTGAAGATGTCTCCCAATCCGTGGGCTTTCTATTGATCTTGCTAGCTATGTCCTTTGCCATGCAGAAGCTCTGCAATTTCATGCAATTTCATTTGTCCAACCTTTCTTTGATTTCTTGTGTTTCTGGGTCTCTAT
>NW_012267337.1:2245711-2270266 GCF_000151885.1 Dipodomys ordii | reverse complement strand
GGGAGTTTTTGCCACTTTCTAAATTCTGTTTTGATTTCCTTTTTCAAGTTTTTAAAGTTTTCATCATAGAGGTCCTTCACTTCTTTGGTTAATTCCTAGGTATTTTATTTTTTGTGAGGCTATTACAAATGGAGTTGCTTTCCTAATTTCAGCCACACTTTTCTCATTGTTGGCATACAGAAAAGCCATTGATTTTTGAATCAGCTTGAGCAATTTAGGAGTGGAGTCTGTGGGATTCTTTTTTTGGGGGGGGAGGGGGGGGAGTCTGGTAGTGGGTCCTGAACTCTGGGCCTGGGTGCTGTCCCTCAGCTCTTCAGCTCAAGGCTAGCGCTCTACCACTTGAGCCACAGCACCACTTCCAGCTTTTTTCTCTTTGCTTATGTGGTGCTGAGGAATCGAACCCAGGGCTTCATGCATGCAAGGCAAGCTCTCTACCACTGAGCCACCTTCCCAGCCACTCTGTGGGATTTTTTAAATACAAGATCATGTCATCTGCAAAGAGGGAGAGTTTTACTTCTTCTTTCCCTATTTGGATCTCCTTTATGTTTGCATCTTGACTTATTGCTTTAGCTAGGCATTCTAATACTAAATTGAAAAGAAGTGGAGAGTGTAGACAATCCATGTCTCATTCCTGAGTTTAGAGGAAATGGCTTTAGTTTTTCACCATTAAGTATAATGCTGGCTGTAGGTGTGGCATATACAGCCTTCATTGTATTGAGGAATGTTCCATGGATTCCTAATTTTTCCAGAACCTTCATCATAAAGGGGAGTTGGATCTTGTCAAATGCTTTTTCTGCATCTATTGAGATAACCATGTGGTTCTTATACTTGCTCTTGTTGATGTGATAGATTATGTTAATTGAT
This sequence comes from Dipodomys ordii, assembly GCF_000151885.1. Lineage (NCBI taxonomy): Eukaryota > Metazoa > Chordata > Mammalia > Rodentia > Heteromyidae > Dipodomys > Dipodomys ordii. The sequence continues at coordinate 2,269,402 of NW_012267337.1, read as the reverse complement.
TTGCGTATATTGAACCAGCTTTGCATCCCTGAAATGAATCCTGTTTGATCATGGTGTATGATTTTTTGGATGAATTGTTGAAGTCGATTGGCCAAAATTTTGTTGAGAAGTTTTTCATTGAGATTCATCAAAGGAATGGGTCTATAGTTCTCTTTCTTTGATGAGTCCCTGGCTGGTTTGGGGATGAGAGTTACAATGGCTTCATAGAATGAGCTCAATAGCAAACTCTCTTTCAATTTCATTGAAGAGTTGAGGAGTATTGTTGTGAGCTCTGCTTTGAAGGCCTTGTAGAATTCCGCTGTAAAACCATCTGGTCCTGTGCTTTTCTTAGCTGGGAGGTCTCTTATTGCTGTTTCTATTTGAATGCTTGATATGAGCCTGTTAAGATGGCTTAACTCATCTTGGTTTAGTTTCGGCATGTCAATATTTGCTAGGAAAAGGTCCATTTCTGCCACGTTCTCAAACTTATTAGCATAAAGTTCTGAGAAGTATTCCCTTATAATGTGCTGAATCTTGGTTGTTTCTGTAGTGATGTTTCCATTCTCATCTCTGAATTTATTTGGGTGTGTTCTCTTCTTTTTCTGACAAAATTTGCTAAGGGTCTGTCAATTTTTTTAATTTTTTCGAAGAAACAGCTCTTTGTTTTGTTGATTCTTTCTATGATTTTTTGGATTCTAATTCATTTAATTCTGATTTAATTTTAATTATTTCTATTCTTCTATTGGATTGGGGTTTATCTTGCTGCTCTTTTTCAAGGAGGCTCAGATGTCTCATTAAATTGTTGGTTTCAGATCTCTCCAATTTGTTGATGTAGGAACTCAGAACTATAAATTTGCCCCTGAGTACTGCCTTTGCTGTGTCCCAGAGGAGCTGGTGATTTGTGTGTTTATTTTTGTTGAATATCATGAACATTTGAATTTCCTTTCTAATCTCTTCCATGACCCACTCATAATAGAGCAGTGTGTTGTTCAGCCTCCATGTGTTACAGGACTTTCTTTGGTGGATTTTGGTGTTGAGTTCTAATTTTATTCCCTTGTGGTCTGAGAGAATGCAAGGTATAACTTCAATGTTTCTGAATTTGGACAAGTTTGCTTTGTGGCCTAAAATGTGGTCTATTTTGGAAAATGTTCCATGTGCTGCTGAGAAAAACGTGTATTCTGACGCTGCTGGGTGAAATATTCAGGAGATGTCTGTTAAATCTAGTTGATCTATGCAGTTGTTTAGAGCTGCGGTTTCTCTGTTGAGTTTTTGCCAAGTTGATCTATCTAGTGGGGAAAGTGGTATGCTAAAGTCCTCAACAATTAATGTCTTTGGATCTATGTGGGATTTGAGGGAAAGTAGTGTTTCTTGGATAAATTTGGGTGCTCCATTGTTTGGTGAATAGATATTTAGAATTGTAATATCCTTCTGAAGGAGAGATCCCTTAATTAGTATGTAGCGGTCTTCTTTATCTCTTCTCACTAATTTTAATTTGAAGTCTATTTTATCTGATATTAGCATTGCAACTCCTGCCTGTTTATGGGAGCCATTTGCGTGGTAGATTTTGTTCCAGCCTTTCACATTGAAAATGTGTTTGTTTTTATGGGCAAGATGTGACTCCTGAAGGCAGCAGATAGAAGGATCTTGCTTTTTAATCCAACTAGACAGTCTATGTCGCTTAATTGGAGAGTTAAGTCCATTAATGTTGAGAGATAGGACTGAGAGGTATTTGGGAGTTCCTGCCATTTTATCCACCTTCTTGGGGGCTGCAACTGGGTCCTTCCTATGGTTCTTGGATTCTCAGTTTGGGTGCGGTTTCTTGGACTTTATTGTAGTCTTGTTGGTTTTCTATGTGTAGGATATCTTTAAGGATCTTTTGTAGGGCTGGTTTGGTGGAGATGTATTATTTCAATTTTTCTTTGCTATGGAAGGTTTTTATTTGACCTTCAGTTATGAAGGAGAGTTTAGCTGGGAATAGTATTCTTGGTTGATAGTTGTTTGTCTTTAGGGCATGGCATACATCATTCCAGGCTCTTCTTGCTTTGATTGCCTCTGCTGAGAAATCTAAGGTGATTCTAATTGGTTTTCCTTTATAGATGATAGATCTTTTCTCCTTAACAGCTTTAAGGATCTTTTCCTGTCTGAATTGATCCTGTGCGGATTATAATGTGACAGTGGATGTCCTGTTCTGGTCTGGTATATTTGTGGTTCTAAAAGCTTCTTGTATCTGAATAGGCCTATCTTTTTGCATGTTTGGGAAGCTCTCTGCTAGGATTCTGTTAAACAAATTTCTTAGACCATTAACTTCTGTCTCTAGATGCTCCTCTATACCCATTATCCTCAGATTTGGCCTTCTGATGGTGTCTTCCAATTGTTGAATAGATCTATCATATTTCTTGGATTTGTCTTGGATGGTTGTATGTTCTTTCCCTATAATATCTAGGCTACCTTCAATCCCCAAAATTCAATCTTCTGCATGGTCTTACCTACTATCAAGACTTTCTACTTTGTTTTTTCTTTTCCTTCTAGTTGGTCGGCTTTGATGGATTCAAGTTCTTTGTTGGAGCTTTCAATCTTGTATGAACTTCTTTACTTCCTTAATTTGGTGTTCAGTGTTTATTCTCAAATCACTTAGTTGATTGGTTATGGTTTCCTTGGATTCCCATTCCTTCTGTTGGGATCCCTTCAGCATTCCCTTTGTGGTCTCCCTGACTTCTTTCAGCTCTCTGTTTATAGATTCCATGAATGCCTTTAGTGATCTTTGTGTATTCTCATCCTGCTCTCTCATCCTGCTCTCTCAATTGCTTTTTGATTAGCTTTCTCACATTCACGCAATTCCTGTCGTTCTCTTTGAGTGTTCTCGGCTTGCTCATGCCATTCCTGACTTTCTCTTTGTCTATTCTCGGCCAGCTCCCGCAATTCCTATCTCTTTGATTGATCTCAGCCTGCTCACGCCATTCCTTTATTTCTCTCTGAGTGTTCTCAAGCTGTTCACGCAATTCCTATATCAATCTTTGAGTAGCTTCCTCACACTCATGATATTCCTGTATTGCCCTTGGGTTGCCTCTTCTCTCTCCTTATCATGCTCATACAGAGTTCTTTGCAGGTTTTCAATCTTTTCATTTACCATGTTTACCAGTAGTGTTTGTAGAGCTTTTTGGGAACTCTCCTCTGTTCATTATCTGTTCTGTCCCCTGATTATCATGAGTGGGAGTTGAGCTACCCGGACTTGCCATTTTTCTTGTGTTTTTTCCGGCTTATCTGCCCATTTGGGATGAAAGTAACATCAGTTTTGTTCTAGAACACTATCTTAAGGCAAGCATCAACCAAAGTCTGTAGTTGCACAGTCAAAAGTCTGCAGATACAATCTAGTTCAACATATATATCTATTCAACATCAAACAACTATGTATTAATGGGCTACAAACAGCAAAGAAGAATTTGGCAAACAAATTATTAGGTTTATAGAGAGATGTGGGTAAAAATAGGAATAGAGGGATGTGGAAAGGCAGAGGGAGAGTTAACTAAGTCCTAATCTCAAAGCGGGAAATAGGTTGGGTAGAATGGTAGTAGAGAGAGAAAAAAGGAGAAAGAGAAAAAAGACAAGAAAAAATAGAAAAACAAAAATTAAAAAGTGCAACACTTTAAAATTATGCAAATTTGAAAATGTAATATTCAGAGAAGAATGTGGATAGAATAAGGGGAGGGATAGAAAGGAGACGTGAAAAACTTAAAAATAAAAATGCTTAAAATACTATATAGGTATAAAGAGGTAGTACTGCTATTAAGGAATTTAAGTCTAAGAGGTTTTAAAATGAGTAATAAATTTATGGATTAAGTGTGTACACAATGGGGGCTAAGGTCTAATAATTGACTACAGGTATATCTGAGTATGAGCAGAACAGCAATTAAGTCATGCAAAGAAGAACGAAAGAGAAGAAACAGTGAAAAGAATGAGAAGGAAAGAAAAAAAAAGAATCAAAAGGTCAGTAGAGCTAAACAAAAAAAAATTTTTTAAGGAAAGAAAAAAAAGCACACACACACATATACCCCTAAAATAAAAATTATAAGAGGAAGAACAAAAAAGTTAATAGAAAACAAAATTTTAAAGTTAAAAATTTTTTAAACTTTTAGAAAAAATTTTTTTTATAAAAGGTACAAAAAAAAGAGTTCTTTGATTTTTTTGGGGGGGGGATGGGAAGATCCTGTATCTCCCTTGTATCGCAACCAGACTCTTGTTAGAGTCTCTGGTCTGCTTGTGTTGTTCGATTTTCCTGTGGCTTGGTTGGTTTCTTAAGTCAGTTTGTTTGAGCAGGCAGGAAAATGCTCTGCTTTACCCAGGATTTTGTGATCTTCCTCCCAGGCTAGTTCAATGGGAGGGAGATCTGCTTTGAGTATCACAAAAGAGGGAGATGGCTGTTTCCTCTAGTTTGGAGATGCTGTGGTGAGGCTAGGTTCTGGGTAGAGTAGAGGCCTTTCAGCAAACAGTAGCTTTTCCCTGAGGGGCTTGCTTCTGAGACACTCACAGAGCCCAGCCTGGAGCCATTCTCAGGGTTTATGTTTACCAAATTTCAATTGATTGTCAAGGCTGCTGTAGGAAGGGGCAGCCTCTGGCTCTGTTTACCCAGTGAAGAAAGCCACTCCTGGGGCTGGCAGCCCAGGCTAGGTGACTTTTTCCTGGATGGAGCTGAGCCTAGCAGGTCAGGTTAGGTTCCTGTGACCTGCTAAATGACTCTTTTGTTTTCTTCCAAGGCCTGAGTTGGAGCTAGCTGCTCAGCCAGGCCTTTGTCAGTATCAAAGATGGAGATCTCCGGTAGTGGGGGGTGGAGAGGTAGCCTTCCCTCCTCTGCTCCCTGAGAAGGAGTGAGGATGTCAGGCTTCTACTCACACTGGAGTCTTGGTTCCTGGGTCACCCCTGGTCTGCACAATACAGGATGAAGATGTCTGCTCCTTGTCAGTTCTTGCTGGTGTTGAGTAGAATCCGCTCACCCTCTGCATCTGGTGCCTTTGTCCCGGACTCTCTGTGTTGCAGGTATGGCGGCTATGGCCACCGCCACCACCACCACTGCCACAGCAGCAGCCGCAGCCGCAGCAGCTAGCAAGTGCTCAGATCTGTCTCCTTGCCTGGATTTTCCCTCTCTGGCCTAACTCTCTGTCCTATGATGGCACACTTGGTGGGATTCTCTGGCTTAGGGCTGTCCACTGGAGCACTAAAACTGCTTTCTATGTGAGAGCTTGTTTAGCCTCCAGCTTCTCCTCCACCATCTTCCTGGAACTCTCTCTGTTTTTCTTTTTTTTTCTTTTTCTTTTTGGTTGTGGGGCTTGAACTCAAGGTCTGGCCGCTGTCCCTGAGCATTTTTACTAAAGGCTAGCACTCTACCACTTGAGCCAAAGTGCCACTTCCAGTTTTTTCTGAGTAGTTTATTAGAGATAAGAGTCTCACAGACTTTCCTGCCCAGGCAGGCTTGAAAACATGATCCTCAGATCTCAGCCTCCTGAGTAGCTAGGATTGTGCACCAACACCCAGCTCTGATGAAGCATTTTCAGGGTCAGAAAAAATAGAGCTCTACTAGGGAAAAGTGTTAGAAAGAAGAGCCCATAGGTGTGAATTACAGGATCAAAAATGTCCCAAAGGCTCTAGAACACAGGCAAACATGGGTGAATGAGATTAAACAAGGTGGATTGCTTCTGAGAGAAGGGTGGATAGATATTGAGATCTAACTTTTAGTTTCTTGGGAAATGGTGAATGATGTTTCCATGAAGATTGGAGTAGACTCTGTTGGCTCTTTTCCCTCCTATTGGGAAAGATGTGAAGCCACATCACACATCACTTATACTGTCTTTACTAACACCATACCAAAGTTGTTTTCAACAGACCTCCTTAAACTATAAAAACAAAAGTCATCTTGAGATGAGGGATGTAGCTCAGAGCACTGAGGCTCTGGATTCAATCCCTAGCACCACAAAAGTAATTATTTTAAGAATAAAAAGAAAAGAAAGTCATCTTAATTCACTATATTATGAATTCCTCTGAAGAAAGAATTCTTACTCTTCTGGATATTTTTATCTAATATTACAGCAAGTGCAATATTATACATAGCCTAAGTTATTGGCGACTGAGTAATTGCTTTCAGTAAGGAGTCAATGACTTTTCAAAAGCAAAGACATATCACTGATCTTTTGGAATGGAAAAAAATAGAATGAAAGAGTCAGACCACAAAGTCACAAAATACCGAAAAGTTACTTCTTCCCTAGAAGTTCTGGCTTCAGTGTGGAGGTTTCTATTCCCAATGTTTGCTTGTCCCCTTGTGGGTAGTAACTGAGCCAAGATGCTGAAGAATCTGAGAGAATTCTCAGCACTGCTGAGGATTCATGTAGGCATTTGGAAAATAAAGTTCCAGAAAATCAAAATCTATTTCAGAAGGATAATGTAATTCCATTGCATCCAAAAGGTGGGTGGCTGATGCACTCCTATATAAAGTCATGATGGTTTTCAGAGCAGGTGAACAGCATATGCCATACATCAACTGGCCATGACTTCCTTTCCCAAGAAGCAGAATTAGCTGTGGTCACCCAGCCATCGCCTGATTCAGCATCATTCATCTCTCTACAGGCCATTGATAAAGCTCTTCACTGGTGATCAATATTTATTGGCTTAAACTAACTACCACCACAATAAAACAGTCTTTACCATTAAAAAAAAATTCTGTGGGATTTAACTATATGTCTTCCATTAGAGGTAAAGTGAACTAGTCATTCAGACCTTGAAGTTATGGCCCCTCCACAAAGAGTAGTATACAAATGAAGTAATAAACTAAATACTGGATTTGGCAACAGAATAGTCAGTTTAAATCCTGGTCTGGTATTTAACTTGACATCAACACTGAAAATCACCACATCCAATCTTCTCTACCTCACAGAAATATTGTGAAGTTCAAATAAAATTGAATGTGAAAAGACAAAGGACAAAAGGTGAACCAATGCAACAATGATACTAACAAGACACTATGTTGGAAATGAACTTTATAACTTGGGGGGAGGAGAGTCAGGGTGAGGGAAAGAGGGGGTAACACTGTTCAAAAAGAAATGTACTCATTTCCTGACTTATGTACATCACCTTTACACTAAAAAATTAAAAATTGAATGTGGAAAAAGCTTTATAAACTCTGAAGTGCTGAACATGAATAAACCACTGTTTTCACTTACTCTGCAGAGAGCATGGGAACAGTGAGAACATGGGAAGCAGTGCTGATTGTTCTCTAAGAAACTTGACAAAGAGCCAGCAGATTCTGCAGTATCTTGGCTCAGTTATTACCTAAAAAGGGGCAACCAAACATTGGAAATAAAAACCTCTACAATGAAACCAGAACTCTAGAATTTTAGAGCATGAGATGTCTACATAGAACATATAGTGGCAGTCTGCATTCAGTAAAAGGAAAGGAATAGATCAGGAAGACAGGGCACAAGGAGTAAGGCAAAGGACAGAAACTATAATGTAAGGAAACCAAAGATGATTTTCCATTTTGCATTTTATCCATGACAGTGAGGACAATAATTGCACTACAATCAATTGAACATCCATCTTCCTAAGGTGTACCCTGATTTCCAAGACTGTTTTAGTGATGATTTGAGGTCTATATTGGCTAAGTAACAGTATCCGGAAGGTCCAAAAGTTCCAGGATTTTCAGTGCAGACAAGTCTGGTGTTTGACCAATAGGTTCATCAAGAAAACTGGGTAAAGGAACTCAAGCTGCATGGTCTGGGAATAAGAATTTTCTGTAACTATCAACTCCAAATGGATCAAAGACCTCGGAGTCAAAGCAGACACTCTGAAAACATTACAGGATGGAATAGGAGAAACCCTAGGTCTCCTTGGAGCAGCCAAAAATTTCCTAAAAAAAAACCAAAAAAAAAAAAAAACAAAAAAAGGTTGGACAAATGGGATTGCATGAAGTTGCAGAGCTTCTGCATGGCAAAGGACATAGCTAGCAAGATCAATAGAAAGCCCATACAACGGACAAGGGTCTCATATCTAAAATATACTTGGAACTCAAAAAATTAAATCCCCCAACAACAAATCCTCAAAGAAACAACTGCCAAATAAATAAGTGGGCTAAAGACTTAAAGAGAAACTTCTCTGAAGAGGAAAGAAGGATGGCCAATAGAAACATGAAGAAATGCTGACCTCTCTAGCCATAAAAGAAATGCAAATCAAAACAACATTGAGATACCACCTCACCCCAGTTAGAATGACTATAATAAAGAACTCTAACAACAACAGATGCTGGAGGGGATGTGGACAGAAGGAACCTTACTTCATTGTTGGTGGGATTGTAAACTTGTTCAACCTCTTTGGAAAGCAGTATGGAGGTTCCTCAAAAGACTTCACATAGAGCTCCCCTATACCCAGCAATCCCACTTTTAGGCATTTACCCAAATGTTTACAAACAAGACCACACTAAAGCTACCAGCACAACTATGTTTATTGCAGCATTATTTACCATAGCTAAGATATGGAACCAACTCAGATGCCCCTCAGTAGAAGAATGGATCAAGAAAATATGGTATATATACACAATGGAATTCTATGCCTCCATCAGAAAGAATGACATTGCCCCATTTGTTAGGAAATGGAAAAACTTGGAAAAAATTATATTAAGTGAAGTAAGCCAAGCCCAAAGAAACATAGGTCCCGTGGTTTCCCTTATTTGCAATATCTAGTATATGTATGAGTCAAGCAGAAAAGGTCAGATAATGTGATGTTAGGAAAATGAACCCTTAGATATGTATTTAAATGTTTTTTCTTCCATGCATTTGTTTCTAATGCATTTATAAGATTATTTCTTTGTTGCTTTGTATGTCCCTCCCCCACAGTATAACCCCTGCTTTCACTATATTTGATGTCGGTATAATTTGTGGAGGAGAAGGGGAAAAACAAGTCATTTAAAGATACAGGTGGACCCGTTGCAGCAATGAGAAGTACAAGTTGTTATGTCGAAAACGAACTTTACAACTTTGGTGGGCAGGGGGAGGATTGGGTGAGGGGGTGGAGGGAGGCTGGGAAGGGATGTGAAGGGTAAACAAAGAAGAAGGCTGCAATGCTTGATAAGAAATGTACTCATTATCTTGCCCATGTAATTGTAACCCCTCTGTACAGTATGTTCACAATAAAAATAAAAAAGAAAGAATTTTCTGTAACTTCTGACAATGCTCCCTGTTACCATTTTCTCTTCTACACACTGAAGCATGAAGCTATAAGGCTGATTTCTAGATATATATCCATTATATATAAGCTACATTAACCATCCAATAAAACTATTCCAACTTGAAATTCAACCTAAGTATAATGACATGTCACCTCACTCCTGTAAGAATTGTTATTATCAGAGCAAAATTATGAGGCACATACTTAAAACTTAAAAAAGTAAAATTTGAGGCTAACAGTGTGCCCACTGGAAGAATACTTGCCTAGGATGCAAGATACCATGAGTTTGATCTCTAATGCTATTTAAAAAAAGAAAAAAAGAAAAATTGTTGACAAGATGTGGACAAAAGGCAGCCTTTGCATAACAGCAAAACTAGAACTACTACCTCATCCTGGAATCCCACCACTGGGTATCTATCCAAAGAAAATGAAATCAGAGAATCAAAGAAAAATCTACACTCTCATGTTTGTTGAGCACTATTCACTATAGTCAAGAAATGGAAATAACTGGTGGTCTAATAATTAATGACTTTATTTCAAATGTACATGTTGTGCCATTCTACTTAGTTACAATGGACTACTGTTCAGCTATCTTAAAAAAAATGAGATACTATCATCTCAGACAACTCAGACAACAATGGAAATCCTTACATTAAGTGAAATAAGCCAAGCCTATTGTAGATAAATATTGTAGACCTACCCATATGTAGAAAATATTTTTTAAAGTTGGCCCTACAGAAGTTGTGAGTAGGGGCTGGGAAGGTGGCTCAGTAGTAGAGTGCTTGCCTTGCATGCGTGAGGCCCTGGGTTAAATTCCTCAGCACCACATAAGCAAAAAGAAAAAAAGCTGGAAGTGGCGCTGTGGCTCAAGTGATAGAGCACTAGCCTTGAGCTGAAGAGCTGAGGGACAGTGCCCAGGCCCAGAGTTCACAACCGGACCCCCCCACAAAAAAAAAAAAAATAAGTTGTGAGTAGAGTAGGAATTCCTAAAGGATGAGGGAGAAAACTGGGAGGAGGGATGAATGGGAAGGGACTTAGCAATTGGTAGTATTTCTTTTTTTGTATGCTTTTATTGTAAAAATCCTGTACAGAAGGGTTACAGTTACATGAGCAAAGTAATGAGTACATTTCTTATTGAGCATTGTTGCCTCCTCCTTTGTTTTTCCCCTGCCATCCCTTCCCTCCCACCCCCACACCTACACGCCCCCCCCCCAAGTTGAAAAGTTCCTTTTCAACATAGTATCTTTTTTTCTTTTCTTTTCTTTTCTTTTTGGAATAGAAACAACTTTATTCATACCTGAGAAAAGTGTAGGAAAATCATTCTTGTTGACCACTTTACCTTTCCCCTTAGGCCAAATCATTTGGGGGCCTATTTCTCTCACCCTTCCCTTATGTTATGGGTCATTTGGGGCCTCAATGGCCACTGCCCAAAGGCTGGAGGTCCACAGGCAGTCTGGAAACCAGAGCCCAAGACCAGGAGGAGTGTCTGCAGCATGAACATAGTGTCTTGTACATCTCACTGTTACAATGGGTCAACCTGTATCCCTACTTAAGTATTTTGTTTTTTCCCTTCCCCTCCCCAAATTAGAGAGGTGTATATACAAGATGCAGGGCACCAGAATCAAACAGGGGTTATACTGTGGGGGAGAAACATACAAAGAAACATAAAAATCACATAGTACATTATAAATATGTTAGAAACAATAGCAAGAAAGAAAAAAATATTTGTGTCCCTATCTTGGGGTTCATTTCACTTAACATCATCCTATCTGGTCATATGTACATAGCTTTTGACCTTTCCTACTTATCCTAGACATGTACTAGTTATTGCAAATAAGGGAAACCAAGGGGCCTATGTTATTGGTAGTATTTCTAGGGTTAGATAGTAAGTAGCAAAAAATTCTACTGTACTATACAGTACAATGAGTAATTACAAATAACAATACTGTATTATATCTGTTTTAAATACTTGAAGAATTGTGAATGTTTCACCCTTTTAAAATTATGTTTAATGAAATAAGTATGTTAACCCTGATTTAGACATTATGCAATTTATACATGTATCAAAACATCACATAATACCCTATAATCTGTAAAATCTGTAGATTTTTTATATATAATTTAAGAATTTTTTTTTTCGGCTGTGGGGCTTGAACTCTGGGCCTGAGCGCTGTCCTTCAGCTCTTCAGCTCAAGGCGAGTGCTCTACCACTTGAGCTACAGCGCCACTTCCAGTTTCTGGTGGTTTATTGGAGATAGGAGTCTCACGGTCTCTCCTGCCCGGGCTGGCTTTGAACCACAATCCTCAGATCTCAGCCTCCTGAGTAGCTAGGATTACAGGCATGAGCCACCAGCACCCGGCAAGAATTATATTTTTAAATCAAAGCAAGCCAGGTGCTGGTGGCTATGCACCTGGGTATAATCTAGGATTATTCCTAGATAATCAGGAGACTAAGATCTGAAGATCACAGTTCGAAGCTAGTCCAAGCAGGAAGTCTGTGAGACTCTTTTCTCTAATAAACTATTAAAACAAAGCAAAACATCAGTGTAAAAATGACATGCCATCACTACTTGCCAACGTTTTTTGCTTCAGTTACTTATTTTAGACAATAATGAAATTTTATCTTGCAGCAGTTTTCCTTTTGCTGTCTGTTTAGATATATTAGCTTTGTGGTTTAATAGTTGGTTTAAATGTCCAACACACTGAATACCATATGCTTTACAAAGACTTGAAGAATTCTAAAACAATTAGAATTATTATTCATGTTTTATGGAGAGAAGACTAAGAACCATAAGTGTTAAGTGACTTCCCCAAGTTCACACATCTGTCTTTGAAATTTGCATTCCATCTGGCCCTAGACTGAAAATACTTAACAGCTAGCCAGAATCCCCCTCTCTATTACCTCCTCCTAGCTCTGTTTTTTTTTTTAATTTTTAAATGATCTTTAAGTAGTTGTACAAAGGAGGTGCTATATAACAAAGCAGTTTATGGATATATGCACCTTGATCAGTGTCACCCCTTCAACCTACCACTTCCTTTTCTTTTATTTCCTTTTCCTTTTTTTTTTTTTTTTTTTTGCCGGTTGTGGGGTTTGAACTCTGGGACTGAGTGGTGTCCCTCAGCTCTTCAGCTCAAGGCGAGTATCTACCACTTGAGCTACAGCGCCACTTTCGGTTTTCTGGTGGTTTATTGGAGATAAGTTTCACAGACTTTCCTGCCCGGGCTGGCTTTGAACCTTGATCCTCAGATCTCAGCCTCCTGAGTAGCTAGGATTACAGGCCTGAGCCACCAGCGCCCGGCTCTTCCCTTACTTTTCTTAGTTTTGTGGGACATACAATGAATTCTTTTTTAAAAAATTGTTATTGTAAAGGTGAGGTAGGTACAGAGGGATTATAGTTACATAAATCAGTATGTGTACATTTCTTTTTGAACAGTGTCACCTCTTCCTTTATTTTCTCTCAGTTGTCCCCTCCTGATCCCCTTCCCCAGCAAGTTATATACTTAATTTTCAACATAGTTTCCAATAAATTCTTGTCTGCATTGTCCCCCACCATCTCCCTTTCATTTGTTGTCCCCTATCTTCTGGCCCACCTTCCCTTGGATGGATTAAATAAGAAGCCATGAAAGTTCATCCCCTAGTAATTAGCACTTAGTGGGAAATCACTCAAAAGTTTTCGATTTAATTATACACATACATTGTAAATACACATCCTAAATATTCACATATTGAAGTCTTGCATCTCTATTAAATTCTATCAGTGACAATTACTAACTCTGTTACATTAGTCCCCACAGATTAACTTTTTCTAACTAGTAACTAGGACAAGATGATGTCACTGCTTAGAAGTTTCCATGGATGTAAAGCCTATATAATGCAGGTAGAACCATCAATGCACAGCTGCTGGTCCCAGCTTCTTCCTTCTTCCATGGTTCTCCTCTGAATGTGGAGGGGGATTATTCTACCAGAAACAACAAAGAATCATTTGCACCTAAAGTGTGAGCTTCAAAGGAAACAAGATGCTATAGACACATGATTTTCTGAATAATTAGGTAAGATTTTCTTTTAGAAGTATCCTAGCCCTTACAAGTGATGTATTATAACTTTTAATCCACTACTCAACAGCACAATCTGAAAAAGTGCAAAAACCACTCTCATACCACAATTTCAGTTAACAAGAAATTAATCTCTCAAAATCTTACTGCACTTGCCTGCTTGGACATAGGGAAAGATTATGACAAATGTAGCTCTGAAATAGTACCTCTTTCCAGGAAGTGGTACAGATGCATCTACTGTGACATTAACTTACCAAGAATGAGACCTTCAAGAACTACAGGTTCTCACCCACCTTCTGGAGAAATCAAAGTAAATGAGACTATTTGACTTATACTATTTGCTATTGTTCTTTCTTAGTGGAAGATGATATTCTCGAAGTTGAAACTACATGACTGACAATCCAGTTACTTTGTGAGGTACTAAAAGAAACTACTTCAGGTGAGCTTTGTGGACATTTTGGTTTTATTCTGATTCTGCTCTTTAGTATTTCCCTTTTCTATTTTCCTGATGGAAGTATTTGCACAATATTCTTGACTAAAATACTAAATTTCTACTGTATTTGGACACAACTCCATTATTCAGTTTCTCCCCTATGACTCCACAAAAGTAGAAAAAATGCAATGATGGAAAATATTTGGTTAAAAATGTACCTATACTATGAGGTGGAAAGAGAAGTTGTCTTTGCAGTATTATTTCTCAATTTTCATATCTTTTTGTGTCTGTGTGCTTGAAATTTCCCACAATGAATTCAAACTAATTCCTAGCTTCATTCTTCTTCAACTTTACTGCATGAAAACAGTTCTAAATTACAGAACATTTAAAATAGTTTTCGGAGCAAAAGCTTTAAGTGAATGTTCTAAAATGTTTTCTTAATAATATTAATCTATTGCTACATGAAGACATAGCAATAAAACCACCTGGATGAGGGAAATGAAGAGACTAATAAGCTATTTCTTCCTTTTTGTAGCAAGATGACCAATGCTCAGACTTTTATAGACAATATTAAAGTTCTCATCCTAAATAAGAAGTTGCCCAAAATTTCACAATTCTAGGCTTGAACACAGTACTGCACTTTATTGATGTTAAATAATAACTAAATATTTAGATGTGTGTGCGTCTCTGTTGTGTCATATTACAGCTTAAATTCAGAGCCTGGGCACTGTCCCTGAGCTTTTTCACTGAAGGCTTATACTCTACCACTTGAGCCATACCTCTACTTCCAGCTTTTTAGTGCAAGCCCTGGCTGGCTTTGAACTTCAATCCTCAGATCTCAGCCTCCTGAGCATCTAGGGTTACAGGCTCATGCCTGGGATTACAAAGTATATATAGCCACAAATCTGGTTTGCTGTTTTCTTGATTTGATGCTGCAATTAGTCTAATACAGATAGCAAAAATACCATTATTTGCCAAAGTGAAGCACATGAGACATTGGAAATAACTGAGAAGGCAGAAAACATTGAGAGGAGAAGAGAAGCATTCTCTAGCCCTTTCATAAGTAGTGTGAACTTCATTCATTTTTCTAGCTGAGACTTTGACATGAAGAATGGTAGAAAACAACAGTATCCATAGTGAAAAGGAGGCAGCTTAGGATAATGAAGTCCAAGGAACAGAAACCGTCTGTTTGGGTGAACCACCCCTGGAAGACTGTGCACAAAGACAGCAGCATTAGGGGAGATTAGGGAAGAGAGCCCCAACCCCAATCTTACCCTAGAGCTGGCTCAGAATACATTGGAGAAGAAGAAACAAGTTACAAAAATATACTCCTCATTTACACTGATTACCACAAACATTCAAATGAGTGGAGTGTTCCAAGCCAGGACCAGAAGACAGAAGACCCGGGCTCTAGACCCAGCTGTGACTCCGATTCTATGTAACCTGGGCCAGTTGCATTATCTATCTGTGTCTCATTTTCTTTATTCATAAAAATTCAAAGGCAAAAGATTATATAACCCCTTGAGTCTCTTCAAGGGCTAAAATCTTGTGATTTTAGCTTACTCCTGTTATAAAAATAAAGTAGTGAACAGGCACCAGTGTCTCATGCCTGTAATCCTAGCTAGTCAGGAGGCTGAGTTCTGATCATGACTCAAATCCAACCTTGGCAGAAGTGTCCATGACACTCTTATCTCCAGTTGACCATCAAATAAACCTGGAAGTAGAACTGTGGCTCAAGTGGTAGAGTACTAGTCTTAAGCAAAAAAAAAAAACATCTCCAGGACAGCACCCAGGCCCTGAGTTCAAGCCAAGGACTGGCACAAAAAATAATAATAATTTTTTAAAGTAGTACTACTTGGACTTAGGCTAACCTGAAAGAAAAAGGTAACAATTTCTATTGCTTTACTTGTGGACCAGTAAGCCAGACAAAACAGAACTTGAAAACAGCTGGAGATAATGTAGTCAGGGCAGTAATGCTATGAGTGTGGAACTTGACTTCCATTTGAAGACTGAGCAAACCTGCGTTTAGATGAAGGCTGAGAAGATGCAAGCTTCCTTAAGTCTTTCAGATCTTCTAAGTCTTCCAGGGTTTTATCCAATCTTCTCCAAAGAATTGTTCAAAAAATCATCACAGCCACATTACTAGAGAAAGCTGAAGAAAGCTGCTGAAAAGAGAAATTTCGTCCAGACACTGATTTTTCACACTTATAATCTTAGCTATTAAAGAAGTTGAGATTTGAGAATTGAAGTTCAAAGCCAGCCCATGGAGAAAATTCCTTGAGCCTCTTACCTCCAATTAGCCAACTAAAAACCAGAAGTAGAGGCATGGCTCAAGTAATAGAGAGCTCAGCCTTTAACAAAAAAGCTAAAGGAGAACCGTGCCTCTGAGTTCAAACGTTAGTACTGGCACACAAGAGAAAGAGAGAGGGGAGGGGGGAAGGGAGGGAAAGATCATGGGAATTATAATCTCAAGCACCAGGGCAAAGTCAACGGGCAGCAAATAGATTGGATTAGTGAAAAGCACAGTCAACTATGCTCAAAGTCCAGATTTGGGGGACCTGGGAGAAATTACTTATTCAAGGTAAGGAGAACCTAAATATCTTCTATACAAATGGAGAACTTAAATCTAAACACTAATGTATTGCTACAATAAATGAGAAATAGACTAGCATCTCCCTCTCCTTCTTCAAGGAGTATTTCTTAGTGAGTCAAGATCCTCTATTGCATTATTTCAAAAGTATGTGTTTGGCACCAACCATGTACCCATCATGATTTTAGATACTGAATGGGAATTTTAAAAAGAAACACAGAGCTGGGCACTGGTGGATAACACCGCCTATAAATCCTAGCTAACTACGCAGGAGTCTGAGGTTTCAGGATTGCAAAGCCCACCCAGGCAGAAAAATCCTTGAGGTTCTTATGGCCAATTAACCACAAAAAGCCAGAAGTGGAGCTGTGACTCAAGTGGTAGAGTCCTAGCTTTGAGCACAAAAGTTCAGGGACAAGTGCCCAAGCTCAGAGTTTAAGCCCAGGACCAGAAAAGAAGGAAGGAAGGAAGGAAGGAAGGAAGGAAGGAAGGAAGGAAGGAAGGAAGGAAGGGGGAGGGAGGGAAAGAAGCAAGAGAAAAAGAGCGAGGAAAAAAGAGAAAAAGGAAGGAAGGAAGACAAGGCAAGAGCTATAGGTCAGTGGTAGAGCAAGTGGTTGACAGGTGTGAGCTAGCATCAAATCCAACACCAGAAAAAGTAGGGGAGAGCTAGAGGAGAGAGGGGAGAGGAGATAACAGAGGAAAGAAGGGGAAGGGAGGTGAAAGAGGGTAAGAGATGAGAGGGGAAAGAAGACAATGTATTTGACCAGATTTTCAGACAAAAACTATAACACATCAGAAATTAAATGAAAAATCATGAAAGCAGATGGTGTTATATTTGGTGTTTTGTTTTCTAATTCTTGTCAGGAGTGTCTAACAAAGAGAATGGAAGAAGCTATCCTATTCAACCAAACTTCTTCAGTGACATACTTTCGGCTAAGAGGTTTATCTGTAAATCAGAAGGTGCAAGTGGGCATGTTTTCTTTATTCCTCACTTTCTATGTCCTGACACTGATCGGCAACATTCTCATCGTCATCACTATCATTTATGACCGCCGACTCCATACCCCCATGTATTTCTTCCTCAGCAATCTGTCCTTTATTGATGTCTGTCACTCCACTGTTACTGTCCCCAAAATGCTAGGAGATACCTGGTCAGAGGAGAAGCTCATCTCCTTTAATGCCTGTGTGACCCAGATGTTCTTTCTGCACCTCTTTGCCTGCACAGAGATCTTCCTCCTGACCATCATGGCCTATGACCGGTATGTAGCCATTTGTAAACCCCTCCAGTACATGACAGTGATGAACTGGAAGGTATGTGTGCTTCTGGCTGTGGCTCTCTGGACAGGAGGAGCCATCCACTCCATATCTCTCACCTCACTCACCATTAATCTACCCTACTGTGGTCCCAATGAGATTGACAACTTTTTTTGTGATGTCCCTCAGGTGATCAACCTGGCCTGCACTGATACCCACATTATTGAGATCCTTATTGTGTCCAACAGTGGGCTGATCTCTGTGGTCTGTTTTGTGGTCCTTGTAGTATCCTATGCGGTCATCCTGGTGAGCCTGAGACAGCAGATCTTTGAGGGCAAGCGGAAGGCCCTGTCCACCTGTGCCGCCCACCTCACTGTGGTCACTCTCTTCCTGGGACACTGTATCTTCATCTATTCCCGCCCATCCACCAGTCTCCCAGAGGACAAAGTGGTGTCAGTGTTTTTTACTGCTGTCACCCCTCTGTTGAACCCCATCATCTATACCCTCAGGAATGAAGACATGAAGAATGCTTTGAACAAGTTAATGGGGAGAAAGGAGAGGAAAGAAGATATCTGATAACATCTCAGTCTTCAGCATGCTTAGAGATATTTTGGTGCTCCAAATCCAAGAAATGCCTTGCCAAGAAGTTATATACCATATTTACAACATAAATTATCCTCTGGCCCATTAACTTTCTTTTTTCCCTGTGCTGGGGATTGAATCTGGGGTTGTAGTTCTAGAGATTGATTCTAGAGATTGATCATGTTCTCACTGATAGCTTAGGAAGTCCCAAGTATGATTCAGTGTGACATCTTCACTAGTGAAGGCAGAGTGAATGGATGATATCTAACATGCCTCTTTGGAAATACATATGTGAGACACTTGTGAGGGGGAAGGGACAGTAGTGTGGATTGAACTCAGGTCCTTGTACTCTTGCTTGCTTTTTCACTCAAAGTTAGTGTTCTACCACTTTAGCCACACTTCCACTTCTGGCTTTTTGCTAATTAATTGGAGATCAGAGTCTCACTGACTTCTCTGCCAGGGCTGGCTTTAAACCTTGATCCTCAGTTCTCAGCCTCCTGAAGTAGCTATGATTATAGGCATTAGATACCAGTACCTAGCTAGGCTCTCTTTATTTTGTTTTCCCAGACCACTCAATAGAAGCCACTATACTGAAGTATGCACCACCATAACTAAATTCAAGAAGTTGGATTATAAACCTTGTTTTATTCAAATTGGTGTTTTCTCCCGCCACCTAGCCCAATATAGGTAGCTTGTCATGATTGAGTAATAAATACATAATTGGATAAAATCCTACATAATAAACACAATACTTTTACCCCAACATAAATCAAAATATGTCATATGTCTGTTTGCATTACTCTGGCAGCCCCCCCATTGCTCTGAAAGAGATTCTAAACTCCATGAAGGAGCATGGAAAGATGATTTTACTCTTCTTATATAACCCACTTACCATTCTGCCTTGCAATGATCTGTTATTTTTTTGCAACAGGTCCTATGGTTTGCAACATGGGCTATTGTACCTGTCATCTCCTTTGCTGGAGCAAGCATTTCCTATCTAGTCATTTTGATTGGCTCCTTTTCATCTTTCAAATCTCAGCTGAAATGTAGCTTCCTCAAAGAGGCCTGCATTGGCCACTCAATGTAACAGCATAACTTTCCACACTGTCTAATAGCACTTGGTCTCTGCTTTTGCACCACTTGCTGAAATCTATAGTTAAAATTTACTTATTCATATTTCTGCTTCTATTTTCACTAGACTCTGAACTCTGTAGGGGAAACTCTATTTACATACTTTAATTATTTATTTTTTGGCTGCAGTGGGGTTTGAACTCAAAGCCTTAAGTCTGCTTGGTTGGTGTTCTACCTCTAGACCTGCTTTATGTGGGTTACTTTAGGCAGAAAGTGTGCTGAGGAAAATTTTCAAGCTACACAAGCCCCTTCACTTTTATAGGAATGTGATTAGGAAGGCATTGGGAGAGCTATTTAGGTAGCACATGTTAACTGCCAACAGGCAAATCTAGAAGTTATCTCTTTTCCAGAGACAAGTCTCTAGACAGTATAAAGCTATGTTCATTTTTACTGATTGACGTAATTACTGAACTAAATTTGAGAATTATAAAATTTGTTTAAAATGACTGCCCTTTGCTAGGCATGGTGGTGCACTCTGTAATAAGAGCACTTGGTAGGTTGAGGCAAGAAGACCATGAACTCAAATACAGCTTGGGTTATACAGAGAGAACTTCCTTAAAAACTAATAAGGAAGGGGCTGGGAAGTTGGCTCAGTGGTAGAGTGCTTGCCTTGCATACCTGAGGCCCTGGGTTCGATTCCTCAGTACCACATAAGCAAAATGAAAAAAGCTGGAAGTGGCGCTGTGGCTCACGTGGTAGAGCGCTGGCCTTGAGCTGAAGAGCTGAGGGACAGTGCCCAGGTCCAGAGTTCAGGCCCCATGACCGGACCCAAAAAAAAAAAAAAAACTAATAAGGAAATAAAAAGCAAACAAATGCTCTCTAATTTTAAGTGACGAGCAGTCATTTTAGACAATAAGCAGAAGGGACTTTCTAAACAGCCAAAAATAAAAGGTGGAGTTGTAACTCAAGTGGTGGAGTGCTAGCCATGAGCAAAACACTAAGCAAGGGTACAAGGCCCTGAGTTGAAGCTCCAGTAGAAAACCAAAACAAAACAAAAACACTAGACAAAAATATAACTGCTTTGTTTAGGAATTAGCCACACATGAATACTTACTACATGGGACAAGACCATACTAGACAGTACAGAGTATTTTCTAGAAGTTATTAAAGTTGTAGCTGAATCAGGTCATATTTGCTTTTGTTTTCAAAGTAGACAAAATATCTAACACTGCCCATTTTCTGTCACATTAATCTTCACAGCTTTCCAGGAAAGTAAAGTAAAATATTTATTCTCATTTCACAAAAAGTATTTCAAACTCAGACAAGATTAAAAATGTATTTCACTACTCACTGAATAAATAAGTAGAAAATAATAAAATTAATATTTATTAATATTTAATAAAATTAAATAGAGCTATGGCTCAAGTGGTAAAGCACTTGCTTTGAGCAAAAAACCTCAAGGACAGTGACTAAGCCCTGAATTCAGGCCCCAAGATTGGCACAAAAAACAAATAAATGGGGTGTGGGTTCCCGCAAGAGAGAGTAAATGCTGAAGTAAATTTTAGTTGTGTAAACTGACCACTCTACATGTCCCAAAACAGAATCTGAGTAGTAATGAAAAATAAATCATTATCATTCATCAGAAATGAGCACTTGGTTATAAGTGAGATATTTAACTCAATATGGTGGTCTTGTCTCATGTAGTAAGTACTCCTGTGTAGCTGATTCCTATATTTGGGGGGAGCCTTACACACTTGCTTAGTGTTTTGCTCATGGCTGGCACTCCACCACTTGAATCACAACTCCACCTTTTATTTCTGGCTGTTTAGAAAATTCCTTCTGCTTATTGTCTAAAATGACTCTTCTATCACCTAAAATTAAAGAGTACATGTGATGCTATCCCGTCATCTTTGCAATAATCTACTGATTAGAAGCAGGACAGAGTCCTGCCCATGCTCAAGAGAAGGAATGACACTAATGCATGAATATTAGGAGGATAAATAGATATCCAAAAGACCCCATGTTAAGAGTGGGAATAAACTAACCCCAGACTAAAGAAGCCTCTGCTAGGATTTCACAGGTTGGCACACCTAAGACTGTCAACCAGAGTGGAAACACTCCACTTTTCTGTAAGGGTTGGATTTTCACAGCAAGTGGATAAACCCCGAAAAGAAGGAAACTTCCAAAAGAAATAGGCGGAAAACCCACTATTTTTTCTGACTTACCCTTAGTAGTAACCCTACATCATTTCTGTGTGTTCTATTTATTGTAAGTAACTAAGAAAAGTCTACATCCAACAGAAGATAACCCTTACCACTTTTCACACTGTTAGATAGTAGGGATTTATCAAAAAATTTGTAGGTTTCATGAAAGAGAACCCACCCAAATGAACACATTCCATCTAACATTCCAGTATTGTTCAGATAATTCTCTCCCAATTGATCTACAGATTGAATTCAATCACTTCGGGCATCTGCAGTGGTTAATTGGAGATAAGTCTCATGGACTTTCTTGCCCAAACTAGCTTCAAACCATGATCAGCAGCCACCTGAGTAGCTAGGATTACAGGTGTAAGCCATCAATGCTCAGCTTAAAGTTTTTAAATTTTTAAGCATTCTTTTTTATTTTCTAACGACTTTACTTTTTTTTACTTTTTATTATTGATGAGAGTAGTATTTGAACTAAAGCCCTGGCACTTGCTAGGCAAGGGCTCTACCACTTGAGTCATGTTGTCAGTTTTTTTGGGCGGGGGAGAAGGTAGGGTTGTGGCAAAATCTAACTATTTGAGACTGGCCTCAAACTCAAAATCCTCTTGCCTCTCCCTAGTACAAATGAGAATATAGGTATATACCACCATGTTCAACCCTAAACTTTCTAGACTGAAACACCAGAAAATCTTTGAGACATTGAGGTAGCCAAAGATTTAGAGCCAGAAGCTCATGTCTGTCATCAGTCTCAGGAGATTGAGATCCAGAGGAACGCAGTTCAAAACCAGTCAGGAGACTGGGATCTCAGGATCGCGGTTCAAAGCTAGCCCAGGTAGAAAATTTGTCTACACTTTTATCTCCAATTAATCGCGGTTCAAAGCTAGCCCAGGTAGAAAATTTGTCTACACTTTTATCTCCAATTAATCAGCATAAAGCCAGAAGTGAAGGTGTAGCTTAAGTGGTAGAGCAACAGCATTAGGCAGAAAGGAAAGCACCCAGACCCTGAGTTTAAGCCCCAATACTGGCACAAAAATAGCAGTAAGAAAGGAAAGAAAGAAAGGGGAGAGAGAGAAAAGAAAGAGAGAGAGAGAGAGAGAGAAAGGAAGGAAGGAAGGAAGAAAGAAAGAAAGAAAGAAAGACTAAAAGTGTGGCTTAAGTAGTAGCACACCAGTCAAGCAAACAAACCAACTAAGGGCAAGGCCTTGAGTTCAGACTCTAGTACTAAAAAAAAAATCAAAAAAGATCATAAAAAGTAAAAATTAATTTGATTTAGTCAAAACTTTAAACTTCCGTTTTGCTTTGTTTCAGAGTCTTACTACTAGCCCAGTGTAACCCCACACACACCATCCTCTTGCCTCACCCGCATGAGTGCTGGAATTACAGACATGTGCCACCACATCCCGCTGAAATTTTAAAACTTTATCTTCCAAATACACTATTTTAAAACTGAAATTGTAAAGCATAGAATGAGAAAAATATTGGCAAGACATATATTTGACGAAGATAATGTATTCAGAATATACAACCTATTGGCAAGAAGTCAAAAAATAATTTTATTTATCCATTAGGAAGAAAATATGTCATTTGCAGAGAAATGGATGGACCTGAAAAAAAATATGTTAAATGAAATAAATAAATCAGGCTAAGAGAGACAAAGGTTACATGTTTTCCCTCATATGTGGAAATTAGATGTAAATTATAAACATATGACACCATATACAGGACCTTATGCAAATATATAAAAACAAATTGACTAAAGTATGGTATATGTAGGGGAGGATTACAATGGTGTAATTCCTTTGAACAAGTGGCTTACAGTTTAACAAAATTAAAACCATGAGCTGAAACATATTTTATCAAGGGACGAGGTTAAATGGGGGAGGGCATACAAATGGAGAGAGGAAGAGTGGACAGATATAGTCATAATATTCAGTGTACATATGTGAAAATGAACCAAATAACTTGAGGGGATAGGTGTGGTTGGGAGAGATGGTAGAGAATGATGGCAGAAATAACATTGATCAAGATGCATTATACTCATAAACTAGCATGTTCAATTAAAACTCTTGTGCAACTACTTAGAATACAAATGATATTTTTAAACACACATTGTACTCATAAATGACATATTGAATTGAAACTCCTTTGTACAACTACTTAAAGATAATATAATTAATTATTAATTAATTAAACTTAAATGTGTACCTCTTAACAATTCTCCACCTTGGGGCTGGGAAGGTGGCTCAGTGGTAGAGCGCTTGCCTTGCATGCATGAGGCCCTGGGTTCGATTCCTCAGCACCACATAAGCAAAAAGAAAAAA
>NW_012267337.1:2229224-2245611 GCF_000151885.1 Dipodomys ordii | reverse complement strand
AAAAAAAACTAAGGCAATTATTTATAAATAGGAAATATTTATATTTTAGGTTTTAAGATTCAGTCTATGATCAGCTCATAACTGTTTTTCTTTTTGTTTTTTTTTTTGGTTTTCATTTTGTTTTTCAGCCTCTCTTCTTGTTTTAAAAGAATAATTTTATGGTCTAGGAATGTAGCTTAGCGGTAGAGTGCTTGACTAGCATGTATGAAGCCCTAGGTTTGATCCCTCAGTACCACATAAACAGAAAGAGCCAGAAGACGTGCTGTGGCTCAAGTGGTAGAGTGCTAGCCTTAAGCAAAAGTAACGCAGGAACAGTACCCAAGCCCTGAGTTCTAGTACCAGGACTGGCCAAAAAAAAAAAAGAGAGAGGGGCTGGGAAGGTGGCTCAGTGGTAGAGCGCTTGCCTTGCAAGCCTGAGGCCCTGGGTTCAATTCCTCAGCACCATATAAGCAAAAAGGAAAAAGCCGGAAGTGGCGCTGTGGCTCAAGTGGTAGAGCGCTAGCCTTGAGCTGAAGAGCTGAGGGATAGCGTCCAGGCCCAGAGTTCAGGCCCCACGACCGGACCCAAAAAAAAAAAAAAAAAACAATTCTCCACCTAGGTAATTATCTGAGTCATGAAATACGTATCAAAAAATAACCTCTTCATAATTTTCATAGCAATTTCTTCCTAATTATCAAATCTGGAATCATCCAAATGCTCCTCAATATTTGAAAGAAAAAACAAATTATACATATCCATAAAATGAAATATTACTCTGAATTAAAAAGGAGCAACTTATTAATACCCACAAAATGATGGGTTACTCTCAGAAACAGCAGAGAAAAAGAAGGTAGACATAAAAGAGTGCACTGTTTGTGGACCTCTGGGAGAAACCTATCTTCCCCATAGTGATGAAGTCAGTTATGGGATGCCTGGGTGGAACCAAGGATCGGCTGAAGCAAACTAGGATATGGAAAATGTTTAGGTCTTGATAGATAGGTGGTTAAACAGGTGTGTATATACTTCTGTCAAAGCATATCCAAGAATAAAATTGGTATGTCCTATGTAACATAAATTTGACCTTAATAAGGTTTCTTTTTAATATAACTTTATTATTATTATTATTAAGGTATTGTACAGAGGGGTTACTCTTCTTTCACTTTCCTGTCCCTGGCCACATAAGATTTATTTGTTTGTTTGTGCCAGTCATGGGACTTGAACTCAGGAATACAGCCACCAATGCTGTATATGTTTTGCTTTTGTTTTTGTTGTGGGGCTTGAACTCAGGGCTTAAGTGCTGTACCTGAGCTTTTTTTGTTCAAGGCTAGCACTCTACCACTTTGAGCCACAGCACCACTTCTGAATAGAGATAAGAGTGTCATGGACTTTCCTACCTGGGCTGACTTTGAACTATGAACCTAAGATCTCAGCTTCCTGAGTAGCTAGGATTACAGGCATAAGCCACTAGTGCCCAACTATGGCTTTTTTTGTTTTGTGTGTGTGTTATGTTTTTTTTTAGTTTGTTTTTTGTTCATGTTTAGACCCAGTGCTATAAATTAGGACACATAGATCTTCTTGTGTGGATTTATTTTTTTGTCAGTCATGGGGCTTGAACTCTAGGCCTTGGCGCTGTCCCTGAGCTCTTCAGCTCAAGGTAAGCACTCTACCATTTGAGCCACAGTGCCACTTCTGGTTTTCTGGTGATTTATTGGAGATAAGAGTCTCATGGACTTCCCTGCCCAGGCTGGCTTTGAACTGTGATCCTCAGATTTCAGCCTCCTGAGTAGC
Source organism: Dipodomys ordii (assembly GCF_000151885.1). Taxonomy (NCBI): domain Eukaryota; kingdom Metazoa; phylum Chordata; class Mammalia; order Rodentia; family Heteromyidae; genus Dipodomys; species Dipodomys ordii. The sequence goes on along the minus strand of NW_012267337.1, from coordinate 2,243,844 downwards.
TAGTATTACAGAAGTGAGCCACCAGCACCCAGCTATGGTTTATTTTTAAAATAAGTTCTGAAGCTAATTATGTAACTCAATAATAGACACTTGCCTAGCATGCACAAGACCCTGTTTTTGATCTATAGCACCATAAAACAAATAAAATAATTAAAATAAAATAAATAAGTAAATAAAATTTGTAAGTAAATAAAATTAATTAATTAATTAATTAAAGGGCTATAAAGTGGGTGGAGCTGAGGACCAAAGGTTAGCATAATACTAACAGACATAATGAGAGAACCACACTAAAAACAATGAAATTTAATTCAATATAAATAATTAAAGACATATCTATTTTATTGAAAATACATTTGAAAGTATGACTGAACCTCTATCCTAAAACGTAAGTGTGATGTGTAACTTCCCAAAGGCAGTAGCCTAGAAAACAGTATAATGAACAAAGGTGTTTTTCCAAACTTGATCTATATTCCTGAAACTGAAACTGAACTGACTTCCCAAGTGGTATTCCTGTACTGGTAAAAGCTGAAGTCTTCTTGAAACTTAACTTCTTTTTCTTCTATGTTCCACTCTAATCTTCTCCTTTATTTAAATAATACTAAGTTTCTTTAGGACAGAAATTTGCCCTGCCCAAGTGCCATTTTTACCTCATGATTTTGCTCCTACTTTTGCTTTCTTATTAAGGATATGGTCAAAATTATGTCTGTAATCCTAATGTCCGGTGTGTATGTGATTTCATGAAAAAATTTGTCTCTGTCTGAGCTGTTTCATGGCAATTTTTACCTCCTCATTCCTCAAGGTGTAAATGAGAGGATTCAGCAAAGGGGTGACCATTGTGTAGAAGACAGATACCACTTTGTCCATGGACAAGCTGGTGTCTGGCCTAGTGTAAATGAAGATGCATGGCCCAAAGAAGAGAGCAACCACCATGAAGTGGGCTGAGCAGGTAGACAGAGCTTTCCGGCGCCCTTCAGCTGATTGTTTTCGAAGAGAAACCAAGATGACCGTGTAGGAAGTGACTAGAGCCAGGAAACAGGCAAGGGAGATGGTTCCACTATTGGACACAATTAATAGTCCTGTGAGGTATGTGTCTGTGCAGGCCAGCTTGATAACAGAAGGCACATCACAGAAGTAGCTATCAATAACGTTGGGGCCACAGTAGGGTAGACGAATGGTCAGGAAGGTCTGCACCAGTGAGTGAATCATGCCTCCCCACCAGAGAGCAATGACCAGCTGCACACAGAGTCTCATATTCATTACATTGGGATAGTGTAACGGAGTGCAGATAGCTACGTAACGATCATAGGCCATAATGGTCAGAAGAAAGATCTCAGCACAGGCAAAAAGATGTAGGAAGAAGAGTTGTGCAATACAGTTATCAAAGGAAATAGTTTTTCTCTCTAAAAGAAAGCCCTCCAGCATCTTAGGCACAGTAACAGATGAGTGACAGATGTCAATAAAGGACAGATTGCTCAGGAAGAAATACATGGGGGTGTGAAGACGTGGAGTGAAGACGATGGTAACCATAATGAGAATATTCCCCAAAAGGGTGAGTGCATAAGTTACTGAGAAGACTGTGAAAAACAGTATCTCCAGCACCCAGTTCTCAGTGAGCCCCAAGAAGACAAATTCAGCCACTCTTGTTTGGTTTAGAGCACCCATCCAAAGAGCTTTCCAAAAGACCTTGAAGAAGAATGAAAATCAATTTAGCTTTTAATATTCTATGAATGAAGCTAATTGAAATGATTATATACTTCTGTCTGTAATGCTTCATTACTTTTAAGCCATAAAAATAGAAATGCAACTCAATAATAGTTGTTATCACTTAAAGGTAATAAAAATATTTTTAAGCTGGGCAATGGTGGCTTATGCCTATACTCTTATCTACTCAGGAGGCTGAGATCTGAGGATTGTGGCTCAAAGCCAACCTGGGCAGGAAAGTCACGAGACTCTTATCTCCAATTAACCACCAGAAAAACCTGATGTGGAGCTGTGGCCCAAAGTGGTAGAGCACTAGCCTTCAGTAAAAAGGCTCAGGGACAGTGCGCAGGCCCTGAGTTCAAGCCCCCTGACCAACAACAACAAAGAAAAAACCTTTTAATAGTTGTTATCATATACCAACCAAATGTGGAAGTCATGCCAATCTCTTTACATAGACCATTTTATTGAACAACAACCACACTGCAATGTGGGCATAATCATTCCTGTAGTGAACTTTGGCATGAGGAAATAAATTATCTCAACCCTTACCCAATAACTCCTTTCATTTCAGACTAATCCATTAATAGCATCAAACTAATTTCTCAAAAATCTACCACTCCTGGGGCTGGGAAGGTGGCTCAGTGGTAGAGCGCTTGCCTTGCATGCATGAGACCCTGGGTTCGATTCCTCAGCACCACATAAGCAAAAAGGAAAAAGCCAGAAGTGGTGCTGTGGCTCAAGTGGTAGAGTGCTAGCCTTGAGCTGCAGAGCTGAGGGATAGCGTCCAGGCCCAGAGTTCAGGCCCCATGACCGGACCCAAAAAAAAAAAAAAATCTACCACTCCCAGCTGCAATCAGAGTACTTGATTCTTGCTGTCAAATTAAATTTATGTTTAAAACCTACAACAGACCAGGCACCAATGGTTCATGCCTGTAATCTTAGAAACTTAGGAGGGTGAGATCTGAGAACTGTGGTTCGAAGCCAGTGGGGACAAAAGTTTGAAAGACTCTTATCTCCAATTAACTATTAAAAGCCAGAAGCAGAGCTTTGGCTTAAGTGATAAAGACTCAGCCTTGAACAAAAACTAAACAAGAGCATCAGGCCCTGCCTCAGTACTGGTGTGTGTGTGTGTGTGTGTGTGTGCACGCGCGCACACACATATGTGCCCGTGCACATGCACGTGCGCACACACACACCTACAACAGACTGCTGAAAACTCACCTGATGTCCTTTTATTTTCCTTTTGTTCTCTCCAAGCAATTCTCTGCATTCTAGATATGCTATTTCCACTGCTGATTTTCCAAAATGTTTGTATCTATTTATTATTTTCCTTCTGCTTGCAAAATATATCTTCTAATCAAGTGTCCCCAACTCATTTCTTCACTATTAAAATACTATTCATCTTTGACTATCTCAGTGCACCACCTTTAAGAAACTTTATTGATGCAATCAGAGCTAACCAATTTCCTTTCATAATTCACGTATAGGTCTTAATTGCAAAATAAAGTAAAATGAGATTTGTTTTTGCTCCCCATTATCAAAATATTTGTTTAAAAAAATAATTAAATCCAGGCATCACTGTCTTACATCTATAATCCTTGCTACCCAGAAGCTCAGATCTGGAGATTTGTGGTTCAATGCCAGCCTAAATAACCAGAAAAAAAATCTAGGCTGTATGTGGCTCAAGTAGTAGAGTACCAGCCAGGCAAGCAAGCTGAACAAGCACAAGGCCCTGAATTCAAATTATCATCAGAAGAAAAATAAAAAGTAATAACCAGGGCTGAAGATGTGACTCAACAGCACAGCATCTGCGTTCAAAGCTCAGCACTAAGAAAAAAGACAAAACCACATGACTTACCCCTTTGCACTACTTAGCTGGTGCCCTACACATAGTAGGTATGCAAACAGTATTTGTAGGAAGTGGAGATGTGACCGGTAGACAGCCGCCTTGAGCAAAAGAGCCAAACAAGAATGTTAGGCCTTGAGTTGAAGCTCCAGTATCAGCGCTGAAGCCCCAGTATCAGTGCTCTCTCTCTCTCTCTCTCTCTCTCTCTCTCTCTCCACTCCCTCTCCCTCTCCTTCTCGCTCTCCCTCTCTCTCTCTCTCTCTGTCTCTCTCTCTCCCTCTCTCTCTCTCTCTCATCTCTTTTTTTTTCTTGGGGTCTGGTTGTAGGGCCTGAACTCTGGGTCTGGGCGCTGTCCCTCAGCTCTTCAGCTCAAGGGTAGCGCTCTACCACTTGAGCCACAGTGCCACTTCTGGCTTTTTTCTTTTTGCTTATGTGGTTTGCTTATGTGGTGTTGAGGAATCGAACCAAGGGCTTCAGGCATGCAAGGCAAGTGCTCTACCACTGAGCCACCTTCCCAGCCCTCCTATCTCTTTTTAGTAGGCATTAGTGGATTATGCTAGCTACTTAGGAGTCTGAGATCTAAAGACTGTGTTTCAAAGCCATTCCTGACAGAAAAGTCCTCTGAGACTCTTACCTCCAATTAACCAGCACAAAGTTGGATGTGAACGTGGACTCAAATGGAAGAGTACCAGCCTTGAGCGAAAAGGCAAGCAAGAGCCGGAGGCCCTCCCTGAGTTAAAGCTCTACCACTAGCAATGAAAGAAATTACTTAAACCTAACTTTTTATGTAGATTAAAGGAGAATCCAATCATTCCTTCACAAAGGAACTAATAAATTACTTAAGAAATTTAGTTCATTTAATCCTGCAGTATGATTTGCCTCCTAAGAGATATTATTCTACAAATATTAAAGTTGCATTATCCCAATTTCCCACATTGTCAGGCCAAAAACTATAGCAGGTTAGGAAACAAAATTTGAATTCTTAATCCAACTATTTCACTGATAGTAGTCTTTTAACTCACTTAGCTATAGGAAGCCAAAGATAAAGAAATATTAATCACAGTATTATTTTAAGCAACAAAATACTTACTGGATTTATTTCATGTGTTTGAAAGAATGTAAGTAGAACCTGGCTAGAATTATATGTTGTCATTAGAACTATATACAATGACACAGTATTTGTTTATTGCAGTTACCAATATGAAAACATTCTGAAATATGATACATAAATGAGATAAAGTTTGATAATATAGTCTAAATAGCTTCAAATATGGGTAGTACTAGCTAGTTACCAAAGACAAATAGCAGACCAGAAGACAATATTAAACTACAAATAGCCAAAAAAGAATATTTCTAGCCAGGAGCTGGTGGCTCACACCTGTAATCCTGATTACTCAGGAGGCTTAGATCTGAGGATTGCGGTTCAAAGCCAGCCTAGGCACGAAAGCCCATGATACTCTTATCTCCAATAAACCACTCAGAAATCAGAGAGTGGCACTGTGACTCAAGTGGTAGGGCTCTAGCCTTGAGCTGAAGAGCTGAGGGACAATGCCCAGGCCCAGGGTTCAAGCCCCACAACCAACAACAACAACAACAAAAGAATATTCCTGGGGCTGAGAAGTTGGCTCAGTGGTAGAGCGCTTGCCTTGCATGCCTGAGGCCCTGGGTTCGATTCCCCAGCACCACATAAGCAAAAAAAAAAAGAAAAAAAAGCCAGAGGTGGCGCTGTGGCTCACGTGGTAGAGCGCTAGCCTTGAGCTGAAGAGCTGAGGGACAGCGCCCAGGCCCAGAGTTCAGGCCCCACTACCGGACCCAAAAAAAAAAGAATATTCCTATATTCCAGTATCTCTCAAAATGTAACAAGACAACAATTCAATTAAAAATGGATGAACAACATAAATAGGAAAGTTAAAAGAAATATAAGAAATAAGTATGAATAATTTTTAAAAATGATGTTCAAGGAGGAAATGATGGTTCATGTCTGTTATCCCAGCTACTCAAAAGACAGAGATCAAGAGGTCAATGTTTCAAGGCCAACCCAGATAAAAAGTTAACAAGATTCCCATCTCAACCAATAAAAAGCTGGTTATGGTGTCACAGACCTGACATCTCAGCTAAATAGAAAACAAATAGGAGGATCTCAATCCAATCAACTAGGACATAAACCTAAGACCATATCCCCAAAACCACTAAAGCACCTGCCTGACAAGGGTTCAACTTTAGTAATAGGTGAAAAACAGAACTAAATACACAGGTTGACAAAAGAATAAAGAACTAAGCACTCTCTATACATTATTGTGGACTTAGGGATAGTTAGATAAATAAATAAATTTTATTACTACTACAATATGGAATTTTATTATAGCCATTACTAAGAATGATATATAGCTAAGTGTGGTGGTACATGCCTGTAATCTCAGTTAATCTGAGGCTGCTAAGGAAAGTTATCACAACACCCTATCTAAAAAACAAACACCTTATCTAAAAAAAAAAATTACTTGGGATTTGGTTCAAGTGGTAGAGAGCTTGACTAGCAAGCACAAGGCCCTAAATTTAATCCTCCATACTAAAAAAAAAAAAAAAAAAAAAAAAAAACCAATAAGCTGGACACAGGTGGCTCACACTTATAATCCTAGCTACTCAGGAGGCTGAAATTTGAAGATCACAGTTCAAAGCCAGCCCACATAAGAAAGTTCGTGAGACTCTTATCTCAAATTAACCAGCAGAAAACCGGAAGTGGCACTGTGGCTCAAGTGGTAGAGCACTCACCTTGAGCTGAAGAGCTCAGGGACAGCACCCAGGCCCAGAGTTCAAGCCCCATGACTGACAAAAAAATAAATCCACACAAGAAGATCTATGTGTCCTAATTTATAGCACTGGGTCTAAACATGAACACACATTAGAACCATCTAGAGATTGTTAGAAATATTAATGAGCAAGACATATCCTAGCTATGCAGAATGCTGAGATGGGACAATGGCAGTTCAAAGCTAGTCCGGGCAAAATGGTTAGCAAGTCCTATATTAACATCAAGGTTGGGGAATTCCAGAAAACTATCACTTGAAAGGTGTTAGGAGGAAGTTAAGAGAAGGGTTAGACAAATTAAAAGGAAGAAGAATGAAGTCATAATATTCAACACATATCCTATGAAACTAAGAAAATTCAGGGAGAGGTTGTGTTTGGAGAGATGTGGGAGAATGATAAAAGTAGTAATTTGTTGATTAGTAACTTCTCTGTACAGCTACTTAAAAGTATTAAAATACTTTTGTAAAAGCCAACTTCTGGTGACTCACACCTATAATATAGCTACTCAAGAGACTGAGATCTGAGGAAGGCAACTTGGGCAGGAAAGCCCATGAGACTCTTATCTCCAGTTAAATTCAAAAAAAAAAAAAAAAAGCTGGAAGTGGAGCTGTGGCTCAAGGAGTAGAGCCCTAGCCTTGAACAAAACTGCTCAAGGACAGCACCCAGTCCCTGAGTTGGAGCCCCAGAACCAGCACCTAAACAAACAAATAATAAATTAATAAATGCTTGGATATGAGAGTAAACTGATTTGTCAGAAACAAAATGGGAAGATCACTGTCCAAGGCTGGCCCTGGGCAAAAACAGAAAATAACTAAAGCAAAAAAGGTTGAAATGGAATTTAAACCTGCACTGCCTATATTATCAATGACTAATCAATGCTGCTTAAAATAGCTGAAAAGAAAAACAAGCATAAAGTGGCCTTTGAGGAGCAGGAAGATCCTACTATGCACACATAGAAAGAAAATAATATCTCCTTCATGTTTCCTTTCTACCCATAACAAAGTTTTGGCACAAAGGAGAAACTCAATGAATACTTACTGAGTTAGCCTATTTTGAAAGCACATTACAAATAAAGGCCATAAAAATTCTAAATCTGAGGAGCCAAGATGATTTATACATCCAAATGATGCCTCATACTTGTAGGTAATCAGTGGATTATGAATCTGCAATGGGTAGTTACTCCAAAGGATGAGGGTCTGTAGTAGACACCAGATCTGTATGTATTGCTGTGTGTTGTGCATTGATGTTCTTAAAGGACTGAGTTCCCTAAAAATTTTGCCCTTTTGCTGGGCGCCGGTGGCTCACGCCTGTAATCCCCCAGTTTCATTCTCTTGATGTCTACTGCTGCATCAGAGATCCCCCACAGCTCATCTGTCTCTGCCTCATCTGTTTCCTCCTGATCTCTGTTTCAGCACCACAGGCTCAACCCTGGAAAGAACACAGAAGAGGCTCTTTTTGCAAAGAAGAATCTTAGTTTCCATCAGAGTTGCTTAGCATTTTAGCAAGAATCATCTGTAAATTCCTGAACTGCCAAAACCTTGCTTAAATGGATCTGGTCTGACACAATGGCCTAGACTGTTTGTATGTCAAGGTCATGTGTGTGTGTGTGTGTGTGTGTGTGTGTGTGTGTGTGCCGGTACTGAGACTTCAACTCAGGGCCCAAGTACTGTCTAAGAGTTGGCACTCTACCACGTGAGCCACAGCTGCACGTGCAGTTTTTTGTGGTGAATTGGAGATAAGATGAGAGTCTCACAGAATTTTCTGTTCTAGCTGGCTTTGAACCACAATCCTCAAATCTCAGTTTCCTGAGTAGCTAGGATTCTGGTTATGACCCAGCTTGGTTTATTTCTTAAAGATTTTGTTGTTGTTGTTTTATAGTAAAGTTTATCCAATTTATTAAGACTTCACTCTTCACAATATCTAAGGAGATGATCTTTCCTATTGCCAATCAAAATATAGAAGGATACTTTTGAGAAAGTTTCCCTTAGGTTTCAGAGGTAAGGGTTACTAGTACAAAAACCAAATGATGTCCTCATCTCTACAAGCAAAGAAAGCCTTCAATATCACATCACTTCACATTCCCTTACTTAACAGGTATGCAGTCATGAGGAGTCATGTCTCAGACTGTGACCCTGGGTAAGGAAGCCACGGACAGCTAAGTAAACCATCACATCTCAGCTTTAGTCCACCATATCTTCTCTGGACATCCCAAAACTGATGTTTACACTGACTGTCAGAGCACAGAAATAATGATCCAGTGGCACACACCTGTAACCTCTGCTTCTTATGGAGTGGGAGGGAGATAGGAAGATCATAGATTCAAGCATAGTCCAGACAAAAAAAAATGTGTGCGATTCAATCTAAAAAAAAACATAAAGTAAAAAAAAAAGGAATTGTTGGTAGCATCACTCAAGAGGTAGAACACTTGACCAGCAAGAATGAGGCACTGAGTACAAACCCCAGTACTCCCAAAACACAGAAAAAATACATTTTCTCCAGTGATACCAAGGACACACTTACTTGGACAAAGATGGGTGACAATCCACCAGTGAAAGAGACTTGATCTTTTTTTAATGTTCTATTAGGCTCAGTGTTCATTCTAATATAAGCTATATTTCATGTTCTATGGTAGTTTCAAAAGAAAGAGGCGGAGGGAGAGATTGACCAATCCTGTTACCAAGACTCCATACACCTACAGCTATACTCCTATGCTTTCAGTAATTAGGAAAAGCAAACAGGTGCTGTAGGGAACTCTGAAGGGCAACAAGTCATAATCCCAGACATCATAGGGAATGCTGGAGGATGTGTGTGTCTGAGTGTCTATCTGTCTGTCTGTGTGTTGCAGGTAGGTAGGTAGGTAGATACCTTTATAGAGCATGGCACATTTTTAATGGCTGATCTTGAAGACAGAAGAGAGGTTAAAGTAACTATAAGACTCTCTGTTTAACTTCTAAACACATATTCGGGCAACATATCAGAAACATGGCTGAGTCTTGCTCAGTACTATGGTATATGTGCAGTCAAGCACAGATTCACAGAACTATGACAGAGAGCGCAGCAAAGGAGGAAAACTTACTAATGTTCTCCAATTGTGCAGGGGTGGGCTAGCTAATGTTATACAGTTATTATAAAAGTGAGTTCTTTTGCTCTCTTTTCTCATAACTCTTTCTAGAAAGGAAGTGTAAGCAAAATACTTTACATGGTATCAAATATTTATTAGAGGCATGCATGGAGGTACACACCTGTAATACCAGCTACTTGGAAGGCAGGTCATGAGTTCAAAGCCCACTCAAGCAAAGTAAGCAAGATGCTACCTCAAAATGATTATAAAAATAAAGATCTGGGAATGTGGTTTCAGTGGTAGAGGACTCACCTCAAAAATGCAAGGCCATAAGTTCAATCCCTAGTACTACAAAATTAAGTAAACTTATTTTAATTAAATTAACTAGTTTTTATTTTTTATTTAACATAAAATATACTCTAACTTAATTGGTCTTTTATACTTTCATACTGTGATATTGACCCTTAGATTTTTTTCATCCAGTTTCTTCTCTTCTGTTTCAGCCTCCAGAGTGCTGTCTCACAAAAATAAAAAATATACTTTTGCAAGTCACTTAACTTTATTTTCATTATGGAAAACAGGAAATAATTTAATCCCTGTAATAACCATAATGGTTTGTATTATGTGTCCATTTGAATAGAGCATGATACCCATATGATGAGTCAAACAATGGGCTAGATGTTAGTATTATAATTTTTTTGGCCTTGAGGCTTGAACTCAGGGTATCCAATCCACTCAGCTTGCTTGGTTGCCACTCACACTCTACCACTTGTGCCAAAGCACTAGCCTGGCTTTAATGCTGGTTAGTTGGAGATGGAATCTGATGGACATTTTCTATTCAGTCTGGCTTCAAACCATGATCCTCCAAGTGCCATCAGCCTCCTGAGTAGCTAGGAGTGCAGATCAACAGAACCCAACCCTGTCACAGTATTTTTAAGATGTGATTAAAATTTAAATCGGTAGACTTTGAATGAAGTTGGGTGGGCATTGTCCAATCAGTGGAAGACTTTAAAAGACTGAGTTCCTAGACACAGAAAAAAAGTAACAAAAGCTCTACCTTAACAGCCCCCTTAGATTCCAGACAGTGGTATTGATTGCTGCTGGAATTCCCTGCCAGCTAGTATTCCAGCATGCTGCATTTGCACTTGTCACACCTTTCTTCAACATCTGTCTTAAATTAGCAACAATAATCTCTTCATACGTGGGAGGCAACAAGAAGAAGGAAAACTCTCACCTGAATCCAATAGTTCTATTAAGCTCTGGTTCTTTTAAGATCCAAAGCAATATTCTCTGGTGGATAGCTATTCATTTATAGACGAGAACCACTTTTTTTTACCCGTTTAAAATACATTTCCTACCTGACAAAAGCCACCACCATACCTCTCTAATGATTCAGTTCTCGTTCTACACTCTGTTACAGAAGCTTAGGAAGTAAAACCAAACAGCACAGAATTACGCACAGGGCAAATTTCAGCATTGAAATCTTTGAGATTTTAATCTATCTGACATAGGTTTTTGAAGTGATCGTTGCATGGCAATAATTGAAGTTGCCATCAATGAATACTCAGGGGTATTATTAAAAGTTTCCCATTTCAAAGCATTTCCTGTTATTAGTCTCACTTACCAATTTAGTAAATGGACAATGAATTTAGCAGCTCTAAGCATGGAAGAGTTCCAATGCCTTGGCAATTAGCATGGCAACAGTTTGTGTGGCCACTATCTGAACCATTGCAGTATATGCCAGGGAGGCAAGGTCTATGAACAACTGCACTTGAATCCTAACTAAATTAGTACTAGTCCATAAATATCAGAGTGGCTGATACACATCCTGAAATTAACTTAGTTTGCAAGAAATATCTGGCTTCATACTTGTTCATTTGATTATACTACTACTTGAGCAAAATAAAGTTATAATCTCTACATATTACAGATTGTCTATGTAAAATAATCTTTTTCTTTCTCTTTTTTTTTATTTTTGTGCCAGTATTGGCACATGGACTCTGACCAGCACATTGTCCTTTAACATTTTTGCTCAAGGCTGACACTCTGCCGCTTGACCATTTCTGGTTTGTTGACAGTTAATAAGAAATAAGAGTCTCATGAACTTTCCTGCCCAAGCTGGCTTTGAACTGTGATCCTCAGATCTCAGCCTCTTGAGTAGCTAGGATTACAAGCATGAGCTACCAGCACCCAATTCTAAGTGAAGAAATTTCTTTAAGCAAAAATATCAAGATGTTTTATAATTAGTTCTTAAATCTCTTTAAGTAAGTAGTTCAATGGTGTTTATTAATTGTACAAATGAATGGGCTTCATTGTGACATTTTCATGCACGAACGTAAGGTACTTTGATCATATTTGTATCTCATATCATATTCTCCTCCCACCTCCCACTGATCCCCTTCCTATTCCCTAATAATGACTCTTCTACCTTTTCTTTTCTTTTTCTTTTTTTGTTAGTGCCAGAGTTTGGGGTTTTTTTAATTTTTCAAGGTGATGTACAGTTCCATAAGGCAGTGATTGCATTTCTTGTCTAACTTGTTACCCCTTCCCTCATTTTTCTCCTTTCCCTCCCCCCATCCCCAATACCAGGGTTTTGAACTCAAGTCTTTGTGTTTACTCAACTTGTCTAGTGCTCTATCACTTGAGCCAGCCCTGCTTTTTACTGGTTGATTAGAGGTGGCAGACTTTTCTGCCCAGGCTGGCCTTGAACCTTTTAAACCTCAGCTTTCTGAATAGCTAGGGTTATAGTTATAGCCCAGTTAAGTCCAGCTCACATCTTTAATTTTGAAATTCCACATATGAGAAAAAGCATGCAATTCTTGTCTTGAAGAGTATTGACTACTTCAACCAGAAATAATTGAAATGTATTATGGAATTTTTTACCTGATTAAGTAAACTATAGGAAAATAATAGAGAATTCAAATAGTTTAATTCTTTTTAAAAATAATAAATTCAGTCCAACAAAATGAATACCAGAAAACTGGTACTTGAAAGGCAGGGAGTCAAGGGAAGGGGAGACCAGGCTCCAGCGGCTCACACTTAGCTACTCAGGAGGCTGAGATCTGAGGATCATGGTTCAATGCAGCAAAGTCTGTAAAATTCTTACCTCTAATCAACCACCAGAAAATGGGAAATGGTGCTGTGGCTCAAAGCAGTAGCTCACTAGCCTTGAGTGTAAAAGCTCAGGGACAGTGTCCAGGCCCTGAGTTCAAGCCCCACAAGCAACCAAAAAAATTGGGGGTGAGGGAGAAGACAAATGAAGACAAGGAGCAGAGGAGAATTCAGTCATAGCATTCTAAGTATCCTATGAAATTAAGAACATTAAGGGGAGGGGCTGGGAATGTGGCTTAGTGGAAGAGTGTTTGCCTAGCATACATGAAGCCATGGGTTCGATTCCTCAGTACCACATAAACAGAAAAAAACTGGAAGTGGCACTGTGGCTCAAGTGGTATAGTGCTAGACTTGAGCAAAAGAAACTCAAGCCCAGTGCCCCAGAACTGGCAAAAATAAAGAAGATTGAAGGGGAAGGGTTGGATTGGGAGGGATGGGAGAGAATGATGAAATCAAGATAAAAATATCTTATGAAATGGTAACTCTGTACATCATCTTTATAATAACTATAAAAATTAATAACAAAGGATAACAAATATCACAAAGGATGGGGAAAAATTAAGACCTTCATACATTATCAGTAGAACTACAAAGTAGTACAGGGACTTCATAAAACTTCATGATAACCCTTCAAAATATCAAAGACAAAAGTTACCATAACCTGGCAATACCAATATCCCATTGCAATTCCACTTTACCCCAGTTATAATGACCATTTTCAAGAAATCCAATAACAGCATATGCTGGCAGAGATGTGGCTTAAAGGGATACTACTACTCTGTTGGTGAGAGTGTAAATTTGTTCAACCACTCTGGAAAGCAGTATGGAGATTCCTCAAAAGACTAAACATAGAGCTCCCTTATGACCCAGCATCCCAATCCTAGACATTTACCCAAATGACCACAAACAAGGCCATACTAAAGCTACCAGCACAATCATGTTCATTTCAGTATTATTTACCATAGCTAAAATGTGGAACCAATCCAGATGCCCCTCAGTAGATGAATGGATCAAGAAGATGTGGTATATATACACAATAGAATTCTGTGCTTCCATCAGAAAGAATGCACCACCCCATTTGCAAGGAAATGGAAATACTTGGAAAAATTATATTAAGTGAAGCAAGCCAGGCCCCAAGAACTATAGGTTTCATGGTTTTCCTCATTTGCAATAACAAGAATATATCTATGGTATTCTAGGGGATCACAATAAGTCAATCATATGAAGCATATCAAAATGAACTCCAAGAATTGCAAACAAGAGGTTGTTAATATGTCCTGTATGCAGTTCTTTCTTTTTTTGGCAGTCTTGGGCCTTGAACTCAGGGCCTGGGCACTGTCCCTGAGCTTCTTTTGCTCAAAGCTAGCACTATACCACTTGAGCCACAGTGCCTCTTCCAGCTTTTTCTGTTTATGTAGTACTGAGGAATCAAACCCATGGCTTCATGTATGCCAGGCAAGCACTCTACCACTGAGCCACATTCCCAGCTCTGTATGCCGTTATTTTTTTTCTTTCTGTTTTTTTCTTTCTTTAGTTTTCACTGCCCTTTGTCCTGTATATAAGCTTATCTGATCCATGGAAGGGAAAGGGAATACAGAAACAGCAGGAGAAAGGATGAACTAATGCAGTGACACTGTTGGAAAGAATTTTAAAAGTTGGTGGGGGTCCGGGATAATGGGAAGTGGTAAGCAGGAGGAAATGAGGGAGGGGTAACAGTGTTTAAAAAGAAATGTACTCATTACCCTACTTATGTAACTGAAATCCCACTGTTAATCACTTTTACATTAAATTTAAAGAAAAAAGAAAAAGAAATTGTATATCCACATAAGAACTTGTACATAAATAAATATAATAGTAGCATTATTCACAATAGCCAAAAAAATATTAAAAGAATACCTGGCACCAGTAGCTCACACCTGTAATCCTAGCTATTCAGGAGGCTGAGATCTGAGGATCATTGTTCAAAGCCAGCCCTGGGAAGAAAGTCCAAGAGACTTTTGTCTCCAATAAACCACTAGAAAACCAGAAGTGGCACTGTGGCTCAAGTGGTAGAGTGCTAGACTTGAGCTGAAGAGCTGAGGGACAGTGTCCAGACT
>NW_012267337.1:2219116-2227074 GCF_000151885.1 Dipodomys ordii | reverse complement strand
AGATAGATAGATAGATAGATAGATAGATAGATAGATAGATAGATAGATAGATAGATAGATAGATAGATAGATAGATAGATAGATAGATATAAAATATAAATGACCTAAATGTTCCCACCATAAGATTAAAAAGAATACAATATTAAACTTTGTATTACTGTGACAAGATATTCATTTTATATACACAGGTAAGCATAATGATGTGTTCCTATAGTCCTGGAACTTGGAAAGCTAGTGTGAACTAAACAGTGAGATTAAAGGCAAGCTGGGCTAAAGAGGAGACTGTCTAAAAAACAAACAATAAATACGCAGGTAGACCAAAAAGTATTGGAAAATAGCATTTCATGCTAACATTAATAAAAAGAATAGACTATTGCAGAAGTTTTGAACCCCGAGCTACCAACAGGCCTGGATGGAAACAAGCTCCAAAGGAAAGCCTGTTGCTCCTCACCAAAGGTCAGGCAGCAGAGCAGTGGCCTAATGGTAGTGTTTCAGTGTTTTGGCAGTGGCCTCCTTCTTCAGACAACTTCAACACAGGGCTCATACAGGGGACAGGAGGGTTGATATTACAGCCATCCTCCCTGTTTTTCAAACATAAGCCAGCTGTGTGCTCTGGTTTCCCCATCAGTGTGCAGCAGACTTAGCACGGAGCCCATCTTCCTTTACCTATAAATGACAAAGATAAATGATACTCCAAGTCCAGCAATGAGATAAGCTTCTTCCTCACCTGGCAATGATGAAGAGAAACAAAGTAGCTTGAGGTGGATTGTGAACAAACAGCTTCCCCTTGGCCGATGTCAACAGTGTCCAGTAAGGAGCTGACCCCCCACACCACCCAGGAGCCACTGAAACTGAACACATACAAGTCCCAGGAATAACACCAGAAAAAAGAAAAGGTATTTTTAGGTCTGGATAGTTATGCAAATTGCTGTTCCTGCAAGGGGGAGCACCTAGAAGTTGTAGCTACCACCAGTTTGCCAGAGGACATTTTGAAGAACCCAAATTTTATTACTTTTTTCACCTGTTAATAAACTGGAAGTGGGCTGGGAAGGTGGCTCAGTGGTAGAGCGCTCACCTTGTAAACTGCAAGTGTTTGAGGTTTTTTTTTTTTAATAGATGATTTTTTTCCTCTTCATTGCATTTTAGGGCTTTAATTGTCTAAGGTGTGGTCAGGCTTGAAATGTTTTCTTTGTACTTGAAGAAAGGTGCAAAGTTTGGAGAAATGACTCATATGATTTCATATTTCCCACTGCTGGAACCCTATGGGTTTGGCAAATGCAGGGACCATTTTCATGTCAACTTTTCTTCCTAGAAGTATGCAAATTTGACCTTTCACTGTACACATAATGAAGTATTGCTCATGTTAAAAAAAAAAAAAAAACCCTCAACACAGCAGTGGCAGCAAAGCTGATCAAGAGTTTCTGTTCCTGTACCTATCAGTGAAGCCCAGTAGGGAGGAGATATGTACAGATGACCTTCTTCTCTCTCTTTTCTCTCTTTGGTGGACAGCTGGTCCACCTAATTGCTCCTTTCCAGAGACAATAAACACTCTTCTTTGACAGTTCAAGGACAAAACTGAGCATTCACATCCATATCCACAAGTCTTCAGGAAAACTGCCTGCCAAAAAGACTTAAAGGATCCAGAATTTCATAATATAATCTCCAAAATGCCAGGCTGTGATTTAAAAAAAAAAACACCCTTAAGTCCAAGAATTATAAAAATCACTGCATGAATGAGAAAGGCTGTCAACTGATGTCATTGCCAAGATGCATCAGATGCCAAAATTATCATACAAAGATATTCATGTTGCTGTCATATAAACTCTTCATGTAGAAAATCTCAGTTTAAAAACCATAACTTATGAAAAAAGAAGTACAAAATAGAGAACTAAATAATTGACATTAAAGAGCTTTCTGGGTAGAATCAGCCTCCACTTTGTGGAAACAGCAGAAGAACAAACACAAGGAAATAAAGTTAAAAAATCAAGGTCCTAGCCGGGCGCCGGTGGCTCACACCTGTAATCCTAGCTACTCAGGAGGTTGAGATCTGAGGATCACGGTTCAAAGCCAGCCCGAGCAGGAAAGTCTGTGAGAATCTTATCTCCAATAAACCAGGAAGTGGTGCTGTAGCTCAAGCAGTAGTGTGCTGGCCTTGAGCTGAAGAGCTCAAGGACAGCGCCCAAGCCCAGAGTTCAAGCCCCATGACCTACCAAAAAAAAAAAAAAATCAAGGTCCTAAAGACCTACCATATGATAACAAAAAGATCTAATGTTCATACCATTAAATCCCAGAACAAGAGGGGAAAGAGTGGGACTGAAAAATATTCAAAGAAATGGACAACTTCCCATGATTAGCAAAATTCCAGTGGTATGAGAACGCAGAATGGCTGCTATGTCATAGATTGGGAAAAGTATGGATGTAGTGCAGAGGATTCCTGGGACATTTCTTAGTGCTTTCATGCCTACTGGCAACAATGAATACACAATCACATCAAACACTTGCTCCTGAAGAAAGCCTCACAACCAAGGGACTTAGGCCTCAGGTATGATGACTGAAGTTACTCAAGGCACAGAGACTGAGGGGAATGCTGAATGAGGGAATCTAGAATGAGTGACAGAAAAAGATGATGGATAACATGATCTGGGAACCAATAACAACTGCAAGAATCTATTTGCCCTACTACTCTCCTGGTGTAGATCTATTGTTCTTTTAAGCATCATTTTGTTGTAGAAGGAAGTTTCAATTTAATATATTTATTTATGATTCTTGATTATTCTCATCCCCTCCACCATTCTCCCTCTTTCTCCCTTCTCTTCCCAAACTAGATTCAGCAAGTTTCATTATACCATTTTCAACATGTTCATAAAGTATTTTATAAATATTTTTAAAAACAGAAGGGAGGAAAGAAAGGGGGAGAGAGGGAGGGAGGAAGGAAGGAAATTTGTAGCAGAGTGCTGGTGCTTACACCTGTGATCCTAGCTACTCAGGAGGCTGAAGGTCACGGTTCAAAGCCAACCCAGACAGGAAAGTTCTTAAACCTTGTATGTCCATAATACCAAAAAGCTGGAATGGATCTGTGGCTGAAATGGTAGAGGGTCAGCCTTGAACAAAAAAAGTTAAAGAGACAGTGCCCAGGTCCTGAGTTCAAATCAAAACAAAAAAGAAATTGCAATTCATCACTGCCTTGAGAAATCAGTGCAAGGAATAATGAATGGAAAGTTAAGGCATGGGTGTGTCACAACAGTGCAAAGGGTAATCTGAAGCTGACAAGACCTCATACATCTAACCCATTGTCACATTTCATGTATTGACACACTGGCCCAAACTCCAGAAGTCAGCACCTGCAACTCTTTTTCTGAAGGGTGTTACTGGAGCAATTTTTTTTTTGCCTATGTGCACAGTAAAGCCAGAATATCAGAAAATCAGTATCCCTGGTAAGAAACGGGGATATTGTTATCTCTGATTAAAACCAAAGTTGGTAAATGAAGCCAGGCATCATGGTGGATACCAGCTACTCAGGGCTCTGAGCTAAGAATAATACCCAAGTCCAGGAGTTCCAGACCAACCTGGGCAACTTAGAAAGATTTCAACTCACAAAAAGAGTTGGTAAATAGTAGCCAGCCAACAAGATGACTCCAATGACCTCCATACACTCTGATATTCCTAATGTTATACAGTCCCTTTCTATACTTCAGGCTGGTCCTTCATGACCAATAGAATAGAGTACAATGGAAGTGATGGTATGAGCTTCGGAAGGTGTGTTATAATCTATGTCCCTCTCTCTTTATCTCTCTCTCTCTCTCTCTCCTTTCCTCACTCCTTCTCTCCTTTCTCTATCTTTTTTATTTATCCCTCAGGGCCTCATTCTATTTCCTAAAAACTTTCTGCATGGGCAGATCTGGGTGATAAGATGGTCAGATCCTTAGATCTGCCAACTGCTATGTGAATTCATCATCTTGGACATGGATCCTCCTAAAAAAAAATCTCAACTTGCCTAAAATGTCATGAAAGACTTTGAGCTAGAGCTAGGGTATAGCTCAGTGCTAGAATACATGCCTTGCATGTGAGTGGTCCTGGGTTCAATCCCCAGCATTCTTTCCTATGGTTCAGAGTCTTTCTGAACAAACACTACCCAGCTAAATTCCTGATTCAAGTAAACTATGAAATAATAAATATTTGCTGGCTAACTAAACATATGGCTACTTTTGCAGCACCAGATAGCTAAGATAGTGAATAGCTAGCTCAATACTCTCATCATTCTAGAAGAATGAGTTTGTTGTTGTTGTTGTTGTGGTTGTCGGTCATGGAGCTTGAACTCTGGGCCTGGGCACTGTCCCTCAGCTCTTCAGCTCAAGACTAGTGTTCTACCACTTGAGCCAGAGTGCCACTTCAGTTTTTTCTGTTTATGTGATGCTGAGGAATTGAACCCGGGGCCTCATGCGTGCGAGACAAGCACTCTACCACTGAGCCATCTTCCCAGCCCCATCAAGCAGGATGACTTTTAAGCTTGTGTTCTTCCTGCTCAAGTTCTGTCCTCAGAGTTTTCCAGTTGTCCAGGAGTAATTTTTCTGATTCTGTATAATTCTTTGGCTTGTTTCTCTTCTCCATCTCACTTCCTTACTAATATTACCTGGGATTACCTCCCAAATAACATGTCTCTCTTTTGGGGGGGTCCTAACATAAGACATCCCATCCAGTAATCTAATTTTCTCTTCTATTTGCTGGTATGAGAAATTGAATTCCATAGGAATTCCCTGTCTAGCCCAGCTTGCCCTGAAACTTACTATGTATCCTAGTTTGGCCTTGCACTCATTATCTTCCTGTTTCAGCCTCCTTAGTACTAGGATTGCAGGTATGCCACACCATGCTCAACAACCACACTAAGACTTTAAATAAGGCAAATGCCATCAGGAGAGAGTATTGTCATTCAATTCCTTGGGGTTTCCTATGCTTAGTTTTTATATGACTATGATTATTCTGGATATTCAATTCTTCTATTCTTGTTGATTCATTATTATATCATAAACCATTTTTGTGGCAGGATTTTTTGTACTGGGGTTTTCTGGTCTTGGTTTACATTTTCTGCTCAAGATTGAACTTGGGGAACTCAAGATATGAATTTGGGGCTTTGTGCTCTTCCTTGGCTTTTTCTGCTCAAGACTGGTGCTCTACCACTTTTTGTTTTATACTGGCTAGTTGGGGATAAGAGTCTCTCAGATTTGTCTATGCAGGATGTCTTCAAACCTTGATCCTCAGATCTTAGCCCTCTTAGTAGCGAGGATTATAGGCATAAGCTACTGACACCCTGCTGTAGCAGGATTTTTATAGTCATCTACAATTTTAAAGAATAGCCTCAGTATCTCATGCCTTAAACCCTTGTATCTGTGTGTTTGTATGTGTATGCATGCACAGTTTACATCCATCCAAATTTCATCTCAAAAGTGAATTCTACAAATTTAGGTGAAAATAAGAACATTATTAATTCATAGGAAAATAATTTTGTTTAATTTTATTTTTTGTTTTGTTTTGTTTTGTTGGTACTGGAGCTTGAACGAAGGGCCTCGTGCTCTTGCTTGGCTTTTTTGCTCATGACTGTTGCTCTAGCACTTCAGCCACATCTCCACTTCTGGATTTTTGCTGGTTACAGGTGCTGGGGGCTCATGCCTATAATCCTAGCCACTCAGGAGGCTGAGATCTGAGAATCACAGTTCAAATCAACCCATGTAGGAAAGTCAGTGAGACTCTTAACCTCCAATTAACCACCAGAAAACTGGAAGTGGCACTGTGGCTCAAAGTGAGTGGTAGAGCACTAGCCTTGAACAAAAGAGCTCAGGAACAGTGCCCAAGCTCTGAGTTCAAGCCATATGACCAACAACAACAACAAAAAAAAAACTTTCACATTTGAATGCCCAGCATGGCTTCAAAAATTGATCCTCAGATTTCAGACTTCTGAGTATCTAGGATTACAAACATGAACCACCAATACCCAACTAATCTTTTTTTTTAATCTTTGACACCAAAGAATATGGAACAGGTGTCTGACTATACTTTATGTGAAGCTAGGATAGCCCTAACGTTTTACATCCAGATATCCTATAACCTGAAATCTCATGCTGTGATCAGTTTCTTTCACCTAAAAACAGCCATATTAATCAGGTTTTCTAATACTAGCTGGGTATAAGCAAAAACATTTGAAAAATAGATTGCATAGAAAACTACGAAGTCTTAAATTTAATATAATGTTTACCACTGCTCAGGCCACTGATTGTGCCTTGTAGTAGGAATCCTGACTCTCCTCTTGAACTCAGGACCTGGGTGCTGTCCCTGAGCCCCTTTTGCTCAAGGCTAGTACTCTACCACTTTGAGCCAAAACAACACTTCTGGTTTTCTGGTGGTTAATTTGAGATAAAAGTCTCACAGACTTTCCTGCCTGGGCTGACTTTGAACTATGATCCTCAGATCACAGCCTCTTGTGTAGGTAGGATTGCAGGTGTGAGCCACCAGTGCCCAGCTTGGCTCTCCTTCTTAACCTGAATTGCCATGTTGCTCCAGTTCTTCTTCTTTCCTATCTTCTATAGTCTCTAAACTACATTCAACTCTCCAAGTGTAAAGCCCTAAATCTTGTTTCTAGCTTGCCATATGATCTCAAAAAGAGGTTTCCATTATATTAATGTCTCAAGCAGAAGCACTCACATAAACTTGAATCTATATAGACACATACATAGATAGATGTATACATGAACATGATTCTAATTAATCTGTTTAGTGGTGAAGGAAGAGGAAGAAGAAAAGAGAAATATGGAAGGTGAATAATTTCAAATTACATTGTAACTATGCATGAAAACAGATAAGGTATTTTAATGAAAGCTGTACAATAAGGGGTAAAGACTGGGCACTGGTGACATACACTTGTGATCCTAGCTACTCAGGAGGCTGAAATTTGAGGATCACAATTCAAAGCCAGTCTAGACAAGAAAGTCTATGAGACCTTATCTCCAATTAACCATCAAAATGCCAAAAATGGAGCTGTGGCTCAAGTGGTAGAGCACCAGCTTAAAGGAGAAAAGCTAAGGGACAACATGCAGCCTCTGATTTCAAGTCCTAGTCCTGGCATAGAAAGGAAAGAGGGTAAGGAAAGAAAAAAACAATAGAGAGGGTTATTCTGAGGAAAAAATAACATATACACATCTCCAATTAATACACACATATGCACATACACACACACACACACATACACACACACACACACACACACACACACACCAAGTAATATGAAAGTAAAACAGACTCTGAAACCTGGGAAACAAAAGCAGTAGGGGCAGGGCTAATGCATAGGGTGAATGAGGATAAGTATGATAGAAGCAGTTTATTTGAATGTATGAAAATAAAACAGTAAAACCTGTTGAAATTGCTTTAAGAAAGAGTGGAATACTAGAGAGTGATAGCAATGATAAGGTTGATCAGAATACATTGTATACCCGATACCCTCTTTTTACAACTAATATACGCTGGAAAAAAGATAATAATCCATATAATAAACATAGTTCATAGTCAGGTGCCTGTAATTACAGGTGTGAGCCACTGGCATCTGACTACTCAGGAGGCTACTAAGGAGGAAGAAATCTAAGGACTGCAGTTTGAAGCCAGGCCAGACAGACAAATCCAAGAGACTCTTCTTTCTAGTTAACCAGCAAAAATCTGGAAGTGGAAGTGTGGTTCAAGTGTTAGAATGTCAACATTGAGGGAAAAAACTGAGCAAGAGCCAGGCACATTGGCTCATATCTGTAATCCTAGCAACTCAGGAGACTGAGATCTGAGAATTGCACTTTGAAACTAGACAGGGGAAGAAAGTCCATGAGATTCTTTTTTTTTTTTTTTTTTTTTTGCCGGTTGTGGGGCCTGAACTCTGGGCCTGGGTGCTGTCCCTCAGCTCTTCAGCTCAAGGCTAACGCTCTACC
>NW_012267337.1:2217443-2219066 GCF_000151885.1 Dipodomys ordii | reverse complement strand
AGAAAGAGAAAGAGAGAGAGAGAGAGAGAGAGAGAGGAAGAAAAGAAGGAAGGAAGGGAGGGAGGGAGGGAGGAAGGAAGGGAGGAAGGAAGGAAGGAAAAGAACTATGATGAATGAATAAAGGAAATGTAGTATATCCATTAATTACTTGTAGTATATCCATTAATTGATTTTTATTTGGTCATAGAAAGCAATGTGCTATGGATATTTGCTACAACATGAACAAAACTTAAAAACATGATATCAAAGATTGTTCCAGAAAACCACATTTTGTGGGATTGCATTTATGTGACTATGCAGAAAACACAAATCTAGAGAGCTCCAAAGCAGAGGAATGCTTGCCAGAGACTGGAGGAGTGGGAAGATAAAGAGTGCTAGTCAGGTGCCAGTGACTAATGCCTGAATTCCTAGCTACACAGAGGGCTTAGATCTAAGGATCCCCGTTCAAAGCCAGCCTGGGCAGGAATGTCCAGGAGACTCTTATTTCCAGTTAATGAATGAAAAAGGCAGCAGTATAATAGGTAAGAGAAAAAAAACTTTATTTTTTTTTAGTAAATACTAAGATGCTAAGTTTAAATTATAGTACTACTGAATAATTTTTATCGTCCTATATCCTCAATTTAGTTTTCCTGTGTGTAAAACATCCTAGCTGAGATTAGAAGATTGTAAGGAAAGCAAGCTTGAGCAGAAAGGTCTGCTAGACTCCATCTCTAAAATAACCAGCAAAGTGTCTGGCTAGATGTATCCATGATGCAAGTGGTATAACACCAGCTGTGAGCAAGCAAGCTGAGTGAGCATTAAGCCTGAGTTTAAGCCTGAATACGGGCATTAAGAAAAAAAAAAGAATAGTAATCTTCCAAGCTTTTTGTTGTTGTTTTGATGGTTCTAGGGCTTGAACTCTGGGCCTGGGCACTGTCTCTCAGCTCTTCAGCTCAAGGCTAGAGCTCTAACATTTGAACCACAGTGCCACTTCTGGTTTTCTGGTGATTAATTGGAGATAATAGTCTCATGGACTTTCCTGCCTGGGCTGGCTTTGAACCATGATCCTCAGATCTCAGCCTCCTGGGTGGCTAGGATTATTCATGCTATTTAAAAGATACATTTCCTTCCCTACATGAATAAAAAACATTTTATCAAGAAAGCACGATACCCAGGTGCCAGTGGCTCACACCTGTAATCTTAGCTACTTGAGTTTCAGATCTGAGGATCACAGTTTGAAGGTAGCTAGGGCAGGAGAAAGTTCATGAGACTCTTATGTCCAATTAATCATAGAAAAAGCTTCAAGTGGAGCTGTGGCTCAAATGGTAGAGTGCTAGCCTTGAGCAAAAGGAGCTCAGGAACAGTGCCCAGACCCAGAGTTCAAAGCCCAGGACAAGCAAAAAAAAAAAAAAGAGTGACTGCTAATGGGCATGGATTTCTTTTGTGGTAATAAAAAAAATATCTTGGGCTGGGAACGTGGCTCAGTGGTAGAGCACTTGCCTTGCATGCCTCGAGGTCCTGAGTTCAATTCCTCAGCACCACATAAGCAAAAAGGAAAAAGCCGGAAGGCGCTGTGGCTCAAGTGGTAGAGCGCTAGCCTTGAGCTGAAGAGCTGAGGGACAGCGCCCAGGCCCAGAGTTCAGG
>NW_012267337.1:2198860-2208495 GCF_000151885.1 Dipodomys ordii | reverse complement strand
GCCACAGCACCACTTCTGGCTTTTTCTGCATATGTGGTGCTGAGGAATCGAACCCAGGGCCTCATGCATGCAAGGCAAACACTCTACCACTGAGCCACCTTCCCAGCCCCGAGATTCTTATCTCTACTTAACCACCAAAAAGCCAGATGTTGAGCCGTGGTACAAGTGGTAGAGTGCTGCTATCTTTGAACAAAACAGCTCAAGAACAGTGTCCAAGTCCTGTGTTCAAACTCCAAGACCCGCACGTGCACACACACACACACACACACACACACACACACACACACCCCTTACTCTGAACCACTTGCACTGGGAAATCTAAAGTTCAATGTCTCCCCAAAGAAAATGAGAATCCTCACAGGGGTCTCCAGAGCAAAGACCTAGCCCTGAGACAAAATTTCTCCCATTCCTACTGCAGCCCTATATCCACAAGACATCAATTGTTTTCAGGACCTCACCTTCTACAAAGCGTCCAACAACACTAACATCTCTTCTGGAGACCCTACCACATAACACAGTGTGTAGACCTGACTATGTGACTACACTGTTCTAAGTCACCTGACATATAGAGATTCATGACTCACAAAACTGAATCAAAACAGTAAAGGTGACTTGCTTACGCTACCTGGTGAGAAACTGGTGAACTCAATTCCACACAGTCTGACTCCAGAGAGATCAGTGTTCACCAAGAGCACAAACAAATGCAGAAAATAGAACCACCCACCACTGTGGCCCTTGGATTTATGGTATAGTCCAAGAGGCCTCCCAGCTACTGTGTCCCTCACAGCACAGACGTAAGAGGCAGAGTCTTGCATCTGGAGCTCCCTCAGAATCAGATAGCTGTGCCTATCAGAACCATGAAGAAATGTAGAGAAATGACCTTTCCTCTCCAAACCATCCAGAACATTGTAAGAGAGAAACACAGGTGCTCCACTGTTGGGCTGTTGGGACCAGGCCAGCCCATTGAATCCAGAAGTGCTATACAACCAGTTGATCTAGACAAAGACTCCCTTTACAGCTGTCAACACAGTGTCCTGTAGCACCTGTGACAGGACATGGAACTCTTAGAAGGATCACACTCCTGGAAACCACATCATTAAAAAATTATACCACTCAAGGGGCTGGGAAGGTGGCTCAGTGGTAGAGCGCTTGCCTTGCATGCCTGAGGCCCTGGGTTCCATTCCTCAACACCACATAAGCAAAAAGAAGAAAGCCAGAAGTGGCACTGTGGCTCAAGTGGTAGAGCACTATCCTTGAGCTGAAGAGCTGAGGGACAGAGCCCAGGCCCAGAATTCAGGCCCCACAACCGGACCCAAAAAAAAAAATAATTATACCACTCTGGAAGCACAGGAAAACAAGCAGCAGCAGTAATAACAGAACAATTATATCACAGAAGGAAAAATATGTATCAGATGTTTTTAACCCTGAGAGCTATCCCTTGGCTAATCCTGCTCACACTAGTGCTCTACCACCTGAGCCACAGCTCCACTTCCAACTTTTTGGTGGTTAGTTAGAGAGAAGAGTCTCACAGATGTTCCTGCTCAGGCTAGCTTCAAACCATCATCCTCAGAGCCCAGCCTCCTTAGTATCTTGAATTACAAGCATAAAGCCACACTTCCCTCCCCCTCCCCACATCAGTGTGTTTGTGTAAGTTGGAATCCCTCAGCCTAAAGAAATTGGTTGGAAGACTCCCAGCAGTGTTTGCTGAGAAGTTGAAACTTACCTGTCACCATCAGAAGAAAGCAAAGAAGGAAACTTCCCCATATTGCAGCAAGGCACACCAGCTTGGCACTGCTATCCCAGTTCCTGAGCCAGCAGCCAGTGCAGAAGGTGGGCTGACTGTGGGCAGAGGAAGAGGATGTGGATGCAAAGCCAGTCTTGCAAGGCCTGATCCTCAGCAAGCAGTGCCTTCCCTCACACAGAACAACTGTCAGCCTATGCAGAGGTGTCCTCCAGGAGCATAAACTGACCTGCCCCAAGTTTCAGCCAATGAAAGGGAAGACTGTGCAGTAGAATCACAGATAAATAACAGAGAGGAGGGGCTGGGAAGGTGGCTCAGTGCTAGATAGCCAAAGTCTCACATACTTGAGACTTTGGCTTCGATTCCTCAGCACCACATAAACAGAAAAAGCCAGAAGTGATGCTGTGGTTCAAGTGGTAGAGTACTACCTTTGAGTTCAAGTGCTGAGGGACAGCGCTCAGGCCCAGAGTTCAAGCCCCACGACTGACAAAAAAAAAAAAAAAAGGACAGAGTGGATGGCAGAGGTAGCAACCTTCCCCCTGGCTTCTTTTTCCAAAGCAGAAGAATATTTCTTTTAAAGTGCAATTGGCAATGAGTTCTGCACATATGTTGTGACTGTATTGTTCTTTGAAGCCATGTTGTTATGTGGTGCATAAGTCAGTAAATGAACAAAAGATAAATGTAGAGGGAACATATAATTATCCAAGAGAATTGGAATTAAAAGAGATAGATAAAAATATTAACCTTGGGCTGGGAAGGTGGCTCAGTGGTAGAGTGTTTGCCTTGCATGCCTAAGGCCCTGGGTTCGATTCCTCAGCACCACATAAGCAAAAAGAAAAAAAAAGCCGGAAGTGGTGCTGTGGCTCAAGTGGTAGAGCGCTAGCCTTGAGCTGAAGAGCTGAGGGACAGCGCCCAGGCCCAGAGTTCAGGCCCCACGACTGGACCAAAAAAAAAAAATCTTAACCTTCACCAGGTGCTGGAGGCTCAGGCCTATAATCATAGCTACTTAGGAGGCTGAGATCTGAAAATTGCACTTCAAAGCCAGCTGAGGCAGGAAAGTCCATGAGACCCTTATCTCCAATTAACCACCAGAACACTAGAATTGACTCTGCAGCTCAAAGTGATAGAGCACTAGCCTTTAGCAAAAGAGCTCAGGGACAGCACCCAGGGCCCTGAGTTCAGCTCCATGACCAAAAATAAATAAATAAACTTTTCTTATGTATCTTGTTTGACTTGAAAATTTTTATGTCATTATGTGATATTGAAAGAAAGAAAAAGAAGAGGAGGTGAAAGACTGGATGGGGAGAAAAAATGGGCAGGAGAAAGGGAGGAAGAAACTATATTTTCAACTATTTTACAAATATTACCAAATAAAGTTAACTTTTGTGTGTGTGTGTGTATGTGCTGGTCTGAAGCTTGAACTCTTTTTTGCCAAAGTGTAGCACTCTACCACTTGAGCCACTTCACCTCTAGCTTTTTGGGTGGTTAATTGGAGATAGTCACATGTACTTTCCTGAACTGAGATCCTCAGATCTCAGCCTTCTGAGTAGCTAGGATTACAGATGTGACTGGCCCCCTCTGACATATATTTTTCTAAAATTAATAGATGCCTCACATACAGCATCACTGCTAGAGTAATTTATATTTCTCACAAACTCTCCATGTTATTTCTACTTATTTCAGAGTACAATCTGTGGGTGGATTTTTGTAGAGAAAACACTTCCATCTGGTGGCCAAATGTAGCATTACAACTTCACACACACACACACACACACACACACACACACTTAACTTCAAACATTTAAACTTCAAACATTTTTTTCCTTAATTTTTTGTTTGTTTTGTGGGGATGCTTTTTGTTCTTTTAAAGTCTTTGTTTTTTGCTAGTGCCAAAGTTTGAACTCAAGTCTTCCTGCTTAATTGGCTTTTTCACGCACAGCTAGCAATCTATCACTTGAACTACACATCAGTCTCACCTTTCTACTAGTTATTTGGAGATGAAGTCTGCCAGATTTTTCTGCCCCCATTGACTTAGAACTTCAAACAGCATGCCTCCAGATCTCAGCCTCATGCATACTATTTCAGGCATGAGCCACTGGCATCACGGTATTTTCCATAATAATTTAGAATTAAACTTTAAAAATTACCCAGTCTTTCATTGCAACGATGATACTCACAAGATACTGTGCTGGAAATGAACTTTACAACTTCTGGGGAGGGATGCAGTGGGGGAGGTGGGGGAGGAAAGGGATAGTAGGAGAAAAACAAAGGAGGGAGTAACAATGTTCAACAAGAAATGTACTCATTATCTTACCTGTGCAACTATAACCTCTCTGTACAGCATCTTTTCAATAAAATAAAATTTTTAAAAAGAAATTATCCAGTCTTCATCCGGTTGTATTGTTTCAGAGTGAGGATGGGGCTTCTGAAGCATCTAACACTACAAACTTCATTTCTAGCCAAATCCCCAGAGTTCTTCTGTTAACATTAACTTTGTAAAGTTAATGGATTTCCTAAGCTACTTGCACTGAGACATGCTGCCTAGATCTAAGGATGCATGTAGCAATCGAATCTATATCAAACTAACCCCAGGCAACTTTAACTGTTAGGTTCCCATTTGAAGCTGAAGGTTTTTTCTCCTTACCCACAGTATTTAATATGTGTGTCAGTGCCCTCTATTAGTTCATCAAAAGTGTCCATTGAAGCTGGATGCCAAGTGGTTCACTGTAATCCTAGGTACTCAGGAAATCTGAGGATCTCTGTTCAAATCAAGCCCAGGCAGGAAAGTCCATGAGACTCTGATCTCCAATTAGCCACCAAAAAGCCAGAACTGAATCTGTGACTTAAATAGTAAAGTGCTAGTCTTGAGCAAAAAAAAAAAAAAAAAACCTCAACGACAGCATCCAGATCCTGAGTTCAAGCCCAAGTGTGGTGACTCATGCCTATTATCCCAGGTACTCAAGAGGCAGGAGGATCACAGTTCAAAGCCAGTCTTGGCAAAGAGGTAGTGAGACACCATTTCAACAAATAAATTTTGTGTGGTATCACACATCTGTAATCCTAGCTATGTGGGAGGTTTAAATAGGAGGATCAGAATCTGAGCCAAACTGTTGGCAAAAGCACAAGAATCTATCCAAAAAACTAAAGCACAAAAGATTGGTGATATGACTCAAGTGATAGAGCATTTTTGCAAGCCCTTAATTTCAAACCCTACTCCAGAAGAAAAGAAAAGGAAGAGGAGGGGGAAAGGGAATGAGGAAAGAAGAGGAAGAAAGAAGAATCTGTTGAGAACCTATTAGAGTGAACAAAAGTTCCTCCTTTCATTGGTAGTGCCTTTTGGGAAGGGGAGAACAATAAACAAATAAGTACAATATGTCCAATAGTGTTGCTATTAAGAATAAAGTAGAGAAAGGGGGAAGTGAAGGGAGAGTTCACTGATTACACATTGTGGGAACCAAAAGCAGAAATGGCTGAGGACCTTTGATCAGTATTTGGAGAGTGAAGGGGGAAAGCTCTCATACCACTAACAAAACTGTGGTGATGAGTTTATTCTCTCCATTCCCCCTTGTAGGAACCTACTAGAAACCTTGTCTGGGCTCTCTTCAAACAAAATAATGAGGACTGAGGGAGGGAAATTTCTTTTGGGAAATACTTTTAGTAGGATTTCCCTGCAGATTTCTTCAAATCTCTTGGCAATGCTTTTTTTTTTCTTTTAATCATCGCTGTGGAAGCAACTGATGAAAACAGGTACAAAATATGACGCATGATATGTCAAAGTCACACCTGTCAGCAAACCCTAAAAGGCTGGCACCCTCAGAAATCTTGAACATTTGCTTGCCAGGCCCAACTCCTGAAATAATGCTAATGCCTTCCCAAGATAACTACTAGGCCCTGTGCAATAGTATAGTCTGGCCTGTAAGGGCTTATCTCATCTGCTGGACTACAGTTGACCACTTAAGGACAGCCAACCTCCTCCATATTCTGCAGCTATGTGCATGTGAGTCTAAGAGAATGGAAATGTGTTAAAATGTGCTCCCTTCAAAAGAAGGCTACAAACTAATTTTGGAAATTGTAGTAGATATTTGTTGTCCAAATGTTAATTGATTGTTAATCAATTCTCTCCATTTTCTTCCTCAGTGTTTCCTAGGCTGCTAAAAATTAAGTCCCTTCTTCATGATCTTGGGGAATTTCTTTTTGTGTTGAAACATGACACTAAAAATCTTAATACTATTTTCTTCTCATTTTTCCCCTTAAATTAGGCAGTGATATAGGACAGAGATGAGGGATGACAAAGTCAGGGGGCCAAGAAGAAAAAAGGTCTGGAAGTGAAGATGTGGCTCAAGTAGCAGAGCACCACCTTGAAAAAAAAGCCAAGAAAGACCAAGAAGCCCTCAGTTCGAGTCACAGTACCTGCACAAAAAAGTGCTTTGTTAGTTGTAAACACATATACATACAAAAGTAGTCCAGTGAAAAAGGTATTTTCCCTTCTCCAGTGATGAGGGCACAAGTATCTTTCTAAAGTGAGCTCATTTTTACTTAGCTGCTAGGGAAGGATAGGAATCTACTCTACAAATTACATAAAGTATGTCTAAGGCTATCCCAGATTTTCTGCCTTTCCTTTCCAATTCCCTAACTCTGCTAGGATATCTAGATGTGAGTGACAGAAGCTAAATCTCCTTTCTAGAAACCAATTTGGACTAGGTCTTGTCCCAAGGATAAATAGGAGTCCTTTGATCCTAGCATGCCCATCACAGCACTGAGCCAGTCTTCATTCCTCACCTTCAGAATCTCAGAACTGTTTCTGAGGAGCCCAGATCCCAAGTTTCATGGTGCTTGGGTAAAGGCTTGCCTTCCTCTGAGCTTCTTTAAATGGAAACTTGCTGCAGGAGATGTGCTTAATCTGACAGCTCATCCTGTGATCCCACAACAGCAAAGAGGTCCTTCCAAGGTATCCTTGTCCCTCTTACCTTCTATTTACCATTTAACTCCATCCCCATAATCTCTCCCCAGAGTTTTCAAGGTGATTGTTTTTCAAAAATATGTTTTTGGTTTCTTTATGTCAGTCGTGGGGCTTGAACTCTGGGCTTGAGCACTATCCCTCCACTCTTCAGCTCAAGGTGAGTGCTCTACCGCTTAAGCTACAGTGCCACTTCCAGCTTTCTAGTGGTTTATTGGAGATAAGAGTCTCACAGACTTTCCTGCCCAGGCTGGCTTTGAACCATGATCCTCAGATCTCAGCCTCCTGAGTAGCTAGGATTATAGGCATGAGCCACTGGCACCCAGCTCAAAAATATATATTTTAAGCTAGAGATGTAGCTTAGTGGTAGAATTACTGTGTAGCAAGTATGAGGTTCTGAGTTCAAATCCCAGCAGGACCAGAAAAAGTGTGTATTTCAATCTGTCATGTAATTTGGATTTATTTTTAGACACTTTTCATATTGAACCTTAACCTTTTGCTATTTTAAATGCTTTGATTATTCAGTTTCCAATCATATTCTAAGATTTTTACAATATCAAATGCAGTCTAAAACTTGAAAATTTTATAATATTTTACTTATCTAGTTATTCAGTGTTTATACACCAAAATTGTTTTCAATTTTAAAAGTTTCAATAGCTGAAAAGGGACACATCTGAAAGAAAATGACCTGGAAAGGTAGAGGAGGAACAGAGCACATGAATGTGGTCTCCTCTTTTGTTTCTTCCAGGCTGGTCCCATTCTTTCCAATATCATTGAGAAATCCAACTCTTTGGCAGATACACTTTTTATTCCTCCAAAAATCCAACTTCTCACTGGGCATCAGATTATCTTTAGTTAAATACAAAAAAGCCAGGAGTGGAGCTGTGGCTCAAGTTGTAGAGCCCCAACCTTGAGCAAAAAAAATCTAAGGGACAATATGCAGGCCCTGAGTTCAAGCCCCAGTGCTGGCACACAGACAGACAGACAGAAAGACAGACAGACAGACAGACAGACAGATCACCTTCTGGAACTCTAGATTGTCTTTCTCTATAATCCTGGAACACTATGCCCCAAGTTAGCACCACCATCATTTTTCAGGTTTGTTGGGGAATGTAGAATGTCCTTAAAGGCACCAGCTGTGACCACCACAGTTACCAGGTAGACCTAGCAGGCAGGATGCCCAACACCTAAGCAGTAAGAAGAGCTCTTCTTCAAAGTGGGTGCCTGGGATGAGTAAAACTAGACTTATGTACAAGAAGAAATGAAACTGGAAAAACAAATAAAAAAGAAACAGTTTGCTGTGCATAAATATAACTTGATAGAATTTGCCAAATAATTACCCTAGTGCTCTAATTCTGATTTGATAAACAAAATTGATTTTCATGAAGATATCCTAAGTGGAAAGCACATTGGCAATACAAGTGTGCATTAATCAAGAAAATGACTTTGATTCAAAATATTTTATGTATCATTTTAATCTCAACTTTTCTTGTCTTTTTGTATATTCTAGCCAAAAAATAAGAGCTCATCTTATCCATTTTTGACTAAATCAAGAACCACAAGCAGGAACAATCCAGTTTTCCTCTCTTTCTTGGCAAAGGGCATTTAGTATTTCCTAAAGACCCTCAAGAACCAGGTATATTCAATATTATTGTTATTAACTCTAAGTTTTTAATATACAAATTATCTCAGAGAATATTCAAGGTTAAATCAGTTTTAGAGCTTTCTGAAGGCAGTTAAGCAACTAAGCAATTTAATATTCACATGTCATTTATAATTATAATTTTAATTGCTTTCTGAAAATAATCATTAAATTTGTGTAAAGATAGTTCATTGTTAAATGACAGATGAATTCATCTCAAAAGCCAATATGGGAAGAAAACCTACCAAATAACATGTAACCAAAGGAATGAAATAAATGTATTTTATTCTTCTCGTTTTCCTGTCACCTAATTCAGACACTTGAAAGTCTTTAAAAGTCTTAGATCTTGTCAAATGCTTTTTCTGCATCTATTGAGATAACCATGTGGTTCTTACCCTTGCTCTTGTTGATGTGATGAATTATATTAATTGATTTGTGTATATTGAACCAGTTTTGCATCCCTGAAATGAACCCTGTTTGATCATGATGTATGATTTTTTTGGATGAATTGTTGAAGTTGATTGGCCAAAATTTTGTTGAGAATTTTTGTATCAAGGTTCATCAAAGGAATGGGTCTATAGTTCTTTTTCTTTGATAAGTCCCTGCCTGGTTTTGGGATGAGGGTTATAATAGCTTCATAGAATGAGTTCAGTAGTAAACTTTCTTTCAATTTCATTGAAAAGTTGGAGGAGTATTGATGTGAGCTCTGACTTAAAGGCCTTGTAAAATTCTGCTATAAATCCATCTTGTCCTGGGCTTTTCTTAGATGAGAGGTCTCCTATTGCTTTTTCTATTTCAATGCTTAATATGGGCCTGCTAAGTTGGTTTAACTCATCTTGGTTTAGTTTTGGCATGTCAATATTTGCTAGGAAAAGGTCCATTTCTGTCAAGTTCTCAAACTTATTAGCATAAAGGTTTAAGAAGTATTCCTTTATAATGTTCTGAATTTTGGTTTTTTCAGTGGTGATGTTTCCATTCTCATCTTTGAGTTTGTTTATTTGGGTGTGTTCTGGAGGGGATGTGGCCAGAGGGAACCTTACTGCATTGTTGGTGGGAGTGTAAACTTGTTCAACCACTTTGGAAAGTAGTTTGGAGGCTCCTCAAAAGACTCCACATAGAGCTCCCCTATGACCCAGCAATCCAATTTGGGCATTTACCCGAATGATCACAAACAAGACCATACTAAGGCTACCAGGACAACTATGTTTATTGCAGCATTATTTACCATAGCTAAGATATGGAACCCAGATGCCCCTCAGTAGATGAATGGCTCAAGAAAATGTGATATATATATA
>NW_012267337.1:2172701-2198785 GCF_000151885.1 Dipodomys ordii | reverse complement strand
TATGTAATGGAATTCTATGCCTCCATCAGAAAGAATGACATTGCCCCATTTGTTAGGAAATGGAAAGACTTGGAAAAAATTATACGAAGTGAAGTAAGTCAGGCCCAAACATAGATCCCATGGTTTCCCTTATTTGTAATAACTAGTATATGTCTGAGACAAGCAGAAAAGGTCAAATAAGATGATGCTAAGTGAAATGAACCCCAAGATAAGGACATAGTGGTTTTTCTTCTTTCTTGTTATTGTTTCTAACATATTTATAAGGTACCACATGATTTTTTTGTTGTTGTTGCTTTGTATGTCCCTCCCCCATAGTATAACCCCTGTTTTCACTGTATTTGATGTTGTTATCATTTGGGGAGGGGAAGGGAAAAAACAAATTGTTTAAATAGGGATACAGGTAGACCCATTGCAACAATGAGATATACAAGATGCTATGTCGAAAAACGAACTTTACAACTTTGGCTGGGGAGAAAGAGGGGGGAGTGTGGTCAGGGAGATGGGAGAGTGGGGATGGTAGGGGGAAAATGAAGGAGGAGGCAACAATGCTTGATAAGAAATGTACTCATTACCTTGCTTATGTAATTGTAACCCCTCTGTATGGTATTTTCACAATAAAAAACCCTTCTTAAAAAATAAGAAATAAAATAAAATGTGCAAAAATAAATAAATAAAAGTCTTAGAGTTGCTGTATGGTAGACTGAAGTATAAATATGTTTTACACTAGTTTATTTTTTGTGTGCCAGTACTAGGGCTTGAACTGAGGTCCTGGGCACTGTCCTGAACTTCTTTTGCTCAAGGCAAGCATTCTACCACTTGAGAAACAGCTCAACTTCCACCTTTTTTGGGGTAGGGGGTAGTTTATTGGAGATAAGACTCTCACAGTCTGCTTGATCCTCAGATCTCAGCCTCCTGAGTAGCTAGGATTACAGATGTGAACCACCAGTATCTGGCTACACTAACTTATTAATGGAATGCATTATTAAAAACACACAAAAGATCAAGTCATATGTTAATACTTTTATGATAAATAATTTTTACTCTTCTATAATTTTGTATTTTTAAAAATCTAATCCCAAACCAATGAACCACTAAACTGAATAAATCTAAGTGCTATTCTAAAGCAATAAAAAGAATGAATGGTACTTAAAGTTTGTTATGATGAAACTAGACTTGTACTGCAGAATGCATGAGATGGCCCCTTGCCTTAAGCACCAGCCATCTGGCACAATATGGAATAAATAAGATCAAGCAGAGAAATACTGCATCTGGTGAGCAGGATCTGTCAACAACTTTCAGTCAGCAAATATCATTCAGTCAGTCAAGTTTCCTTTGCTAGATGAGATGATTAAATGGGAAAGATGAATAATAATTGAGACAATGACAATATCATGTGATAGATGCTCTAAAAAATATAAGCCTAAGCAGGGTACCAGTGGCTCACGTCTGTAATCCTAGCTACTCAGGAGACTGAGATCTGAGGATCACTATTCAAAGCCAGCCCAGGCAGGAAAGTCCATGAGACTCTTATCTCCAATAAACCAGTCAGAAAATTGCAAATGGCACTGTAGCTCAAGTGGTAGAGAGCTAACCTTGAGGTGAAGAGCTGAGGAACAGCTCCCAGGCCCAGAGTTCAAGCCCTACAACTGACTATATATAAAGCCTAGCCATCCAGAATTAGGATTAGGCTTGAATGCTGAAAGAAGAATGAAAGGATCAGAAAAGACAGAGCATACATGGGCACAAACTACTGATGCATTTGGGAAAGTCCTGAGGAGTCCCATGTACCCAAACACTAAGGAAAAATAACAAGAGGTGTGAAGGATTGTAAATATAGGCAAGAAAATAAATATTGTTGTACACTATGGTGAAATGGTATAATATCAGCTGGAGACAAAAATGAAGTATTGCAGTCATGGTTAAGTGAGGGAAAGTAGAAGAGAAGTTGTAGGGTACTTGTCGGTATGTCATGTTCTACTCTACATCAACCTTAGCACCTTTCTTTGAAATTCCTTTCCATGGGACTTGCAGGGACCTCCTGTGATTCCCATGTTCCCTTGTTTCTTCATCTGCCTGATTATGCTTCCAGGGTCTCCCAAAGGACATGAGTTCTCATATATCTAAAAAACTAACAAGCCATCAGAGGGTTTCTCCTTCAACACAAACTGAAATAATGGTGATATTACTTTTTTTCCTTTTCGTGTATGTGTGTGTGTGTGTGTGTGTGTGTGTGTGTGTGTGTGTGTGTGTGTGTGTGCGCGTGCTGGAGCTTGAACTGAGGGCCTGGACACTGCCTAGTTTTTCACTAAAGGCTGGTGCTCTACCACTTGAGCCATAGCTCTACTTCTGGATTTTGGTGGTTAATAGGTGTCTCATGTACTTTCCTGCCCCAGTGACTTCAAACATCAATCATCAGATTTTGAGTAACTAGGATTACAGGTATGAGCCACCAGTGTTACCCTTCATATCTCTTTTTCAAAGCAAATTTTTCACACAATTTCTTTTCTTTGGTAACTCCTAGGCTGTGGTCACAAAACAAAAGCATTACCATAACCTTCTTACTGTGTGAAGTTCCATTGTGTGAGTTCACCCCTCATCTGAGCAGACGACGGAAAGACATGAAAAGAAACAAAAACACATCCATGGACACTGTGGTGACAGATTTCATTCTCATGGGCTTGTCTCATCCCCCAAATTTGAGAACTCTCCTCTTCCTGGTCTTCTTCTCTATTTACATCCTGACTCAGCTGGGGAACCTGCTCATTCTGTTCACTGTGTGGGCTGACCCCAAGCTCCATGCCCGCCCCATGTACATTCTTCTGGGTGTGCTCTCTTTCCTGGACATGTGGCTCTCCTCAGTCATCGTCCCTCGACTTATTTTAAACTTCACTCCTGCCAGCAAGGTTATCCCATTTGGTGGCTGTGTGGCTCAACTGTATTTCTTTCACTTCCTGGGCAGTACTCAGTGCTTTCTGTATACCTTGATGGCCTATGACAGGTACCTAGCTATATGCCAGCCCTTGCGTTATCCTGTGCTCATGAATGGCAAGTTATGCACCATTCTGGTGGCTGGAGCTTGGGTGGCTGGCTCCATCCATGGGTCTATCCAGGCCACACTCACCTTTCGCCTGCCTTACTGTGGGCCCAATAAAGTGGATTATTTTTTATGTGACATTCCTGCGGTGTTGAGACTAGCCTGTGCTGACACCAAAGTCAATGAGCTTGTGACCTTTGTAGACATCGGGGTGGTGGCTGCCAGCTGCTTCATGCTAATTCTGCTTTCCTATGCCAACATTGTCCATGCCATCCTGAAGATACGCACTGCTGATGGGAGGCGTCGGGCCTTCTCCACCTGTGGCTCGCATCTGACTGTGGTCACAGTCTACTATG
The DNA here is from genome assembly GCF_000151885.1 of Dipodomys ordii. NCBI lineage: Eukaryota > Metazoa > Chordata > Mammalia > Rodentia > Heteromyidae > Dipodomys > Dipodomys ordii. Next base: position 2,195,395 of record NW_012267337.1, on the reverse strand, counting down.
TCCCCTGTATATTCATCTACCTTCGGGCTGGCTCTAAGAGTCCCCTGGATGGGGCAGTGGCTGTGTTTTACACTGTTGTTACTCCACTACTGAACCCCCTCATCTACACACTGAGGAACCAAGAAGTAAAATCTGCTCTGAAGAGGATATCAGCAGGGCGAGGGCGTAGGAAGTGACTACAGGCTCAGGCCACCTACATCACCCTGACCATAGCTATTCTGGGCTATCACTCCATATGCCCAAAGCTCAATTAACTGCTGAAATCATTTTAATTCTAGTTGAAAGACACTTCTGAACTCTGGATTCATAGTCTTTTCTTCTTATTAAGTTAACAACATAGTTTATATAATTTGTTTAGAAATAAATGTGCACATTATTTCCAACTCCTGTAAGAACCATCAAGATGGGAATGCCTTATTAAAGGTTGAATAGAATAATAATTTATTAACATCTTAGGATAGATGAGAAAATTGGAAGGCAAAAAAATAGAAAAATACTACCTGGGCTCTTTTATTATTCTTTTGACCCTTAGCCATAGAGATCTATAAATTCTGAGTTTCTTTGCTTGTTTGTGCCATGAATATATCCAAGAACTTAAACTTTAAAATTCTGCACTATTAGTGATTCCATCCTGTCTCATCCACTTTTAGTGTCTCTCTTGATTCATAAGTAGTCTTTTGTCTTTTTCTTCCTCTTCATACCACATTCAAATTACCACTCTGAAACACAGAATCTGTAGGACTCTCTCTCCCATGAATAAAGCCAGACTCCTTCATCTTATACTCAAAGGTTACTACAACATAGATCCAATAAACTTTTAACTTCAAACATTTCCAGCCTTATTTTCCTCTCCCTAGTCCCTGGTTTATTTATAATATACTAAGCTCTCCTGTCATTTTTTTCTGCCAGAGGCCTTCCCTACCCTTGAAGAAACTTCCACTCTCTGATCTAGAGACTAGGAGCTCATGCCTGTAATCTTAGCCTCTCATTAAGCTGAGATCTTAGGATCACAGTTCAAAGCCACCCTGGGCAGCAAAGTTCATGAGACTCTTAACCACCAAAAAGCCAGAAATGAATCTGTTGCTCAAGTAGTAGAGTGCTCACCTTGAGCATGAAAGCTCAGGGACACAGACTTCCTCCCCCTTTACTTGGCAAGATAAAGATTTAAACTTCCTTCAACTACTCCATAACAGACATTTTCACATTAATTCCCCAGACAAGACATAGCTCCTCTTCCCTTTTGTTGCCATAATTCTTTACTATTGACTATGTGCTAGTCTATCAAGTCTTACATGAAGAATTCTATTTCCCAAATGCATTGTGGCTCCCAAAAGTCATGACATCCCTTTCAGGATGCCTCTGTTCTTTCCCCCTAAAAACAACGACCAGGCATAGAAATCAATGCTTGTTGCTAAAATGGAACAGCTCCGAGAAAATCTCCTGAATCATCAATAACTAAAAATGTAAAAATAATAATAAAGTAGATGAAAGAAGAAGGCGGTGAAACAATAGGAAATCACCCTACCTCTCTCTAACCAAACTAAGATTTAAGGTCCTAACATGCACAGATCGACTCCCCAACAGACCGGCAACCTCAAATATATAAACAAATAGAGGATCACAGGAATGGAAAAAACTCATAACTTGTACACATAAAAACAGAAAATCGGGGGCTGGGAAGGTGGCTCAGTGGTAGAGCGCTTGCCTTGCATGCTCGAGGCCCTGGGTTCGATTCCTCAGCACCACATAAGCAAAAAGAAAAAAGCCGGAAGTGGCACTGTGGCTCAAGTGGTAGAGCGCTCGCCTTGAGCTGAAGAGCTGAGGGACAGCGCCCAGGCCCAGAGTTCAGGTCCCACGACCGGACCCAAAAATAAAAAACAGAAAATCGTGAGGAGCCTGCCCCCATTCCCCTGTCCCTAGTCCTGCACCAGCACTGTGGCTAAGCCATGAAATCAGCCCCACAGCTGCCTGGGACTCCAGGACCAACCAGCAAGGACTGCAGCATCCAGATAAAGAGACAAAGATCAGTGTCATGGCACTGTAACATCCAGACCCAGAGATTCCCCACAGTGCCACTGGTCGGCCTCCAACCAACGTGGCTAAGCTGTGAAAGTGGCCCCGTGGGTGGCCGGGACTCCGGAACACAAGCAGTGAGACAACATCCAGACACAGAGATTTATCCCAGAGCCTCCAGTCAGCCCACAACCACTACCCTGCCAAGGACCCCACCACCACCGCAGGAGACGAACGCTGGTGGTGAACCACAGAGTTTGGCCCAGACTTCTCCCTCTCTCTCAAGAATGGGCACCACACTTGAACAGGACAAAGAAGCCAGAGCCCTTGTCCACTCCCCCAACCTTATCTATCAGCTTCTACTGGGAGGCCACTCGGACTCATACTGGGTGGGCACTAGAACCCTGCATCCTCCATATCCCTGGCTATCGGCAGGGAAATCAAGCCTGTTTGAAAACAATATAGACAAAAGCCCACCTACCCTTGGCTGGGAAGGTGGCTCAGTGGTAGAGCGCTTGCTTTGCATGCCTGAGGCCCTGGGTTCGATTCCTCAGCACCACATAAGAAAAAAAAAGCCGGAAGTGGCGCTGTGGCTCAAGTGGTAGAGCGCTAGCCTTGAGCTGAAGAGCTGAGGGACAGCACCCAGGCCCAGAGTTCAGGCCCCACGACCGGACCAAAAAAAAAAACAACAAAAAAAACAAACCACCCACCCAAGGGAACCTGCCCCTTCCAAAGACAGGTCTAAGTGCCCAGCTGCTGGTGGATAGCTCCCTAGTCAGAAGCTGTGAATCATGCTCACAGGTGTGCACAGGCCAGAGGCAGTGTCAACCACCTGAGGGATGAAGGACAGTTTGGCTCCAAAGAGCAAACAAACTCCCATACATCTGTGGGAGCCCACAACTTGTGTACAACACACCCATCTTGGAGGCCTGAAGTTAGTCTCCCCAGCCCTCTACAGCAGACAGGTCTAAGCACTTAGCTGCTGATGGATTACTCCCTGGACCAGGGCTGTGAAGTGCGCGCGTACACAGACATACACACTTACAAGCCAGCTGCCAAGCACCAGCAGCCTAAGAGGTGAGAACCAGAGCCAAAGCATAAACTTCTACACACCCATGGGAGCCCACCCCTTCTGAAGCACACACCCATCCCAGAGGCCCAAATCTAACCTTCCCAGCTCCCACTTCAAACCAGACCCGAGATCCTTTTAGCTAGCCCGGGGTCAAGTGCACCCACAAGCACTTGCTGGCACAAGGACCCAGTGTGGGCTAGTCTACACAGTGTGAGGTAGTCCAAGCCAAGGGAGGGCTTCCACCTGTCTGGCACAAACAGGCCAAGTTCAACAACAGGCCTGACAATCCCTGGACCCAAATGTGTAAATCACAATAAAAGATTACAAGATTCATGAACAATCAAGATAACAAGCCAAATCCAAAAGCCAACAAAAATCCAAGGAAGGACCCCACTGAGATGAAGAAGAGATGGAGGACAAAAGAACCATTAAAGAAATGGTGATCGAAATAGCCAATGAAATAAAAGGTGAGATGCAAAAACAATATCAAGAGTACAAAGAAGAAATGATGAAGAAATTCTAGGGCTCCCCAAAAGAAATGGAGATAAAAATAGAAACACTAGCCAGGCATCCGTGGCTTGCACCTGTAATCCTAGCTACTCAGGAGGCTGAGATCTGAGGATCACGGTTCAAAGCCAGCCCAGACAGAAAACTCTGTGAGACTCTTACCTCCAATAAACCACTCCAAAAATCTGAAGTGATGCTCTGGCTCAAGTGGTAGAGTGCTAGTCTTGCGCTGAAGAGCTGAGGGACAGCACCCAGGTCCAGAGTTCAAGCACCACAACTGACCAAAAAAAAAAGAAAGAAACACTATATACCTCATTAAAAGATGAACATAACACTATGAGAACTGATCTGGGAAGCATAAATGCAAACTTGATAGAATCCATGGGTAACAGAATAAGTGAAATGGGAAATAGAATACAAGGAGTTGAGGTTAAAACAGATGAGCTAGAACAAAAAGTCAAAGGTATCTCAGAACTTACCAAAGGGGGGGCTGGGAAGGTGGCTCAGTGATAGAGCGCTTGCTTTGCATGTCTGAGGTCCTGGGTTCGATTCCTCAGCACCACATAAGCAAAAAGAAAAAAGCTGGAAGTGGTGCTGTGGTTCAAGTGGTAGAGCGCTAGCCTTGAGCTGAAGAGCTGTCTGAGGACAGCACCCAGGCCCAGTGTTCAGGCCCCACAACCGGACCAAAAAAAAAAGAACCTACCAAAGAGAAATCCAAGAATTGGCATACTCAGCTAAGAAATCAACTTTACACATAATTGGGATTGATGAGGAAGAGTTCAATAGTAACAACATTGAAAACCTATTCTGTAAAATAATAATGAAGAACTTCCCCAATCTTAAGAGAAGAAAGTCTCACCAGCCTAACAGAAGCATATAGAACCCCTGTAGACAGGATACAAGAAGAAATACTTCTACACATACCATTGTAAAAACATTAGACTTGAAAAGCCAGGCATTGATTTTAAATGCTGTAAAATCAAAGAATACACTATATTACAATGGAAAGAAAATCAGAATCACTGCAGATCTCTCCACACAAACCCTCAACACAAGGAGAGCCTGGAATATTATAATTCAAGCTCTGAAGATCAAACTGCCAGCCCAAACTGGTTTACCCAGTGAAGCTATCATTTTTGTTTGATGGTGAAACTAAAATCTTCCATGACAAACAAAAATTAAAGGAATTCATGAACACTGAACTAGTGTCACAAAGAATACTAAAAGGTATACAATCTGAAGAAAACAAGCAAAACCAAGGAAATATACCAGACCAAAATCACTAGAAGACCAATTTAGTTAGCACAGGAAGAGGAAAAAATGCAAAATACAGAAAATCAAGAAAATGACAGAAAACATGATACATGTCTCTATAATAGCCTTAAGTATTAATGGACTCAATCTACCAATCAAAAGAAAGAGAGTAGCAAATTGGATCAAAAAACAACATCCATCCATTTGTGGTCTCCAAAAGAGCCATCTCACAGTCAAAGATAAAAACAAACTCCAAATGAAGGAATAGAAAAGATCTTCCATACAAATACACCCTGCAAGAAGTCAGGAATAGCTATATTGATATCTGATAAAATAGACTTTTCATTAAAATCAGTATGAAAAGCCAGGCACCAGTGGCTTATACCTGTAACCCTAGCTACTCAGGAGGCTGACATCTGAGGACTGATGTTCAAGGCCAGCCAGGAAAGGAAAGTCCATGATATCTCCAATTAACCACCAGAAAACTGGAAGTGGTGCTGTGGCTCAAGTGGTACAGCACTTGCCTCGAGCTGAATTGCTCAGGGACAGTGCCCAAGCCCAGAGTTCAAGCCCCACAGCAGACAAAAAAAAAATCAGTTTGAAAGTCATTACATATTAATAAAGGAAATGATCCATGAAGAAACAATGGAGCACATAATATGTTAAGCACTTTTGGACTTACAGAACAAGATAGACCCAAACACAATAGTAGTAGGAGATTTTAATACTCCACTCTCACTAAAGGACAGGTTGTCCAAACTAAAGTTAAGCAAAGAAGCCTCTAAACTAAATGACACCACAACCCAAATGGACTTAATAGAACTTAACAGACATCTACAGAATTTTCCACCCAACAACGACCCAATACACATTCTTCTCAGCAGCCCATGGAACATTCTCCAAAATAGATCACGCAAAGAACCTAAACAAATACAAGATGATTGGCATAATTCCTTGCATCCTATCTGAGCACAGTGGAATCAAACTGATTCTCAACAATGAAACATTCAAATACATGGAGGCTGAAAAACAGGTGGGTCATAGAATTAAGGAAGAAATTAGAAAGTTCTTACCATTCAATGATAATGAAAACACACTACAATGGTACCTCAAGGATACAGCAAAAGCTGTTCTGAGGGGAAAGTTCATAGCCCTAAGTGGACACATAAAGAAAACAGAAACAGTTTAATTAAATAATCCTCTGGTGCAATTAAAACTGCTAGAAAAACAAGAAAAAAACATATCTATAACTAGATGGAGAGATAGCAAAGATGGGGGCAGAAATCAACAAAATAAAAATTTAAAAACTATACATAAAATCAATGAAACAAAAAGCTGGTTTAAAAAAATGAATAAGGGCTGAGAAGATGGCTCAGTGGTAGAGCACTTGCCTTGCATGCATGAGGCCCTGAGTTCGATTCCTCAGCACCACATAAGCAAAAAGAAAAAAGCCGCAAGTGGCGCTGTGGCTCAAGTGGTAGAGCGCTAGCCTTGAGCTGAAGAGCTGAGGGACAGCACTCAGGCCCCATGACTGGACCCAAAAAAAAAAAATTAATAAAATTGACAGCCCACTTGCTAGATTAAGGAAAAAAAGAAAAGAGGAAATTCAAATCAACGAGATCAGACACGCCACAGGAACCATTACAAAAACATCCAAGAAATCCAAATAACTATAAATGATTACTTTTTTTTTTGGTCAGTTGTGGGGCTTGAACTTTGGGCTTGGGTGCTGACCCTGCACTCTTCAGCTCAAGGCGAGCTGAAGCGCTCTTCGGCTTGAGCCACAGAGCCACTTCTGGTTTTCTAGTGGTTCATTGGAGATAAGAATCTCACGGACTTTCTTGCCCATGCTGGCTTTGAACCTCGATCTTCAGATCTCAGCCTCCTGTGTAGCTAGGATTACAGGTGTGAGCCACCAACACCCAGCTTTAAATGACTACTTTTTAAACCTATGCTCACTAAAGAAGGAAAACCTAACAGAAATGGATGAATTTTAGAAATATACAAACTACCTAAAGTGCACCAAGAAGATATAAACCAGCTAAACAAGCCAATAATACTCAATGAGATAGCGGTAACAATCAAGAATCTTCTAACAAGGAAAAGCACAGGCCCTGATGGATCTATCACTGATTCTATCCTCAAGCTTATAAGTGAAATAGAAACAGAGGAAGCAATTCCGAACATTCTATGAAACCAATATCACACTCATCCCAAAACCAGGTAAGGATCCAAAAAAAAAAAAAGAAAAGAAAACTACAGACCAATTTCTCTGATGAACACAGATGCAACGTTCTTCGATAAAATATTAACCAACTGAATCCAGAAACATATCAGAAAAAAAATCATACATTATGACCATGTATGCTTCAATAGATGCAGAAAAAATCCTGACAAGATACAATATCCATTCATGTTAAAAGCTTGGGAGAAACCAAGAATAGAAGGAACATTCCCTAAACTAATAAAGCCTATATATTACATACCAACAGCCAACTTCATACTAAATAGGGAGAAACTAAAATCATTTGCCCTAAAATTGGGAATAAGGCCACTCTCTCCACTCCTCTTCAATATAGTTCTGGAATTCTTAGCCAGAGAAATAAGGCAAGAAAAAGACAGTAAAGGGATTCACATGGGGGAAAGAATGAATTAAACTATTCCTATTTGAAGATGACATGATCTTGCACCTAAAAGATCCAAAAAACTCCATTCCCAGCCAAGTAACAGGATACAAAATTAACCCACAAAAATCAATACCTTTTTTGTATGCCAACAATGTACAAGCAGAAAGGGAAATCATGAAAACAATCCCATTTGCAATAGCCTCAAAAAAATACTTAGGAATTAGGTAAGTTAATTAAGTAAACAAAGATATAAACTATCTTTATAGCAAAAACTATAAAAAAAATCTAAAGAAAGAAATCAAAGAGCATACCAGGAAATGAAATGGAAAGACCTTCCATGTTCGTGGACAGGTAGAATCAATATTGTGAAAAATTACCATACTTCCAAAAATGACATACAAATTCAATGTGACCCCCATCAAAATCTTAATGATATTCTTTACTGAGATAGAAAAAATCCCAACTGTATAGCCATACTACTCCTTGGCATCTACCCTGAGCATCATGAGCCAGGATATGATAAGGACACCTGCACATCCATATTCATTGCTACACTATTCACAATAGCCAAGATATGGAAACAACCCAGATGCCCCACAATAAATGAGTGGATGCAAAAAAATATGGTACCCATATACAGTGGAATTTTACACAATCATTAGAGAGAATAAAATATGCCATTTGCAGGGAAATGGGTAAAACTAAAATAAACCATGGTAAGTGAGGTAACCCAAGACCAGAGAAACAAACAGCACATATTCTCCCTGATATGTGGAATTTATAGCTAAAATGCACTGGAATATGACAAATTATACAGCATTCTAGATACTCACATACAGTGAGACCAAAAGTGGATAGTTTTAGGAGAGAATCACAAAAGTAAAATACTCAAACACTTATTCATATGTATATAAAATTATATACATACTGGAATGAACTCCAAAGATATGGAAACAAAGGACTTTTTTCTTAATTTGTTTTTTTTCTTTCTTTTTCTGATGATTCTGCATTTTTTGCCTTGTATATGGAATATTCAGGTGCATATCTGTGGGAGGGTGTGGGAAGGGCACAGAATCAGAGAAAAAAGTTAGGAAGAGGAAGGAAAGGAGGGAGGGAGGGAGGGAGGGAAGGAGGGAAAGAGGAGGGAAGGAAGGAAAGAAGGAAGGAAGGAACAAACAAAGGAAGGAAAGAAGGAAGGAAGGCAAGAAGGAAGGGAGGGAGGGAAGGAGAAGAAGGGAGGGAGGGAGGAGGGAAGCGAGGGAGAGGAAGGAAGGAAGGAAGGGAGGAAGGGAGGGAGGGAGGAAGAAAGGAAGGAAGAAAAGGGAGAAGGTAGAGGCGGAGGAGAAAGAAGAGGAGGGCAGGAAGGAAGGAAAGAAAGAAATGGAAGGACAAAATAAGTCAGTGGTACTCACAAGATACTATGTTGAAAATGAACCATACAACTTGTGGGTGGGAACAGGAAGGAAAAACTGGGAGAGAGTGAGGAAAGGGGTGATGTTGTCCAAAAAGAAATGTACCCATTACTTGGCTTACATAACTGTAACCTTCTGCACATCACCTTTATAATAACAATTTAAAAAGAAGGAAATTAAAATTACAAAAGAAGGAAGAAAGAAGGAATCATATCATATTCAGCAATAGGGATGAAACTGGAATACATTTAGTCAAGTGAAGTAAACTAGGCACAGAAAGATAAATATTATATGTTCTCACTCATATGTTCTCACTCATTATATCATACGGAGGAGAATAGTGATCACTAGAGGCTAAGAAAAGGTAGAAGCATGATTAAAGAAGGCTGAACAATTATACCAAATTAGTTAAGTAAGACTAAGTCCTAATTTTCTGCCACAAAAAAATTAATTAATTTTATATACTAAAAACTTTCTTAATTAATTCTATATACTAAAAAAAATTTTGTTTTCAGTCATGGGGCTTGAACTCAGGACCTTGGGAATTGTCCCTGAGCTTTTTTGCTCAAGACTAGTGCTCTACCACTTTGAGCCACAGTGTCACTTCCTTAAATTAATTTTTTATTCTCTCACTTGTACTGTTTTCCAAATTTCTGCGGTGTAAACACCACACCACAATCAATTTCAGGCTCAAACTGAACCTATAGTGGGTAAAGGACACGTAGTAGTACATTGTACGTAATATTTACACAATAAAGATATGATAGAGCACCAGGCACTGATGGCTCATGCCTGTAATCCTAGCTACTCAGAAGGCTGAGATCTGAGGATTGTGGTTCAAAGCCAGCCTGGGCAGGAAAGGCTGAGACCCTTATCTCCAATTAACCACCAGAAAATTGGAAGTGGACCTGTGTCTCAACACTAGCCTTGAGTGAAAGAGCTCAAGGACAGTGCCCAGGCCCTAAATTCAAGCCCTACGACTAACCAAAAAGAAAAATAAAAAGATAAACTAGAGCCAGGCACCAGTGGCTCACACCTTCATCCATCACCCATAGCTACTTTTCTGCCCAGGCAGAAAAGTCTTCAAGACTCCATCTCCAAAATAACCAGCAAAAAGCCTACCTAGAGATATGGCTCAAGTGGCAGAGTATGAACTAAGCATGCAAACAAGAACAAGATAAGATAGAATCAAGAATCTCATATTAATTAATCATTAATAAAATGACATCCAAAAAATGAGCAAGTATTCAAGGAACATGACAATGATACATAGCATATGAACAATGGACTCAACCAAGACTTTTTAAATTATAGGGAACTGGCTTTGCTAACCTAAATTTAGGAGATTTTTTTCTCTTAGTGTCCAGAAAAGTAAGAAGAAGTAAAAGGAATTAACTGTTGAAAATTAAGTATAATTATCAATGCTCTCTGCATATAATGTGGTGATTGTGTTAAGCCCCTACAACATTTCAAAGAAAGGAATCACAGAAATTATAGATCCTTCAAACTGATTACATTGTTCTTTACACCTCATATGATTCCTGCTTGCTGTCAAAACAGAAAATAATGAGAACCTTGGAGAGATGCATCTCATGAGGGAGATGTTTCAGAGGAGAATTCCCAAGATGTAAACAGTTTGTTCTTTCCAAATCTCTTGACAGTATTTTGAGAAGCTGAATCAAAGGAGATATAGCTAGTAATGTAACTGCTTCAAGACCATAAATAGAAAAGTCACACTCTAGAGAGAATCTACAAGAATAAAAGGTTTTCTAAAGTCTGAAATCAGCCCATGTCTTTTGGAAGGTTTTAATTCCTTCCAAAGCAGAAATTCAGCAATCCACTGCCACAGCAGAAGGGTGCTCAGCAGATCAATGTCTCTCGCCTCTTGGCACTGAACCGCTCTACTTACAACAGATCAACCTTCTCCAGGACTTGGGTGCTGTGTCTGTGTAAGTCCAAAAGGGAAAGCGAAACTATAGTTGGGTCTGATAGCAATGGGAGCTGATTACTAACTTCTAGTTTTTAAAACTTCCAGCAGGTTTTTCTAATAACATTACTCTCTCATTTTCCCCCATGTTCTACTTCAATTGTCTTTGTACTCCAGAGTAAATATGTCAGGCAAATAACTATGAATTAAATTGGCCCACATCTTTCTTCTCCTTTGAATAAAGAAAAGAGATTTTTCAACATTTATTATATGTTTTTGTCTGTTTGGGGCAAGGTGGAAAGGCAATACAGATTATGAATCAGAGTCACATTGATGTGCATACACTATGGGACAGGGTCCTTGACCCTTCTTTTCTCATGAATGAACACAATCAACTTACTAGAAGGCTGAAAAGCCTTTGTTTCAAGCACTTTTTTTTTGGGGGGGGAGGCAGGTGCCAGTCCTGGGGCTTAAACTCAGGGCCTGATATCTGTCCCTGAGTTTCTGTCCTCAGGCTAGTCTCTACCACTTGAACCACAGCTTTACTCCAGTTTTTGAAGGTTAATTTAAAATAATAGTCTCAGGAACTTTCTTGCTTGGGCTGGGTTCAAACTAAAATCCTCAGATCTCAGCCTCCTAAGTAGCTAGGATTACAGGCCTGAACCATCAAGTGCTTGGCTCTCAAGTACTTTTTTCTTTCTTTCTTTCTTTTTTTCTTGTCGGTCGTCGTTGTGGGGCTTGAACTCTGGGCTTGGGCGCTGTCCCTGTGCTCTTCAGCTCAAGGCCAGCGCTCTACTGCTTGAGCCACAGCACCACTTCCGGTTTTCTAGCGATTTATTTGAGATAAGAGTCTCACGAACTTTCCTGCCCTGGGTTGGCTTTGAACTGCAATCCTCAGATCTCAGCCTCCTGAATAGCTAGGATTACAGCCGTGAGCCACTGGCACCCAGCTTCAAGTATTTTTTCTTAATTAAACATTTTTTTAATGTTAGAATGCAATGACATTTGTAAAACAATCAGAACAAGAAAAATGAGGATTCTGCCCCAGCTCCATTTTGTCCAAATTTTGTTTATTCTCCTTCCCACGACTATCTGTTCAGTCATGACCTAAAGGGGTAATAAATGTGAGTGTAATTCTAGAAGCAGACAATAGTAAGATTCCTCATCCCACAATTTAAGATATAGAGGTAGTCACAAACCAAATGTGTCCTATCCAAAACTTAGCTCAGCAGGTCACTGATGGCTCAAGTCTCACTTCTAGCTACTCAGGAGGCTGGGAACTGAGGATCAAAGTTTGAAACCAGCCTGGGCAAACAAGTTAAGAGACTTCATCTACAATTAACCAGCAAAAAGCCAGTAATAGAAATATGGCTCAAGTGGCCAAATGCCAGCCTTACATGAAAAAACTGAAAGCTGAAGGCCCTGAGTTCAAGCACTAGTACTGGCACAAAAAGATTAAATTTAAACTTTAACTTATTTAAAGGGAAGTGGCACTGTGGCTCAAGTGGTAGAGCACTAGCCTTGAGCTGAGGAGCTGAGAGACAGTGCCCAGGTCCAGAGTTCAAACTCCACGACTGACAAAAAAAAAAACCTATTTAAAGGAGGAAATTTTAGAATATATTTCAAATAAGCCAAGATATTTATACTTGAAGTTTTTAACTGATGAATCTAAGTTTTCCTCACTCTTCAATTCATATAGCTTGAGATTACACTGCTTCAAAAGTTTAGTAGTCCTATAGTAAAATGATGTATTTAGGGACAAGGAAAAGCAGGAGAAAATGAAGGAGGGAGTAACAATGTTCGACAAGAAATGTACTCATTACCGTACTTATGTAACTGTAACATCTTTGTACGTTGCCCTTACAATAAAAAAAGAAAAAATAATATATTTAAGCTGAATATGGTGGAACCAGCCTGTAGTCTCGGTACTCAAGAAGCCAAGGCAGGAAGATCTTGAGTTTGAGTACACCCTGGGCTACATAGTAAGATGTCTCAAGAAATAATAGATAACTAGCTAGATGATAGATAGGCAGACAGGCAGGCAGGCAGACAGACAGACGACAAATTTCTGTGAAAGAGGAAACATTTGATTCATTTTCCCCTTTTGCTTTATTTTCTAGGCAAAACAAAAGAAATGTCTCCTTTTGTTGTGACAATCTCACAAAGGCATCCCTGCTCCTACAGGGCTTCCACTTTCAGGAATTCCCCTCTACCCACCTCCCCAGTGTACCTCCTGCTGGAACCCTTCTTCAAATCAAAACCACCAACTCACATTGTCTTTCCCAGGATTGGACCCTTGGGCTCACTCACTCACTATAATCCACTGCCAGCCAGAATGCCCTAACAGGAAAGGGAGCAGAGAGAGGGAGCCTTCCCCTAGCAAAACTCTTGAGAAAGTATACCGGCTGCTCCCTTATAGATCCCCCAGATGGGTAGTGGAAAACAATATTCTCATTCCTCACACGCCTGATGTTCATCATGTATAAATTGTCTTTTTATTATAATCCTAGTAGGATGCGATTTGCTAAAACTTTCTTTTTGATACGTGGTGGTGGCTCGTATCTATAATCCTAGCTAATCACTAGACTGAGACCTGAAGATCGTGGTTCAAAGCCAGCTTGGAGACTCTTATCTCCAGTTAACCACCAAAAAGCCAGAGATAGAAGTGTGGCTCAGTAGTAGAGTATCAACCTTGAGCAGAAAAGGCCAAGTGAGAACACAATGCTCTGAGTTCAAGCCCCATTACTGGCACAAAAGGAAAGAAGAAAGAGAGAGAGAGAGAAAGAGAGAGAGAGGGAGGAAGGAAGGGAGGGAGGGATTAAGGGAGGGAGGGAGGAAAGGAGAGATAAGAAGGGAAGGGAACAGAAAGAAAGGGAAGGGTAGGGAAGAGAAGGGAAAGGAGGACATACAAATGCTCTCTAACTGTGCTCTTTCCTTCTAGCCATAAAAGTTATCACCCCACCATCATAGAAAGAATACAAGTGTGCTTCCATCTAGAAATAAGATAGCAGAAGTCTCTTGGTGGACAAAAGCTACCATTAATATTTCTATGGACCTGTAAGGTAAGGTATATTCAGAGTTTTCAGTAAGTATTGGAGGTTATGTACCTAATGATTTTGGCTTTACATTTGCTAGGCAGGTTCTCTACTACTTGCATCACAACACCAGCCCTATTCCCCACCCCCAATTGTTTTTGATATAGGGTCTCACTTTTCTCTGGGCCCTAATACATCTACTTACACTTTCTACTTTATTTGGGATGACAAGCAGACATCATCACACCCAGTTTTTTTCTATTGAGATGAGATTTTTTTCAAGCTTTATGTATGAGGGGCTTCAAACTGCAATCCCTTGATCTCAACCTCTTAAGTAGCTAGAACTGCCTATGTGAGTCACTGTGCCTGGCTAACTCTTTCTAAATACACTGCTGCTACTACTATTAATAATAATAATAATAATAAATGTTTGAGATCATTGTTGATAAAAAGACATTTTTCTAATGTCATCCTTGTAGTTATATCCATAAATGCTCAGGTCTCTATAAAATTAATCTCATACTGGTTTAATTTTTACTATTTCTTTTAGTTATTTGTGTTATTGTCATTATTTTGAGACACTGTACAGCTCAGGCTGGCTTCAAACTCTCCATCTTCCTGCCTCAGCCTCCTGAGCACTGGAATTATAACACTCAGCTTTAGATAGATAGATAGATATGTATATATATATAAAGGATACAAAGTAACAAACATGTAAAACGAACAATTCTACAGATCTAATATACAAGCAGAGGATTATATTGTTTTGTTTCAAGATTTTTGTTAAGTAAGATTTTAATTATTCTTGCCACAAAATAATTCAAGTGGCCAAAAACAATCAACATCTTATGTTACTCAATAAATCCAAGTAGCATCCAGAACAAATGGAAAATATCAATGGACTTTGGACCTTGGACTTTGTTAGCTCTCAGCATAGACTCACGTTGCTTGAAATACTAAGTTCCTGGTATACAGTCCAGACTCTATGACATAAATCATGAGAATTGTGACGATGCAGAATAATAGATGATTGGCACTATCTAGTATTTACTCAGTCTGCAAATATTTCTTAATTAACTCATTGCTACCAAGCACTCAGGCAACTGCAGCGGAACAAAATAGAGATCTGAACAAGATGGCACATGCCTATAATCCTAGCACACTAGAGGCTGAGACGAAAGAATTGTGATTTCATCCTGAGTTACATAGTCAGTTCCACCCTCCATCAACACAAAAAATACTAGATTTGGTCTTTTATTTGAAGGCCTTATAATCCTACAGAAGAAGCAAATAATTATTTAACATTATATAGCAGTTGTCTTATATAACCTTTGAACATCGCATTTTAAGGGAAGTAAGGTCTTCCCAAAGAAGCAGTAATCAGAATAAAATTCAAAGAAGAAAAATATGTTAAGATGAGGCAGGCTGGACACCAATGGCTAATAACTGTTATCTCAGCTATTCAGAAGGCTGAGATCTGAAGATCCATGTTTAAAGAAAGCCTGGGCAGGAAAGTCTGAGACTTTTTACTCCAATGAACCACCGAAAAGCCAGAAGTAGAGCTGTGGTTCAAGTGTAGAAGCACAACTAAGAGACAATTCCCAGGCCCGAAAGTTCTAGCACATAGGTGCACATGTGCATGTGTGTGTGTGCACACACACGTGCACACAGAGGATCCTCAGAAGTGGAACAGAAAAAAAATATGTTTAAGGGTCTGAGGACACTGAAGGAATAAGGAAGGGCCAGATCATAAAGGTTTTTGTAAAGTACTCATGGGAGGGGACATTTCAATGATATGGTGCCCCCCTTTAAGCTCAGACCTGTGAAACACATATAAGTGTGTCTGTGTACTCAGACTCATCACTGGGCTTCCTTTTCCAATGCTTGTGCATTGGGTTTCCCATGAAAATCATTTAAGGACATCTTGGATGTTTGTCTTATCCAGAAAATTAAGATGACTGATGGCAAATATTTCTACTGAAAATGCAGAAGTCCTTCATGGTGGTGTGCTCTTGTTGTCCCATCTACTTGGAAGACAGAGACAGGACAATCACAACCCAAGGCCAGGCCAGAAAAAGTTAGCAAGACCCTAACTCAAAGCCGTTAGTGGCCTGGCACCAGTGGCTCATGCCTGTAATCCTAGCTACTCAGGAGACTGAGATCTGAAGATTGCAGTTCAAAGCCAGCCCGGGCAGGAAAGTCCGTGAGACTCTTATCTCCAATAAACCACAAGAAAATCGGAAGTGGTGTTGTAGTTCAAGCGGTAGAGCACTTGCCTTGAGCTGAAGAGATGAGGGACAGCACCCAGGCCCAGAGTTCAAGTCCCACAACCAAAAAAAAAAAAAAAAAGTTAGTGTTCTGTTTCACATCTGTAATCCCAGATATTTAAGAGGCAGAAGCAGAGGGATTATGGTCCAAGACTGACCTGGGCAAAAGTAGGAGATTCTTTCAGGAAAAAAAAACCAAAATAATAATAATAAAAGTCCTCTGTTTACCTGAGAGGCTCTGATTATGAGACGAAAACATTCCAGTAACCTCACTGTGTATTCCAGTAACCTCCTTTTGTGTGATTCACCCTTCATCTGAACAGACTACAAAAAGACATGAAAAGAAACAAAAACACATCAATGGACACTGTGGTGACAGATTTCATTCTCATGGGCTTGTCTCATCCCCCAAATTTAAGAACTCTCCTCTTCCTGGTCTTCTTCTCTATTTACATCCTGACTCAGCTGGGGAACCTGCTCATTCTGTTCACTGTGTGGGCTGACCCCAAGCTCCATGCCCGCCCCATGTACATTCTTCTGGGTGTGCTCTCTTTCCTGGACATGTGGCTCTCCTCAGTCATCGTCCCTCGACTTATTTTAAACTTCACTCCTGCCAGCAAGGTTATCCCATTTGGTGGCTGTGTGGCTCAACTGTATTTCTTTCACTTCCTGGGCAGTACACAGTGCTTTCTGTATACCTTGATGGCCTATGACAGGTACCTAGCTATATGCCAGCCCTTGCGCTATCCTGTGCTCATGAATGGCAAGTTATGCACCATTCTGGTGGCTGGAGCTTGGGTGGCTGGCTCCATCCATGGGTCTATCCAGGCCACACTCACCTTTCGCCTGCCTTACTGTGGGCCCAATAAAGTGGATTATTTTTTATGTGACATTCCTGCAGTGTTGAGACTAGCCTGTGCTGACACCAAAGTCAATGAGCTTGTGACCTTTGTAGACATCGGGGTGGTGGCTGCCAGCTGCTTCATGCTAATTCTGCTTTCCTATGCCAACATTGTCCATGCCATCCTGAAGATACGCACTGCTGATGGGAGGCGTCGGGCCTTCTCCACCTGTGGCTCGCATCTGACTGTGGTCACAGTCTACTATGTCCCCTGTATATTCATCTACCTTCGGGCTGGCTCTAAGAGTCCCCTGGATGGGGCAGTGGCTGTGTTTTACACTATTGTTACTCCACTACTGAACCCCCTCATCTACACACTGAGGAACCAAGAAGTAAAATCTGCTCTGAAGAGGATATCAGCGGGGCGAGGGCATGGGAAATGAGGACAAGCTTAAGCCAACTAGGTCACCATCACCACTACCATTTTGGACTCCTGCTCCATGTGACCAATGTAATAGATACTGATTAAGGGTAATTGAACATAAACTTACTGGGAAGAATGGCTTTGGTGTTGTATTTAACTTAATTAAATCTTTCCACTGTTGTTTGACACATCTCTGACCCATCCCATGGGAGAACTTATATTCTACAAACTTTTTGACTATGAGGTGGAGAACTTATATTCTACAAACTTTTTGACCATGAGGTGTGAATACTTTATCTCAAAGGAGGAGGTTTTTGGGGAGAATAACTCTGTGTGTGTGTATGTGTGTGTGTGTGTGTGTGTGTGTGTGGCTGGGCACCGGTGGCTCACACCTGTAATCCTAGCTCCTCAGGAGGCTGAGATCTGAGGATCGCGGTTCAAAGCCAGCCCAGGCAGGAAAGTCCATGAGACTCTTAATAAACCACTAGTAAAACCAGAAGTGGCGCTGTGGCTCAAGAGGTAGAGCACTGGCCTTGAGCTGAAGAGCACAGGGACAGCGCCCAAGCCCAGAGTTCAAGCCCCACGACCCACCAAAAAAAAACTTTTTTGGTTGTTGTTTCTACTGACTGATTTTATTGCTTTTATTGTTATTTATTTTGTTACTTAATTATTATTTTATTGTTGTTATTGTTGTATACTGGCTGTTATTATTGTTGTTGCTGTTGTTTTGGCAGTACTAAGTTTTGAACTCAGAACTTACGCTTACTAGGCAAGCATTCCACCACTTGAGTCACAACCTCTGTCCTAAAAAAGTCATTTATTTAAGAAGAAAAATGTCAATGAAATTACAAGATGTTTTGTACCTTCTCCCATTAGAAATGACATTGAAGAGAAATTCTGCACCCACAGTAATTTATTAAGTCTAGAATTTCAGCATTTATAAGCTAATTGTGACACAAATTAAATAATTTTAGAAATCAGAATAAGAGGCATGTTGTTTGTAGAATACCTAATTTTGGAAACCTTACTGTTGTCAGCACAAATGAGAGGTTGCTAATTCTGTGGGCAGTTCCACTCACATGTTTAATCCATAAACACTACTTTCTCTCTTGGAGGTATATGCAACATTAACATTAGCATTAACATCATTTTTGTGGGATTCCACATGACCTCATGTGGAACAGAGAAGCCAGGAGGCATTCAGCAAGCTTGAACATACAGAAGAGTGTTATGTCAATTCATGAAACTTGAATAAGTTGTGAACAGCTTAAAAAAATTCAGAGCTGCCGGGCGCTGGTTGCTCACGCCTGTAATCCAGCTACTCAGGAGGCTGAGATCTGAGGATCATGGTTCAAAGCCAGCCCGGGCAGGAGAGACCGTGAGACTCCTATCTCCAATAAACCACCAGAAAACTGGAAGTGGCACTGTAGCTCAAGTGGTAGAGAGCTCACCTTGAGCTGAAGAGTGGAGGGACAGCGCCCAAGCCCAGGGTTCATGCTCCACAACTGACCAAAACAAAACAAAAACTCAGAACTTGCATCTGTGTGTTGTTCTACAAGGTTCCTTGCCACATGCCTCCTCACATACCGGCTGCCACACAGAAAATTAACAGCCTGTTCATATTTCAAGTAATACTTCCTCTCTTCCTCAATTCCTACCTTTTCCTTCCCTCTTCCTTTCATCTATATTGAAAAAAAAGCTTTTGGGAATGTTTGTTATCTCTAGAGTCTGAGAAAAAGAATCTTGAGTTTGAAGTCAGTCTAGATCTCATAGTGAAACCTTGTCTGGATGGAGAGAAAAAAAATCTTGGTGAGCATTATTTAGGAACCAATTAAACTAAGTCATACTATAAATGACTAAGCTTAATCATTTCAAAGATACCTGCTAAAAAATGGTAGGGGAAGGCTCTACTGGGGAAGCCTAGTGTTTTACAGGCAAATGAAAAGTCTTCTCTGATATAGTACTAGTTGATCCATTAGAGAAACATTATGACACAGTGCAGTACAAAAAGTTCAAGTTTTATCCAAAGATGCCAAATTTAAATCCTGATTCTGCCACCTATTAGATAAGGGACCTTGTGATAAATTCTAATTAAACTAATAAATTTTTCTGAGCATGTTTGCCTCACTTCTCTCTCACTGGTTGTTTTTTAGGAAGGGAGGACAGAAGGGAGAAAGGAAAGAAGGAAGGAAGGAAAGAAGGAAGGAGAGAGAGAGAGAAAGAAAGATAGCCTGTCACTGGTGGCTCACTCCTGTAATTCTAGCTACTGAAGAGACTGAGATCTGATAATTGAAATTCAAAGCCCGCCCAGGCAGGAATGCTATAACATTCTTATGTCTAATTAACCACTGGAAAGCTAGAAGTAGCATTATGTCTCAAGTGGTAAAATCCTAGCCTTGAGCAAAACAGCTCAGGGACAGCTCCAGGACAGAGTTCAAGCTCCAGTACAATCAAAAGAGGAGGAGGGGAAGGAGGAGGAGGGAAGGGAAGAGATAGAGGAAGAGAAAGTGGATGAGAAGGAGGAGGAGAAAGAGAAGGAGGAGGGGAGGGGAGGAAGAGGGGGATAAAGAGGAAGGGGAAGAAGAGGAGAAGGTGAAGAAAAAGGGGAGGGAGAGGGGGAGGAGGGGGGAGGAGAAGAAGAAGGAGGGGGAAGAGAAGGAAGAAGAAAAAGAAGAAGGCAGCAATGGCAACTTGGTATAACTCTGTCTATGCTTTTTTTTTCTCAAGTAAAAGGCAGAATGAGATAATCTGTAAGACACTTTTCTTTCTTTTTTTTTTTTGTCGGTCATGGGACTTGAACTCTGGGCCTGGGTGCTGTCCCTCAGCTCTTCAGCTCAAGGTGAGTGCTCTACCACTTGAGCTACAGCGCCACTTCTGGTTTTCTGGTGGTTTATTGGAGATAGGAGTTTCACGGTCTCTCCGGCCCGGGCTGGCTTTGAACCGCGATCCTCAGATCTCAGCCTCCTGAGTAGCTAGGATTACAGGCGTGAGCCACCAGCACCCGGCTTGTAAGACACTTTTCTAAAGGTTCTAAAGGCTCAACAGAGACTTGCTTTTTAACAGATTCTCATATTAGTTGAGTGAATTTCTTGTGCACGCTAGTAAATAAGCATATTTCTTATTTTTTCTTTTATTTATTTAACAAACCCAAGTATTTCCAAAAGAAAAAGAGTAAGGTACCAGTGGCTCGTGCCTGTAATACCAGTTAGGAGGTTGAAACCTAAGGATTTAAGTTCATAGCTATCCCAAACAGGAAAGTCTATGACACTCTTATCTCCAATTATCCATCAAAAGTCAGAAGGAGAGCTGAGAGGTTCAAGTGGTAGAGAACTAGCCTTGCACACAAAAACTCAGGAACAGTGCCCAGGCCCTGAGTTTAAGCCCTGGGATGGGCACACATAAAAAGAAAGGAAGGAGGGTCTGGGAAGATGGCTCAGTGGTAGAGTGCTTGCCTTGTATGTGTAAGGCTCTGAGTTCAATTCCACAGTACCACATAAGCAGAAAAAGCTGGAAGTGGTGCTGTGGCTCAACTAGTAGAGTGCTATCCTTGAGCTGAAGAGCTGAGGGACAGTGCCCAGGCCCAGAGTTCAGGCCCGTGGCTGAAAAAGAAAGGAAGGAAGGAAGGTAGAAGAAAGGAAGGAAAGTGATGGAGATCTACTGAGTACTCATAATGGTATGGCATAAAACCTGGAGCAGATAATCTCTCTTTCTGATGGAGACAAAAAAATGGTCCCATCCCCATAACAGCCTTACATTCTGAATTACTCATCCTTCCTGACCAGTCCAGGTTTTCATGAGGCCCAATGCTATGGAGGTTTGTTCAGGAAATCTGGCTGTCATGAGTTGTATAGTTTACTTTCCACATTAGGGTTAAATACATAAGCTAATGTTAATGTATCTTAATGTTCTTTGTCACCTTAAAAAAAATCAAGTCCGAGCCATGGCAAATGCTTGTAATGTTACCTACCCAGGAGACTGAGATCCAGAAGATTGTGGTTTGAAAAGCAGAAAAGTATACAAGAATCCATCTCTAAAAATAACCAGGAAAAAGCCAAGCTGGAGCCAGCAGGTCAAGCAAGCACAAGGCCCTGAGTTCAAACCCTAGTACCAGCAGGAGAACAGGGGGATCAAGACAATAGCAAAACCATCTTTATTAAGGTATTGATTTGGAGATAACCTCAAAGGCTCATGCACTAAAAAACAAGAGGAGGCCCCATATAATGTGAGTAGGGCACAATACTCAGAGCTTGCCCACCAGGCCACCAGGGGATCCACAAGCCAGCCACTCTTTTTATTCTTTTTTTTTCCTGTTCTTTTTTGCTCCTGAGACCAGCATGCCTACCTCACCTGTGGAGGAAAAGACGTGTACAACTTCAAGCCTGAAATCTGGGGAAAATGACAGAGACATTGACACAAACAGCATCTGACACTCTCTGAAGGCCTCCAGAGGCAACCAATAAACCTTCACACTCCTTTAGGGAAAAGCCTCCACAGGGGCACAGAGGATTCCACATCAATGCTTCCCAACACAATTGAACTCTATACCTACATTGAACATGCCACACAATCACTGAACCCACAGGTATAAGTCACAGTGCAAGATCACAAAATTCATGAACAAGCCAGGCTCCAGTGGCTCACACCTGTAATCCTAGCTACTCAGAAGGTTGAGAGCTGTGGATCACAGTTCAAAGCCAGCTGGGGAAGGAAAGTCCATGAGACTCTTATCTCCAATAAACCACTAGAAAACCAAAGTGGTGCTGTGGCTCAAGCAGTAGAGCACTTGCCTTGAGCTGAAGAGCTGAAGGATAGTGCCTAAACCCAGAGTTCAAGCCCCATGACCTACCAAAAAAAAAAAAATTCATTAAAAAGACAACATACCATTCTCTAAAAATAACAATAACACTGGGAAAGATTTAAGTGAGAGTAAAGAAGAAGAAGGGTTAAAAAAAATATGACTCATTAAAGCAATGACAAGAGAAATGACTGATTAAATTAAAAAGCATTTCCTTGAAAAATTAGAATACCAAAAGAAATAGGACAAACAGTAATACAAATTAAAGAAGACATTTCAAGACATGAGAAACGATATCAGTAAAAAGGTGGAAAGCACGAAGACTCTTTCTATTACAAAACAGTTGTAGGAGAGGGGGGACCAAGATGGCGACGGGGCAGTAGGGAAACGCCACAGCTCTCTCCAACCAAAAAGAGAGTTCGAGTTCCAACGCTTAATCTCCCCAAGAGACCGACAACAACAAAAAGACGAACACTCAGAGAAAAACCAGAGGTGAGAAATAACAAAAAAAGAAAGAGAA
>NW_012267337.1:2159175-2166356 GCF_000151885.1 Dipodomys ordii | reverse complement strand
GAGGGGCTAACAATGTTCAAGAGGAAGTGTACTCATTACCTCACTCATGTAACTGTAACCCTCTGTATAGTATCTTTACAATAAAAAAAAAAACAGTTGTAGACATAGGCAATGCAACAAAAGAAGTTAAAAACAGTGTACCTCTGAGAGCTGTGCCTCACACCCTTAATCCTAGCTACTCAGGAGACTGAGATCCAAGGATCAAGTTTCAAAGCCAGCAGGGGGCAGAAAAGTCTCCTTGAGACTCTTACCTGCAATTAACCACTAAAAAAACAAGAAGTGGCATTGTGGCTCAAAGTGGAAGAGTGCTAGACCTGAGAAAAAGAGCTCAAGGACAGCGACCAGGCCCTAAGTTCTAGCTCCACAACCACAAAAATAAAAGTAAAATAAAATAGAGTACCAAAGATTCAAGATAAAGCAGATGAATTAGAACAGTTAAAGGCACTGAAAAAAAACACTCAGAACATATGAAAAAAGCATTCAAGAACTAGCAAACTGGCAAAAGATTAAATCTACATATACTTGGAATACAAAAGGGAGATGAATTAAAAACTGAGGGTTGATGAAGAGCAAGAAGATGTCAGAGGTGTAGCTTGGGGCTAACTGAACTGTCTCCAAGAAACCAGAGCTTTAGGGTCCCAGTGAATAGTTAGTGTCTAGAGAGTCACACCAAGTGAGCTATAATTGTACAGAGATTTTTGCCAGAGAGGAAGAATACAGGCAGCCTGCTTAAGAAGACAGATTTGAGCACACGCCAGTAGCAGCCACAGCACAGCAACAGCCAGAAGGAGCCAGGACAAAGGCACCAGTCAGTGTGCACAACATTTAACTCACCTCCTGTGAAAACCTGATGACTAGGAACAGAAAACCACATCTTGCTGGCTATCAATGGACATAGAGCACGGATGATACAAAATACCAAGGGAATGTGTAAATGCCCCCACAAAAGCCATCATCACTTCTTCCCAGAAAACAGCTTCTGGAAGGAAGCCTCCCCTCACCTGAGAAGAATGCCATCTTTTAGACTGGCATAGAGCCTGCCAAAGCAGCTAGCAGATAACACAGCTGGAGAAGCAATGACTGTAGCACTATTTTTCAACAGGACAAAGAAATCTGTCCAGAGAGAGACAGTTTCACCCATGAAAAGCAGCTCTGCTCAAGGAGAGGAAGATCCTCCCAGGAAGGGATACATTTACCCTGAGCAGGCACAATGAGAGGCAACCCTGCTTCTCTGCAGTGAACAAAGACAAGGGGTATAAAGACTCCAAGTTTGTAAGGTAGAACTTTCTTCTACCAGCTCAAACTGATACAAGAATCCAACTAGGCCATGAGGAAAACTGACCACCACAAGGAAATCATCAAGAGGTTGGATAGCAGATATCAAGAAGACATAAGGTCCCCCAAACAAATTAAAATATTTTTTTCTTCATTGCTGTTCTGTTTAGTCCTAGATATATAGCCTACAGTGATTAATAGGCTTTCTTCTTAATTGACTGTGTACTTAATCCAGAATATATTTTGGATTACTCAATTTCACAATCAATCTTAGTATTTTTAATTTTAGTTTATTTTATACATATTTTTAATTTTTTAAATTTTAGGTCCTAGTTTTCTTCCTTCTGTTTCTTTCCTTTTCTATATCACTCTAATCTTATTTGCCCCACTCTCTATATTTCATTAAATCTCTTAATTTTTCCACATTCACCTGAACTCATTTTCCTTTATTTCTTGTCCTTTGCTCCTTCTTCATTTTCTTTAGTCCATTGATCCCTAGTTGTGTGGCTGTGGGCTAGAATGTATTTGGATCCATTTTGACTCTGTCTATGTAGCTTGTCATGTTATCCCTTTGGTTCAGGTTGCTTTATCACTCACAAAAGGTTTGTTCACTGTTCACAACTATAATCCCTGCTCTTGAACCACAATATTCCTCCCCAAACAAAGAAAATGAGACATAGGGAATAACTATCTATGATTTTGAACCTCTAAAGTCTGTGCAAGGGCTCTGGGTTGGTTCTTGTCTTAAATCGTGTTCTGGTGTGGTATTGGATTTCCTTTCATTTCCAAATAGGCAGAATAAGCCATAGAAAAATGGCAAGTCAAGGAACCTCAACTTCCACTCAAAATAAACAGGCAACAGAGCAGTCAATGAAAAACCTAGAGGACCATTCTCAAGACTCTACAAACACTACTGGTAAATATGCTGAATGAAAAGATTGAAAATGTGCACATGGCTATGTGTGAGCATGATAAGGCTAATAGAAGAATTCATGGAATCCACAGAAAGCAGAATGAATTCCAACAGAAGTAAAGGGAATCCAATGAAAATATAACCACTCAGCTAAAGGATTTGGGAGAGAACACTGAAAATCAAATCAAAGTAGTAAAGAAGTCCATACAAGATCTGAAACAAAGCTTCAACAAAGAAATTGAAGCCATCAGAAATGAAGGATAGGCTCAGATACAAAAAGCCTTTAGAACCCCAAGCAGACTAGAACAGAAAAAGACATCTCACTGCCACACAGGATCAATAGAAACTAAGGAAAGGATCTTTAGCTCTGTCAGGGAGAAAAGATCCATTACTTATAAAGGAAAAACAGTCAGAATAACTACAGATTTCTCAGCAGAAACCATGAAAGCAAGGAGAGCCTGGAATGAGGTATGCCACACCTTAAAAAAAAAACTACCAATCAGAATAATGTACCCAGTTAAGTGCTCCTTCATAATCAAGGGACAAATTAAAACCTTCCACAGAAAGGAAAAAATTGAAACAATGTATCCATCAAACCAGCATTGCAGAAAATACTCAAATATGATCTATACATTATATTTTCACCTCTGCTTTTACCTAGAGGTCTTTGATCCATTTGGAGTTGATTCTGGTGCAGGGTGATATATAAGCATTTAACTTCAATTTTCTACATGTGTGTAGCCAATTCTGCCAGCACCATTTGTTGAAGAGGTTGTCTTTCTTCCATCTGATAATTTTGGCTCCCTTATCAAAGATTAGGTGGCCATAGGTTTGTGGGGTCATGTACAGGTCTTCAATTCTATTCCATTGGTCTTCATGCCTGTTCCTATACCAGTACCAAGCTGTTTTTATAACTACAGCTTTATAATACAGTTTAAAGTTTGGTATTGATATTCCTCTAGCACTGTTGTTCCTGCTAAGGGTTGTTTTTTTTTATTATTCCATATGAATTTTTGTATTGCTTCACCTATTTCATTAAAGAATGTTGTTGGGATATTGATAGGTATTACATTGAATTTGCAATGTTAATTCACCATGTTTTTCACCATGTTAATTCTCCCAATTCAGGAGCATGGGAGGCTTTTCCACTTCCATAAATCTGCTTTAATTTCCTTTTTCAAGTTTTTAAAGTTTTCATCACAAAGGTCCTTGACTTCTTAGGTTAAGTTTATTCCTAAGTATTTATTTTTTAGAGGCTATTACAAAAGGAGTTGTTTTATTTTTTCATTTCAGCATCACTCTTCTTATTATTGCCATACAGAAAAGCTGCTGATTTTTGTAGGTTAATTTTATACCCTGCTATTTTGCCAAAGTTTTGAATCAACCGTTGCCATTTGTGGGAGAAGTTTATGGGGTTCTTAAAGTACAGGATCATGTCATATACAAAGAGGGAGAGTTTTGCTTCTTCTTTCCCTATCTGAGTCCCTTTTCTGTTTGTCTATTGCCTTATTGCTCTGTCTAGGAATTCTATAAGGCCTTCAAAGGAGAACTCACTCCAAAATTCCTCAAACTCTTTAATGAGATTGAAAGTTGTTCTCTGAGGCCAATATAATCCTTATCCCAAAACCAGATAAGGACTCATCAAAAAAAAAAAGAACTATAGACCCTTTTTATTTTTTTTGTCGGTCATTGGGCTAGAACTCTGGGCATGGGTGCTGTCCCTCAGCTCTTCAGCTCAAGGCTAACACTCTACCACTTGAGCCACAGTGCCACTTCTGGTTTTCTGGTGGTTTGTTGGAGATAAGAGTCTCACAGACTTTCCTACCTGTGCTGGCTTTGAACTGTGACCCTCAGATCTCAGCCTCCTGAGTAGCTGGGATTACAGGTGTGAGCCCCCGGCGCCCAGCTGACCCATTTCTTTAATGAACATTGATGCAAAATGTCTCAAAATTCTGGTCAATTGATTTCAACAACTAATAAAAAACATACACTATGATCAAATGAGATTCATTCCATATAGGCAAGTTAATTAATGTAGTTTAACACATTAGTAGGAGCAACAACAAGAACCACATGATCATCTCAATAGATGCAGAAAAAGCATTTGACAGGATCCAACACCCCTTTATGATGAAAGCCCTAGTGAAAGTAGGAATGCATGGAACATTCCTCAATATAATAAAGGTTGTAGATGACAAACCTAGAGCCAGCATTAAAAACATTTCCTCTAAAATCAGGAATGAGACAAGGATGCCCGTTCTCTCCATTCCTCTTCACTATAGTATTAGAATTCCTATCCAGAGATATAAAGCAAGAAACAAACATAAAGAGGATCTAAATAGGGAAAGAAGAAGTAAAACTCTCCCTCTTTGCAGATGACATGATCCTGAATTTAAAGAACCCCATAGATTCCTCTCCCAAGTTACCTGAGCTGATTTGAAACTTTGGCAAAGTAACAGGATATAAAATTAACCCACAAAAATCAATAGCTTTTCTGTATGCCAACAATGAGAAGAGTGAGTCTGAAATCAGGAAAGCAACTCCTTTTGTAATAGCCTCAATAAAATAAAATAAAATGCCTAAGAATTAACTTAACCAAAGATGTAAAGGACCTCTACAATGAAAACTTGAAAAACCTGAAAAGGGAAATTAAAACAGATTTAAGTAAGTGGAACACCTCCCATTCTCTTTTACTGCGAGGATCAAGGTCATGAAAATGGTAATACTGCCTAAAGATATTATAAATTAAATACAATACCCATCAATATTCTAACAACAGTCTAATAAAATAGACACAATCCAAAAATCCATATGGAATAAAAGAAGACCCCAAATAGCAAAAAAAAAAAAAAAATCCTTGGCAGGAAGAGCAGTGCTGGAAGAATACAATACCAAACATCAAACTCTATTATAAAACCATAGGTATGAAAACAGCTTGGTACTGAAGACCCAGAAATGGACCCACAGACTTATAGCCACCTAATGTTTGATAAGGGAGCCAAAAAATCAGAATGAAAGAAATTCTCTTCAACAAATGTTGCTTGCAGAATTGGCTACATGTGTACAAAAAATTGAAGTTGGATACTTAAGCATCAACCTGTACATGAATCAAATCCAAACGGATCAAAAACCTCAATGTAAGACCAAATAACCTGAAAAAATTACAGGAAGGAATAGGGGAAATACTAGGGCTCCTTATCACAAGTCGCAATTTTCTTAATAAAGACCAGAAACACAACAAATCAAAGAAAGTTTGGATAAACCCATTCTCAGCAAAAGACAGGTCAACCAAACAAAGATCAGCAAAGAAACTTCTGAATTACCCCTCTGCCAGAGACCGGGAACATCACAACAAATATTCAAGAAATCCAAAAACCTTTAAGGGACTACTTTCAAAACCTATACTCAAGATGGAAAATCTAGAAGAAATGGATAAATTCCTAGAGGCATATGAGCTAAACCAAAATGCTATAAACCACCCATAACAAGCAATGAAATCAAGGAAGTAAGTTTCCCAACAAGGAAAAGTACAGATCCTAACAGATATACAGCTGAATTCTATAAGATCTTTAAATAAGAAGCAGCACCAGTACTTTTCAAACTCTACCATGAAATAGAAACAGATCACTACCAAACTCATTCTATGAAGCCAGCATTATACTCATCCCAAAACCAGGTAGGAACCCCCGCATCAAAAAAAAGAGAACTATAGACCAATGTCTGATGAACATAAACACAAAGCTCCTTAATAGAATTCAATAATTGGTTTTAAAAAGTCATTCACTACAATCAAGTCAGTTTAATCCCAGAGATGCAAGTCTGGTTTAATATATCTATATCAATAAAAATGATATATTACATTAACAGAGCTGATGACAAGAATCACATGATTATCACAAAAGATGCAGAAAAGGCCTTGGAAAAAATCCAATCTCTGTTTAAGATAAAAATTCTGGAGCAGGGCTGGGAAGATGGCTCAGTGGTAGAGCTCTTGCCTTGCACGCCTGAGGCCCTGGGTTCGATTCCTCAGCACCACATAACCAAAAAGAAAAAAAAGCTGGAAGCAGCGCTGTGGCTCAAGTGGTAGAGCGCTAGCCTTGAGCTGAAGAGCTGAGGGACAGCGCCCAGGCCCAGAGTTCAGGCCCCACAACCGGACCAAAAAAAAAAAAAAATTCTGGAGCAGCTAGGAATAAAAGAAAAATATATCAACATAATGAAATATCATACAAAAACTAAAAATATTTCCTCTAAAATTCGGAACAAGATAAGGATGTCAAATCTCCATTCATTTTCAACATCATATTGGATTTCCTAGTCAGAGCCATAGGGAAAGAGAAAGACATAAAACATTTGTGAATGACATGATTCTATATCTAAAGGACCCTAGAGACTTCACATCTAAGTTTCTAGTCAATAACTTTGGCAAAGTTGCAAAGTGAAAATTAATCCACAAAAGTCAGTAGTAGCTTTTCCATTCATATGTAGGAACTAGATGTAAAATGTGATAACCTATACAGGACTAGGGATTCACACAAACTAAACGAAGATACCCTTTGGGGAAGAACCCAAAAGTATAACTTCTCTGAATATTTAAAATATTATTTATCAAAACAAATTCCAGGAAATGGAAACATGGGGGAGGGGGGTTGTTATTGTTTGTGGTAGTGGTGGTGTTTGTTTTCACTTTGGGTTGTTTTGTTTTGTTTTGTCTATCATGGAGCTTGAACTCAGGGCCTGGGTATTGTCCCCAAGCTTTTTTTTTTGTTGTTTTTTAATTGTGAAAATACTGTACAGAGGGATTACAATTACATAGGCTAGATAATGAGTACATTTCTTATCAAGCATTGTTGCCTCCTCCTTTGTTTCCCCTTCCCATCCTCCCCCCACCCCCCCTTACCCAATCCTCCCCCCCCCACCAAAGTTGTAAAGTTCGTTTTTTCACATAACAACTTGTACATCTCATTGTTGCAATGGGTCCACCTGTATCCCTATT
>NW_012267337.1:2155185-2157920 GCF_000151885.1 Dipodomys ordii | reverse complement strand
CTGTAGGTCTGTAGGTTCATTTCTGGGTTTTCAATTCTATTCCATTGGTCCTGAGGTCTGTTCTTGTGCCAGTACCAAGCTGTTTTGATTACTATAGCTTTGTAGTAGAGTTTGAAATTTGGTACTGATGTCCCCAAGCTCTTTTGCTCAAGGCTAGTGCTCTACTACTTTGAGTCACAGCTCCACTTCTGATTTTTAGGTGGTTAATTGGAGATTAGAGTCTCATCGGGGCTGGGCATGTGTCTTAGTGGTAATGTTTGACTAGCACGCATGAAGCCCTGGGTTCCATTCCTCAGTACCACATACACAGAAAAAGCTGAAAAATGGCACTGTGGCTAAAGTGGTAGAGTGCTAGCCTTGAGTAAAGAAGCTCAGGGACAGTGCCCCAGCTCTGAATTAAAGCCCCAGGACTTGCAAAAAAAAAGTCTTTCCTGCCCAGTCTGGCTTCAAACTGCAATTCCCAGATCTCAGCCTCCTGTGTAGTTAGTAAGGAAACGCCCACCTCTCAGACCTAATCTCCACCCTCGATGTCAGCACCTGTCCAGTAGCTGAGGCAGTTCCCACTTCTGCCCCTCCTCCCCCCCGCCCCCATATAAAAGGGGCCTCCAAGGAGCCAGATGGTGCCATTTTCTCCCTTTCCTCATGAGAACTAGGCCTTGTTAGCTCTGCTGACAATAAATCTTTTCTTCTTCTTGACATCTGTCCATGTGGTCTTTTGGATTACTTTCTTTGGGTTTACATTTTCTCCTTCAGTTAGGATTATAGGTGTAAGCCACCAGCACCTAGCTTTGGGTTTTTTCTTATTTGTTTGTTTGTTTGTTCTCCTTATCCTTCTTCTCCTTCTCCTGTTTGTTGGTCATGGGGCTTGAACTCTGGGTCAGGGCGGGTCCCTGAGCTCTTCAGCTCAAGGCCAGCACTCTACTACTTGAGCGACAGCCCCACTTCCGGTTTTTTGGTGGCAACTGGAGATAAGAGCCTCAATACACTTTTTGCCTTGGCTGGCTTTAAACAGTGATCCTCAGATCTCAGCCTCCTGAGTAGCTAGTATTACAGGCATGAACACTGGTGCCCGGCTTTCTTGTTTTTTTTTTGAGGAGGAGAGTGAGGGGGTGAGCAGAAAGGAAAGAAGAAAGAACAAATACAATCACTGTTCAGTTTACACTTCGTGGAAAATGAAGTAAGCAATTTGTGGGCAGGAATAAGAGGGGAAAATTAAAGGAAAGCAAAACAAGGGTAACATTGCCCTTGCACACATTACTTCTTTTCAACAATGTTAATAAAAATAGTAAAATTATATTATGTTAATATTAAGAGCATTAATAATGACAATAAAATTATATTGTTATTATGTAACACATACATAATAAAATTATGTTTTTTAATCAGTAGCTTTTCTATATAACAATAATGTGCAGAAAGAGAAATCAGGAAAACAATTCCATATGCAATAGCCTCAAGAAAAAATTTAGGAAGTGAACCTGTACAGCAAAAACTATAAAAATCTGAAAAAAACTCTGGCATTGGTGGCTCAAACTTGTAATCCTAGCTACGCAGGAGGATGAGATTTGAGGATTATAGTTCAAAAACAGCCTAGGCAGGAAAGTCTGTGAGACTCTTCTTGCCGTCTAACTACGAAAAAGCCAGACATGGTGCTATGGCTCAAAGTGGTAGAGCACATGCTCAGGGACAGCAACCCAGCCTGTGAGTTCAAGCCCTAGAACTGGCAAAAAAAAAATCTGAAGAAATTGAAGCCGGGAGCTGGTAGCTCATGCCTGTAATCCTAGCTACTCAGGAGGCTGAGAACTGAGGATCTCGGTTCAAAGCCGGGCCAGGCAGGAAAGACCGTTAGTCTCCTATCTCCAATAAACCACCAGAAAACCAGAAGTGGCACTGTGCTTGCCTTGAGCTGAAGAGCTAAGGGACAGTGCCCAGGCCCAGAGTTCAAGCCCCGCAACCGACAAAAAAAAAGAAAAGAAAAATTGAAGAAGGCACCAGGAAATTGAAAGACCTCCAATGTTCATGGATAATTAGAGTTAAGATAATTTTTAAATGGGCATACTGCCAAAGTCAATCTTCA
Organism: Dipodomys ordii; assembly: GCF_000151885.1. Taxonomy (NCBI): domain Eukaryota; kingdom Metazoa; phylum Chordata; class Mammalia; order Rodentia; family Heteromyidae; genus Dipodomys; species Dipodomys ordii. Next base: position 2,155,843 of record NW_012267337.1, on the reverse strand, counting down.
AATTCAGTGTAATACTCATCAAAATCCCAGTGTTCATCACCAAGATAGAGAACAGAATCCAAAAGTTCATGTGGAACCACAAGAGACCCTGAATAGCCAAAGCAATTTTAAAGAGAAAAGAAAAGGCCGTGCTGGAAATATTACAATTCTAGACCTCAAACTTTACCACAGAGTTATAATAACGAAACAGCTTAGTACTGTCATTAAAAAAAAAAAGCCTGAATACCAATAGAATAGACTGGAAGACTCAGAAATAAACTCAGATACTTAAAGTCATCCAATATTTGACAAGGGAGCAAAAAATATTATGTTGGAGAAAAGGTTCCTCAATAATTGGTACTGAAAAGGTTCCTGCAATAATTGGACATCCATATGTAAAAGACTTAAATTGCACCAATATCAACTCAAAATGGATCATAGACCTCAACATCAGACTGAAACTTTGAAACTACTACAAGAAGGAGTAGGATAAACTTTAGAACTTTTCAGCCTACCTTGCATGCATGAGGCCCTGGGTTTGATTCCTCAGCACCACATAAGCAGAAAAAAAAAAAAAAAAGCTGGAAGTGGCGCTGTGGCTCAAGTGGTAGAGCACTAGCCTTGAGGTGAAGAGCTGAGAGTCAGCGCCCAGGCCCAGAGTTCAGGCCCAGACGACGAT
>NW_012267337.1:2152379-2155050 GCF_000151885.1 Dipodomys ordii | reverse complement strand
GAAGAAGAAGAAGAAGAAGAGGAAGAAGAAGAAGAAGAAAGAAGTTGTTATCAGCCTACGCAGAAACTTTTTGAAGAGAGTCCCAGGAGCACAACAAATAGGAAAGAGACTTGACCAATGGGATGACATCAAACTAAAAAGTTTCTGCACAAAAATGGATATAGTTACTAAACTAAAAGGGCAGTCAACAGAATGGGAGAACATCCTTACCAGCTATACATTCAACAAGGGCCTAATATCCAAAAGACACAAGGAGCTCAAGAAATTAAACTTCCCCAAATTAATAACCCAATCAATAAATGGAAAAGTAGCTAAACAGAAACTTCTCTGAAGAAGAAGTAAGAATGGCCAATAAACACATGAGAAAATGTGCAACTTCCCTGGCCATAAAGGAAATGCATATCAAAGCAACACTGTAGTAGGATTGACCAGCATCAAGAATACAAACAGCTGGGGCCTGGTGGCTCACACCTGTAATCCTTTGCAGGAGACAGATCTGAGGATTGTGTTTCAAAGCCAGCCTGGGCAGGAAAGTCTATGAGACTCTTACCCTAGTACTGTGGCTCAAGTGGTAGAGGGCTAGCCTTGAACACGAGGCTCAGGGACAGTGCCCAGGCATTAAGTTCAAGCCCCAGGACCAGCAAAAAAAAAAAAAAAAAAAGAACACAAACAGTAAGTCGGGAGCTGGTGGTCCATATCTATAATCCTAGCTACTCAGGAGGCTGAGATCAAGGATTGAAGTTAAAAGCCAGCTGGGGCAGGAAAGTCTGCCAGACTCTTATCTCCACTTAACTACTGTAAGAGCTGGAAGTGGAGCCCTGGCTTAAGTGGTAGAGTACTAGCCTTGAACAAGGACAGTGCAGTGCATAGGCCTTGAGTTGAAGCCCCAGTACCAGCACCAAAAAAAAAAAGAAAAAATCATAATAAAATACAAACAATAGCAAATGCTGGCAGGGGTGTAGAGAGAAAAAGTAACCCTCTTACATTGCTGATGGCAATGTAATAACTAGTACAACCACTCTGGAAGGTGGTTTGGAGACTCCTCACAAAACTAAACTTGGACACTGACTTAAGTTAGAGAGAATTAACTTTTCCCTGTATAAACTTATTATCAATATGTAAATTTATTTAATTTTGAAACATTTTCCTCTTAATAGATAAAAGCCAAAGCTCGTTTTAAAAAGAGAAAAAACTAAACTTGGAGCCAGGTACTAGTGGCTCCTGTAATCCTAACTACTCAGGAGACTGAGATCTGAGGATGAAGATTTGAAACAAGCCTAGGCAGAAAAATCCATGAGACTCTTATTTCCAATTAACCACAAAAAGCCAGAAGTGGAACTTCAAGCACAAAAGCTCAGGAACAGTGCCCAGCCAGAGGTCAAGCCCCAGGATGGCAAAAAAAAATCTAAACATAGAACTACTGGCCATACCACTCTTGAGCCTCTACCCAGAGCATTACAAGTCAGGATATGGTAAGGATACTTGTACATCCATGTTCATTGTTGCACTATTCACAATAGTGATGTTGTGGAAACATCCCAGATGCCCTAAAATAGATGAGTGGGTCAAGAAAATGTAGTACATTTATACAATAGAATTTTACTCATCCATTAGAAAGAATATGGGTTGGAGTCATGGCTTAGTTGGTTGAGTGCTAGCAAGTGAGAAAAAGTATCAGGTGTCAAGTTTGAATGCCAGACTCACATCTAAAAAAAGAAGAAAATAACCGGGTGCAAGGCTCATGCCTATAATCCTAGCCATGCAGAAGGCTGAGATCTGAGGATCACAATGCAAAGCCAGCCTGGACAGGAAAGTCCATGAGACTCTCATCTCCAATAAACCACTAGGAAACCAGAAGTGGTGTTGTGGCTCAAGTGGTAGAGCACTTGCCTTGAGCTAAAGAGCTAAGCAACAGTGCCTACCTGGGCAGCAAAATCCATGAGACTGCTATCTTCAATTAACCACCAGAAAACCAGAAGAAGTAACTCTGTGGTTCAAAGTCGTAGAACACTAACCTTGAGCAAAAAAGCCCAGGGACAGTGCCCAGGCCCTGAGTTCAAGCCCCACAACTGACCAAAAAAAAATGAATTTCCAGCTGTTGGGTTTAAATATGATGTTTGGCTATGTGGCATGTGGCTGCAAATAATATTGCATATCACACTAAATTATGCTACCTGAAGTAGTAGAACAGCAAAACACAATAAAAGACCAGGATGTGAGAAGGAAATGCCAACAATTTTAACTTTTTTCATTCCCACCTGAAGAAGTCTTGAACTGTGCAATTAATTTAGTTAACTGTCATCATCATGGTTCAATTAAACTTATTCTATACAATATGTTAGCCCTTTCCAAGTCAGTCCCAGAAAAAGAAATCCTGCTTTCCTACTTAATTCCTATTTGATAGACAGTTCTAAACCAGGAAATAGGTGACACTGAGAATTCTGAACCCACAATCTCTTGGAAGGTCAAATCTTAAATGAAGGTTAAGTTGTGATTTCTGAAGTAAATTATAACTATCACTAATCAGGCTATGGCTCTGAGAGAGAAAATACAGAATTTTTAATGGTACTGAGATTAAAATTCAAGGCTTCATGCTTGCTAGGCTGGTACTCTATCACTCAAGCCATACCTCCAACCCTGTTTCTTGCTGGTTACCCTCAAGAAAGGATCT
>NW_012267337.1:2139302-2151879 GCF_000151885.1 Dipodomys ordii | reverse complement strand
CCACAATCCTCAGATCTCAGCCTCTTAGTAGCTAGGATTACAGGCATGAGCCATCGGCGCCCGGCTCACAACTTGTATTGTAACAAGAATTTTTATGTAATTTGGAAAATAGGGGGCTGGAAAGGTGGCTCAATGGTAGAGCGCTTGCCTTGCATGCATGAGGCCCTGGGTTCGATTCCTCAGCACCACATAAGCAGAAAAAAAAGCTGGAAGTGGCGCTGTGGCTCAAGTGGTAGAGAGCTAGCCTTGAGCTGAAGAGCTGAGGGACAGCGCCCAGGCCCAAAGTTCAGGACCCACGACTGGACCCACAAAAAAAAAGAAATAAAATAGGTAAAATAAATTAACGTATGGAAGGTTCTGGTCAAGGTGTTGGGAAAGAAAAAAGGAATCATCCTAGCTCTCTCTAATCAACCAGATTTAGGGTCCTAGCATGCATTTCATCCCAAGAGATTGACAGCAAGAAAAATATAAGCAGACTCACAAGAACAAAGAATTCCTTCCTAACACACACAAGGACACAAAACTGTGATGTGCCTTTTCTACCCCCCCTTACCACGGCTGCCCAGGCCTAACCAGAGAAACAGCATCATGCAGATGCAGAAAGCTTCAATAATGATAGCACACAGTGACATGGAACAGCAGCATTAGACTGTGGCAACCAGCCCCAAAGACCTTCCACAGCACTGCCAGTCAGCTCACAACCAATGTCAGAAACTGTGAGTACCCTGCCAAGGACCCCATCCACAGGAGAACAGCACTAGGGGTGACCTCTCCCTCTTGCCTGAGAAATGACACCATACTTGAAGAAAGCAAAGAGGCCTGAACCCTTCCTTATCCCCTTACCCATCTACTTCCAGTAGAAGACCACCAGGACCAATACCAGGTGGGCACTAGGACCCTTTATCCTCCACAGTCCTGGCTCCTGGTGGAAAAACATGACCTGCTAAAAGACAATAGAGGCAATATCCCCCTCACCAGTGGGGGACCACCTTCCCATATTTACCCCAGAGGCCTGAACTACAGACCTGTTTCTCTGATGAACACAGATGCAAAGCTCTTCAAAATACTAGCCAACAGACTCTAGAAAAAAAAAATCAGAAAAAGTCATACATTATGACCAAGTAGGCTTCAGCCCTCAGACAAAAGGCCAATTAACATATATAAATTAATAAATGCTATTCACCACATCAACAGAGCCAAAGACAAGACAAAAAGCAACATCCATTCATGTTACATTGAAACTACTAAACATTTAAACTACTGCAAGAGAAAGTAGAGGAAACATTAGAACTTATAGGTATTGATAGAATCCCAGGAGCACAACAGATAGGAGAAGAACTCGACAAATGGAACTACATAAAAATTAAAAGTTTCAGGGCTGGGAAAGTGGCTCAGTGGTAGAGCGCTTGCCTTGCATGCATGAGGCCCAGGGTTCAATTCCTCAGCACCACATAAGCAAAAAGAAAAAAGCCGGAAGTGGCGCTGTGGCTCAAGTGGTAGAGTGCTAGCCTTGAGCTGAAGAGCTGAGGGACAGAGCCCAGGCCCAGAGTTCAGGCCCCATGACAGGACCCAAAAAAAAAAAAATTAAAAGTTTCTGCACTGCTAAGGATATAGTTATTACACTAGAAAGACAACCAACAAACTGGGAGAAGATCTTTACCAGCAAAATATCAGACAAAAGCCTAATATCCAATATATACAAGGATCTCAAGAAACTAAATCCTCCCAAACCTAATAAACTTGTCATTAAATGGACAAGTGAGCTAAGGAGAGACTTCTCAGGTAAGAATGGCAACACATGAGGAAATGCTCATCATCTGGCCATAAAGGAAATACAAATCAAAACACCTGAGATTCCATCTCACTCCAGTAAGATTGGTCAACATTGTAAATTCAAACAACAAATGTTGGCATGGATATTGGAGGAAAAGGAGCCCCACTGCACTGTTGGTAGGAATATAAACTAATAGGACCACTCTGGACAGCAGTCTGGAGGTTCCTCAAAAAACTAAACATAGATCTTCCTTCCCTACAATCCAGCCATAACACTCCTGGGCATCTACCCTGAACATCAAGAGCTAGGATATGATATAGACACCTGCACATCCATGTTCATTGCTGCACTATTCACAATAGCCAAGATAAGGAAATAGCCCAGATGCCCCAGAATAGATGTGGTACCTATCTATACACAATGTAATTTTACACAACCATTAGAACGAATAAAATAATGTTATTTGCAGGATAATGAATGGAACCAGAACAAATCATGTTAAGTGAAGCAAGCCAAGCTCAGAGAGACAAACATTGCACATTCTCTTTGATATGTAGATATTAGATCTAAAATGTACCAGGATATGATAAAGTATTCAGAATTCTAGATACATAAACACAGTGAGACCAAAAGAGAATACGCTTAGGAGGGAAAAACAAAGGTGAAATACTGGCTGGGAAGGTGGCTCAGTGGCAGAGTGCTTGCCTTGCATGCCTGAGGCCCTGGGTTCGATTCCTCAGCACCACATAAAGAAAAAAGCTGGAAGTGACACTGTGGCTCAAGTGGTTGAGTGTTAGCCTTGAGCTGAAGAGCTGAGGAACAGCACCCAGGCCCAGAGTTCAGGCCCCACAACCGGACCCCCCAAAAAAAAAACAAAGGTGAAATACCTAAGTGCCTCTTCATATTTATCAAAAATAATATACATACTGAAATGAACTCCAGGATATTGAAACAAGAGACTTCTTTTCCCCCTTTCTTACTTTCTTCCTCCCCCCTCCAGTTTATGGTTTTTGATGACTCTGTCTTCTTTACCTTAGGTATGGTATATTTAAGTGTACGTCTTTGGAAAGAGAGGGAGAGCACAGAAATCAAGGGGGAAAGGGTGAAAAGTGCAGTAGTGGTATTCACTGGACACTGATGAAAATGAACTATACAACTTGTGGGTGGAGATAGGAGGGAGGGACTGGGAGAGAATGAGGGAACAGAAGACACTGTATGAAGGAAAATGTATACATTACCTGACTCATGTAATTGTAATCCCTCTCTGTATATCACCTCTATAATAACAATAAAGTAAATTTGTTGTGGGGAAGAGCACCAGGAGAGACCACATAGACATACAGTACAGTCAATAGAAAGTCTTTATTAGGGACTAAGAATGTGGCTTAGTGGTAGAGTGCTTGTGTAGTATGTATGAAGCCCTGGGTTTGATTCTCAGTACCACATACACAGAAACAAGCCAGAAGTGGTTCAAGTGGTAGAGTGCTAGCTTTGAGAAAAGAAGCCCAGGGACAGTGCCCCGGCCCTGAGTCAAGCACTAGGACAGGAAGAAAGAAAGAAAAAGAAAAGGGCTGGGAAGGTGGCTCAGTGGTAGAGTGCTTGCCTTGCATGCATGAGGCCCTGGGTTCAATTCCTCAGCACCACATAAGCAGAAAAAGCCAGAAGTGGCACTATGGCTCAACTGGTAGAGCACTAGCCTTGAGCTGAAGGGCTGAGGGACAGCGCCCAGGCCCTGAGTTCATGCCCCATGACCAACAAAAAGAGAGAGAGAGAGAGAGGAGGAGGAAGGAAGGGAGGAAGGAAGGAAGGAAGGAAGGAAGAAAGGAAGGAAGAAGAAAGTCTTTATTACCATCCAGGACTACACTGGGCAATCAGGTGCCCAAAAGTGCAGTCCCAAGCCTGACCTCATGGCCTCTTTTAAAGTAGAAAACCTGGGGCTGGGAAGGTGGCTCAGTGGTAGAGCACTTGCCTTGCATGCGTGAGGCCCTAGGTTCGATTCCTCAGCGCTACATAAGCAAAAAGAAAAAAAAGCCAGAAGTGGCACTGTGGCTCAAGTGGTAGAGTGCTAGCTTTGAGCTGAAGAGCTGAGGGACAGCACCTAGATCCGGAGTTTAGGCCCCACGACTGGACCCAAAAAAAATTTTTTTTAAAATAAAGTAGAAAACCTATCTCCTTATTTGCTCAGGGATGGAAAATCCCTGACAATTCTTTCCTGCAGGTGCAAGCCAAGCAGAAAGTTACAGAAGCTTAAACATAAGCAAGCATTGAGTGAGGACAGCATGACCCATTTCTATGATTCATCTCTATGACTTCTTACCTAGGAACACAAACAGAACAGTGGATACATATATTTTTAAATATCAAACTATGGGCTGGGCCTGGGTTCAATTCCTCAGTACCACATACACAGAAAATAAAAAGCCAAAAGTGGTGCTGTGGCTCAAGTGGTAGAGCGCTAGCCTTGAGCAAATCTCAGGGACAGTGCCCAGACCCTGAGGACTGGCAAAAATAATAAATAAATAAAATAATCCAAACTATAACGAACTAATCTCATGGGTGGCGGTGCAGTCCTTTCTTTAAAATGGAGTCATAACACATGAAGAAATGCTTCTCTAGCCATAAAAGAAATGCAAATCAAAACCACATTGAGATTCTACCTCACCCCCATTAGAATGGCTATAATCAAGAAATCTAATAACAACAGATGCTGGAGGGGATGTGGCCAGAAAGAAACCTTACTGCATTGTTGGTGGGAGTGTAAACTTGTCCAGCCACTCTGGAAAGCAGTATGGAGGTTCCTCAAAAGACTCCACATAGAGCTCCCCTATAACCCAGCAATCCCACTCCTGTACATACACCCAAATGATCACAAACAAGGCCACAGTAAAGCTATCAGCACAAGTATGTTTATTGCAGCATTATTCATCATAGCTAGGATGTGGAACCAACCCAGATGCCCCTCAGTAGATGAATAAATCAAGAAAATGCGGTATATATACACAATGGAATTCTATGCCTCCATCAGAAAGAATGACATTGCCCCATTTGTTAGAAGTGGAAAGACTTGGAAAAAAGTACATTAAGTGAAGTAAGCCAGGCGCAAAGAAACATAGGTCCCATGGTTTCCCTTATTTGCAATAACTACTATATGTCTGGATAATCTTACCAGACAAGCAGAAAAGGTCAAAAGCTCTGTACATATGACCATATAAGATGAAGCTAAAGGAAATGAACCCCAAGATAGGGACACAAGAGGTTTTTTTTTCTTTGTCGCTGTTGTTTTTAATGTACTATGATTTTTTTGTTTCTTTTGCATGTTCTTCCCCCATGGTATAACCCCTGTTGTCACTGCATTTGATTCTAGTGCCCTGCATCTTGTATATTAATTTTTCTAATTTGGGGAGGGGAAGGGAAATAACAAGGATACAGATTGATCCATTGAAACAATGAGATGTACAAGACACTATTTGAAAATGAATTTACAACTTGGGTGGGTGGAAGGGAGGAATTGGGAAGATGAGGGAGGGAAGGGATAGTAGGGGAAAAACAAAGGAAGGGGAACAATGCTCCATAGGAAATGGATTTATTACCTTACTCATGTAACTGTAACCCCTCTGTACAGTACCTTTACAGTAAAAAAAAATTTTAAGTTATAAAAATATAAAATAAAAAGATGGGGTCACAGAAGCAAAATGGAGTTACAGAAGCTAAAAGTAAACTCTACAATGGTAAGGTTTGACAAACCCTATTATAAATTGATAAAATTTAAAAATATGTTATGACACATGTAAAGTGTTCAAACTTCAAATTTCAGCATCTATATTTATAATATCATAGCTACACCTATTTGTGTATGTATTGCTTACCTAAATAGCTGTTTTCATGAACAATGACAGAATTGAGTAGCTATCACAGAGACTTTATAGTTCTCAAGGTCAAAAATATTATCTGGCCCTTTAGGGAGGAAACTTGAAACATCTGCTCCAAACACTTTGAAATAAATGAGGCTTAGAAGCTTTAGGGACTATTAAAAAAAAAAACACTTGGAAAAAAATAGTCCTAGGCCATTCAGGACATAGACCTTCCCCAAATCATTGGAGAAAATTTGGAAAGGGGGATCAGACAATTCCACAGATAAAACTATCCTTGACTAGATAATACTAGAAGATAAGACTAGAAGAAAGGAAGTGACTCAATCATAAAGCATCCAAAGAAATGAGATTGAGTTATGTAACTGTAACCCCTTAGTTCATCACCTTTTCAATAAAAAAAAGAAATGAGATGAAGAAATACTAAAATCACTATTCAAAGTAAACAAGAAAATATTACTACTCAAAGAGTATCACTTAAAATATTGTAGATGATAGTTGGATTAGAAGATTTTTTCATGTCCCTTTGACCCTAAGAATCCATATTTCTTCCAGTTTATGAGGATTAAATCATCATAGAATTTAAAAAGAAATATGGATTTCTTAAAATGTAACTGTGCAATAAGAAAACATTTCCTGACCTGTAAAAATCACATTAACTTTCTTCTTTTTTTTTCTCCAAACCTGTTTTGAAACAATAGATCTGAAATCACCAACAAACCCTGGTAATACTCCCTATAGATTGATGTTACAAAGTTGTGTGTGGTGGGAGGGAGAGGAGGAGAACTAGAATCTAGGAGACTAGAATCTAAGAGTCTCCCAGGAAAAAGACTGCAGATATTAATCTTTTCTTTGCACAGGGGTTTATTACAATATTCCCCAAGCTAAAGGTCTCACATAGCATAATTGACTCTGTGGGGAAAAAGTAATTCTAATTTGGGGAGGGACCAATAGTAGTTACCTTTAGTAGGAGGAAAATATCTACAAATAAACAGAAAGATTATAAAATAATCCAAGTTTCAGTACTATGGCCCTTCAATCCAGCCAAAATGAATTGAGTCTTCGGCCATGAGCTCTTCACAATAACTACTGCAGATCATGTGAGATGATGGAATCTCTCTGGCAATTTGCTCTGGGTTGTATCCCTTCTTTCATATTTCAAAAATACTGGAGGGGCTGGGAAGGTGGCTCAGTGTTAGAGTGCTTGCCTTGCATGCATGAGGCCCTGGGTTCCATTCCTTAGCACCACCTAAGCAGAAAAAGCCAGAAGTGGCGCTGTGGCTCAAGTGGTAGAGCGCTAGCCTTGAGCTGAAGAGCTGAGGGACAGCACGCAGGCCCGGAGTTCAGGCCCCACAACCGGCAAAAAAAAAAAATACTGGAATGGATGCTGATCCAGCTAGGTGAAGAATGACTTCTTCTTCCCCAGCTAGCACCTATCACTGTACTAAATCCCATTTTCCAGAATTAAACATTTTCTATAGGCTTGATTGCTAATGTACAAAGAAAGTAGAGAGAGAAGAAGATACTCCCAAATATAGATGACCACAGAGTATGTTTCAGATACAGACAGATGTTGGGTCCAAACACTGTATAAGGGGTTTCTCCAGGCTTAGTCATTTCACCTCTCATTATTGTTCTTTAATTTCTTTATAAAGTTTCCTTTTTGTTCTCTCTTTTTCTCTTTCTCACTCTCCCCCTACCACTACCTCCTTCTCCCTTTCCCTTTTCCTCTCCCTCTCTGTTTCTTTCTCTGTCTGTATCTCTCTCTCTCTCTCTCTCTCTCTCACACACACACACACACACAATTCTGTTCTAAAGCAACTAACATTTTACCTTTTAAATTCAGAATGGTCGTATCTCTCCAAGTCATTCATTGGCTACATATTTCTCCAAAATTCTTCCTGGTCAGAAGAGTATTCATTGTAGACCTTAATATCAACCAGAGAAGGTAAGCATGTCTTGGGGTGCTTAAACATTCCCATTTATATTCCTCTCTCAGATGTAAGACAAGTGGTCTAATTGAGTAAAGCTATCATTTGATTTGTATTTAGTGATTATTTCAAATAGACAACTCAAACACATTGTGAATAAGCATTTCATATTTTAATGGAAACCATTAGTCTGATGTCTCAAATTTAGTAATTCAACATTTTCCCTTTACATATTCATTTCAATGTAGCACGTATTTAGATTATTTTTTATTTAAATTTCTATTGTAAAATTCAGAACAAAGCAATAGATTATATGAGTCTACTAAAGATGTGAGGTGCTTTTTATAAAGAAAGTAAAATATGTTTTGAAAGATTGAAGTGAAAACACTGCTAAGCCTCCACCATGGCCCACTTTTCAATGAAACTCTCCGTGTGGTAAAGTGAGAGACAGTGAAAGGAGACAGGTCACTGCATGGATCCTAGGACCAGTGTTGGACTCTGGTTTGATTTCAGAATTTATACTTCACTATATTGAGGTTTTCTTTTTTTCTTTTCTTCTTTCTTTCTTTCTTTCTTATGACAGAGTCTTATTATATAGCCCATGCTGTCCTGAAACTCTGGATCCTCCTACCTCTACTTCCAGAGTGATGTAATGAGGTCTGCACAACCATCACTCCTGGCTTACAGATTGTAAAATAGGGTAATTATATGTTTGGAATATTTGTGTGTGTGTGTGTGTGTGTGTGTGTGTGTTAATACTGAGATGGAACTCAGAGCCTGGGTGCTATCCTATAGCATTTTCACTCAAGGTTTAGCTCTCTTGCACTTGAACCACAGCTCCACTTCTGGTTTTTGGCTGGTTAATTGGAGATAAGAGGCTCACAGACTTTCCTGCTCAGGCTGGCTTTGAATCGTGTGATCGTTTTGTGTGTGTGTGTGGCAGGCGGGGGGAGGGAGGGGGGAGGAAGGGGGAGGCCTGAACACAGGGCTTGGGCGCACTGTTCAGGCTGGCTTTGAATCGTGTGATCGTGTGTGTGTGTGTGTGTGTGTGTGTGGGCGTGGGTGTGGGTGTGGGTGTGGGTGTGTGTATGTGTGTGTGGTCCTGGGGCTTGAACACAGGGCTTGGGCACTGTTCCTGGGCTTTTTTACTCAAGACTAGTGTTCTACCACTTGAACCACAACTCTTCATCTTGCTTTTTTGGTAGTTAATTGGAGATAAGAGTCTCATGGGCTTTCTTGCCACACTCCCACCTTCTAGGGAATTCCTCCAGCTTTCAACTTCTAAGGATCATGAAAACAGTGCAGATGCAAACTACCTGTGAATTCATGTCACCCCAGGTTACTGAAGCTGTTTGGCTGGTTGTGTCTTATGTGTTGGTTCTGAGGCTTGAACTCAGGGACTTAGTGCTATCTCTAAGCTGTTGTGTTAAAGGCTAGCACTCTACCATTTTGAGTCACAGATCCATTTTTGGCTTTTTGTTAATTAATTGGAGATAATAGTCTAATGTACTTCCCTGCTGGGCTGGCTTTGAAAACTGTGATCCTCAGATCTCAGCCTCCTGAGTAGCATGAGCCACCAGCACCTGGCTCAGTGAGACTTTTATCTCTATTTAACCAACAGAAAACTGGAAGTGGAGCTGTGGCTTAAAGTGCTAGAGTACTAGTCTTGAGCAGAAAAGCTGAGCGAAAGCGCCTAGGCCCCACGAGTTCAAGCCCTACAAGCAACTAAATACATACATACATACATATGTACATACATAAAACTATAAGGACTAAGGGAGTCCCTTAAATAGTAACAGCACTTGGCTAGTACTATAAAGTTGTGAGTTCAATCCCTAATAATACAAAAAGTGGTAATATCATAACAAGAAGTAGGTATCTTGGATAATAGATACTCATTTTAATCACAAGATTGAGAGTTCCACTATAAGTTCATAAATTGATTGTTTGGCTTGCAAATCATTCTCTTAGGAACATGACTGTGTGAATTGATTTCACAAAGCCAGCTTTCCCCCAGGGAGACACGACTAATTCAGGTTTCTTTTTTTTTTTTTTTTTCAGTCATGGGGCTTGAACTCTGCACCTGGGCACTGTCCCTCAGCTACCGCGCCACTTATGGCTTTTTCTGTTTATATGGTGCTGAGGAATCAAACCCAGGGTCTCATGCATGCAAGGCAAGCACTCTACCCCTGAGCCACCTTCCCAGCCCCTAACTCAGGTTTCTAGGCAACTTATCATCATACTTTTGTGACCTCAGAGAGCTTTAGCATCCATGAAACACATAGCACAGCTGCCTTTAAGTCAGCACTGTTTGGGGCACAATCCTTTTCCAAGGAACTTGTATGGGACCTAAGCCCAAGAATGACAGGAGGAAACCAGTGTCTATACCCCTAGCATATGAAAAGCACTGTGGCTAGGCGCCATGGCTCATGCTTGTAATTCTAGCTACTCAGGAAGCTAAAATCTCAGGTTCATGATCTGAAGTCAGCCTGGGCAAAAATGTCTGTGAGACTGTTACCTCTTATTTTTTTTTGCGGGGGCGGGGTCCAGTTGTGAGGCCCAAACTTTGGGCCTGGGCGCTGTCCCTCAGCTCTTCAGCTCAAGGCTAGCACTCTACCACTTGAGCCACAGCTCCACTTCCGGCTTTTTTCTTTTTGCTTATGTGGTGCTGAGGAATTGAACCCAGGGCCTCAGGCATGCAAGGCAAGCGCTCTACCACTGAGCCACCTTCCCAGCCCTGTTACCGCTTATTAACCACCAAAATGCTGGAAATAAAGTTGTGGCTCCAGTGGTAGAGCAGCAACTGGCTCACACAAAAAAAGCACTGAAGTTCATCTCTGCTTTCCTGTAATTAAAGTGGTTTTACGCACTGAAAAAAAAAAATCACCCTTATTTTTCATTCACTTGAAAGAGCTGAGATCTGAGGATCATGGTCCAAAGCCAGCCTGAGCAGCTCTAATTAACCACCAGAACAGGAACTGTGGTTCAAGTGGTAGAGCAGCAGCCTTGAGGAAAAAAAAAATACTAAGGGACAGCACCCATGCCCTCAGTTCAAGCCCCAGTACTAGTACAAAAAAAAATTAAAGTTTTTTTTTAATCCATTGTAGCTTTAAGTTTTGGACTTTCATCCAGCCAAATAATTCAGAGCTCTAGCATGGCTCACCCCTTTCAGACTGGTTGCCAGTTGCTGGTCCTCACAGTTCCCTGCCCTCTAGCAGACTGTTACCCTGCTACACTGCTACCTCTCATTAGAGAGCTGCTGAAATGACCCTCCTCTCCTTCTGAGTAAATGCAAATTATTCTGAAGAAAAAAATCAAGCTATGTCACTTCATGGGGGGGTGGGGGTTGCTTGCTTGCTTATTTGTTTGTTTGTTGTTCTTTCTTTTGCTGTTTTTCTGTCAAGGTCTCACTAGGTAGCCCATGCTGGTAATACTGGTATGTGCCACTACATGTAACTTAAGGATTTGGGGTGTGGATGTGTGCTAGTTTTGGGGTTTAAACTCAATACCTCACATAGCTAGCTAGCATTCTACCACTTAAGCCATGCCCAGCATTTTGATGGGTAATTGGAGGTGGAATCTCACAGACCTCTCTGCCCAGGATGGATTTGAATCACAGTCCTCTAGATTTCAGTCTCCTGAGTAAGATTACAAACATGAGCCACCACTGTCCAACTGTTTTGTTTTGTGTTTGGTTTTGTTTTTAATTCAAATGTTTATTATAGCTAAGTGTAGTGGCTCAAATCTGCAATCCTAGCTACTTGGCAGATAGAGATCAGGGGATGAAAGTTCAAGGCCAGCCTTGGCAAAAAGTACTCAAGATGCCATTTCAACCAGCAGCAGAGAATGGTGGCATATGTCTGTTCCTAGCTGCAGGGAAGCACAATGGCTTGCAGAGGTGGTGCATGTCTGCATCCTAGCTACATTGGGAAGCAAAAGCAGAAGAACCACCATCCAGGGCAAAAGTTAGACCAAATCTCAAAAAATAACCAATGCAGCTAGGTGACAGTAGCTCATACCTTTAATCCTAGCTACTCAGAAGGCTGAGAGCTAGAAGACTGATTCAAAGCCAGCACAGGCAGAAAAGACTCTAAGACTCTAATTAACCAGCAAAATGCTAGACTGGAGGCATAGCTCAAAGGGTAGAGTGCCAGCCATGAACAAGAAAATCTCGGCAAGAGCTCAAGACCCTGAATTCAAGCCCTGGTACCAGCTTAGGAAAAAAAAAAAATTAGCCTGGAGCCAATGGCTCACACCTGTAGTCCTAGCTACTTGGGAGGGTGAGATCTGAGGATCAAAGTTCAAAGTCAGCCTGGGCAGGAAAGGCCATGAAACTCTTATCTTCAATTAACCACCAAAAAACTAGAAGTGGTACTGTGGCTCAAAGTGGGAGAGCACTAGACTTGAACAAAAAAGTGCAGGCAGGGACAGTGCCTAGGCCCTGAGTTCAAGCCCCATGACTGACACAAAAAAAATGCAAAAAGGACTGAAGGCTTGGCTCAGGATAGTAGGGCCTGTCTAGCAAGTAAGAAATCCTGAGTTCAAATCTCCATACCACCAAAAATAAATTTAAAATAAATTTGTTTTATTTTTTTAATATGTATACTATGCACAGTAGTACTTTCATATACTCTGAGCACTTGTGAAGCGGTCTCAGAAAAAAAAATTAAACATTTCTTTTAAATTTAGATTTTTTTAATTTACTAACAGTTACATATATTAGTGGAATACAATATAATGTTTTGTTACTTCTATCCATTGTAGAATGTTTTATCAAGCTAATTAGCATATTTATCACCTCATTTTTTGGGGGGGGTCCGGTCATGGGGCCTGAACTCTGGGCCTGGGCACTGTCCCTCAGCTCTTCAGCTCAAGGCTAGTGCTCTACCACTTGAGCCACAGTACCACTTTTGGCTTTTTTCTTTTTGCTTATGTGGTGCTGAGGAATCGAACCTAGGGCCTCATGCATGCAAGGCAAGCACTCTACCACTGAGCCACCTTCC
>NW_012267337.1:2130754-2139079 GCF_000151885.1 Dipodomys ordii | reverse complement strand
CCCTCAGCTCTTCAGCTCAAGGCTAGTGCTCTACCACTTGAGCCACAGTGCCACTTCAAGCTTTTATCTTTTTGCTTATGTGGTGCTGAGGAATCGAACCCAGGGCCTCTGGCATGCAAGGCAAACACTCTACCACTGAGCCACCTTCCCAGCCCCATCACTTCATTTTTTTGTATTGAGAACATTTTGTGTATTGTATTAACAATTGGAAATATATAGTAAAGCATTACTAATTATGGTCACACTGTGTGCAATAGATAGATTCCTGTCCCACTGAACCTAAGTTCTAATCACCAAGCTTCTTCTCTCTTCTGTGAGTTCAACGATTTTTAGATTCCATATATTAGTAATATCATATAGTAGTAAGATCTATATATTAGTAAGATTTTTTCCATGTGTGTGTGTGTGTGTGTGTGTGCGCGCGCGCGCGTGCACGCGCCTTGAGCTCAGGGCCTGAATGCTGTCCCTGAGCTAATTTGCTCAAAGCTAGCTCTCTACCAATTGAGCCACAGCTCTACTGCCAACTTTTTGTTTAGCTAATTAGACATGCGTTTCATAGACTTTCTGCCTAGTTTGACTTCAAACTGTATTCCTCAGATCTCAGCTTCCTGAGTAGTTAGGATTCTAGCTATGAGCCACCAACACTTGGTTTAGCACTTGTCTTTCTGTACCTGACTTATTTCATTTAATATAATGTCTTCCATATTCTTACAAATGCAGAATTTTCTTTTTGTGGAAGGCTAAATAGTATTCTAATGTGTTCATTTGCCACATTTCCTTTATCCATCTGTTAGGTAGAGTTTGTATCTTGGCTATTATAAATAAAACTGCAATGAACACAGGAATACAGATGTCTCTTCAACATATTGGCTTGAATTCCTAGAAGTGGGATCACTAGATCATAGGGTAATTGTATTGTCAATAGTTGGAGAAAACTCCATGCTGGCTTTTATAATGAATGTACTAATTTACATTCCAACCAAGAGCAAGTAAGTTTCCTTCTTTTCTATACCCTCTCCCACACATATCTTTCACAGTTTTCTTGTTTTGTTTTGTTTTGTTTTTGTCAGTTGTGGGGCCTGAACTCTAGACCTGGGCACTGTCCCTCAGTTCTTCAGCTCAAGGTTAGCGCTCTACCATTTGAGCCACAGCGCCATTTCTGGCTTTTTCTGTTTACTTGGTGCTGAGGAATCGAACCCAGGGCCTCATGCATGCAAGGCAAGCACTCTACCACCGAGCCACCTTCCCAGGCCCAGTTTGTTTGTTTTGTTATTGTTGTTTGCTTACTTGTTCATTTGCACTAATGAATACTGGCAAAAGAGCCTTCTGCAGTTAGGCACTCTACCACTCAGCTATACCACAACCTCCATGTTTCCAAAACTAGCCAGCCTAACAGGTGTGAACAAACAGATATCACTGTGATTTTAACTTTGTTTCCTCAATGATGTTTGATGATGTTTGAGCCACCAGTGTTCAGCTAACTTTTCCTAAAAGCCCAGACAGTGAAGAGTTTAGGCTCTGCAGGTCTTTTCTCCATCATTACATAAAGTAGCTACAGACGACAGGTGAGCATAGCTAGGTTCCAGTAAAATCTTATTTACGCAAATATTGCCAGAGAACATAGTTTCCCCCAATTGTCATAGCTCCAGATGAGAGTAAGTCCTCTGCCACTGGCCTTTTTTGATGCTCTCTTTCCCAAATACCACATCACGTCCCTGTCACCTTGCCACTAAATCCTGTTTGTTCATCCTTCAGGTAAAAATCTCCCCAGGAAATGGAAAGAGGTAACTACACACTGTTGACTGAGTTTATCCTGACAGGAATTCCCTACCCACTCAAGTTAAGGACATTCCTTTTTGTGTTCTTTTTACTCATCTACATCCTGACCCAGCTGGGAAACCTGCTCATCCTGCTCACTGTTTGGGCAGACCCTCAGCTCCATGCCCGTCCCATGTACATCTTCCTTGGGATTCTCTCCATCATTGACATGGGCATCTCGTCCATCATTGTCCCTCGCCTCATGATGACCTTCACTTTAGGCATCAAACCCATCCCATTTGGTGGCTGTGTGGCTCAGCTTTATTTCTATCACTTTCTAGGCAGCACCCAGTGCTTTCTCTATACCTTGATGGCCTATGACAGGTACCTTGCAATATGTCGACCTTTGCATTACCCAGTGCTCATGACTACTAAACTGAGTTTCTTGCTTGTGGCTGGTGCTTGGGTGGCTGGTTCCTTCCATGGAGCACTCCAAGCCATTCTAACCTTCCGTCTGCCATACTGTGGATCCAACCAGGTAGATTACTTCTTCTGTGACATCCCTGCAGTTTTGAGGTTGGCCTGTGCTGATACCACAATCAACGAACTGGTGACTTTTGTGGACATTGGAGTGGTAGTTGCCAGTTGCTTCTCCCTGATCCTACTGTCCTATGTTCAGATCATTCAGGCCATTCTGCGGATCCGTACAGCTGATGGGCGGCGCCGGGCCTTCTCTACCTGTGGAGCTCACATAACTGTGGTCACTGTATACTATGTGCCCTGTGCGTTTATCTACCTGCAGCCTGAAACCAATAGCCCCCTAGGTGGAGCAGCTGCTCTGTTCCCCACAGCCATCACTCCTTTCCTCAACCCTCTCATCTACACTCTGCGAAACCAGGAGGTGAAGCTGGCTCTGAAGAGAATGATACAAGGCTCAAGGAATAAGAGTAAGGTTTGACTCTCCCCCACAGTATAACCCCTGCTTTCACTGTATTTGATGTCGGTATACTTTGTGGAGGGGAAGGGGAAAAACAAGTCGTTTAAATAAGGATACAGGTGGACCTGTTGCAACAATGAGAAGTACAAGTTGTCATGTCGAAAATGAACTTTACAACTGGGGGGGGGGGGGGCTGGTCAGGGGGAGGAGGATTGGGTGGGGAGGGAGGGAGGAGGATGGGAAAGGATAGGAAGGGTAAACAAAGGAGGAGGCTACAATGCTTGATAGCCTCTTTTTTTTTTTCTGGTTGGGAGGCTACAATGCTTGATAAGAAATGTACTCACTATCTTGTCCATGTAATTGTAACCCCTCTGTACAGTATTTTCACAATAAAAATTTAAATTTAAAAAAAGATTTAAAAAAAAAAGAGTGAGGTTTGAAAGCGGAGAGACCATCATGTTTAGAATTTATTCTCATGTTTAGGTTTTAGTGAGGATTTTCTTTCCTTCTTGCTTTTTCTCCTCATATACTAATATCATATAATAAGCTTATTACTAAAAAAAACAAAAACCTGAAATCAATAGCTTATGAGAAAAAAACTTCCAGTCTGTAAAGGTCTGCATCTCATTCCTTTTTTATGAGTGGTTAGCATAATTGTTACTGTAACTGTTGCCTTAACACTTAATATCAATGTGAAGTTACATGTATCATAAAATATGATTAAAATGGAATTAATTTTCAAGAAAATATTTATTTTAAAAGCACAATGTGGGAACTTGGTATGTAGCTCAGTGGCAGAGCCCTTGGTTTGATTCCCCAGGACCAATAAATATCCAGGCTGGGAAGGTGGCTCAGTGGTAGAGCGCTTGCCTTGCATACCTGAGGCCCTGGGTTCGATTCCTCAGCACCACATAAGAAAAAAGAAAAAAGCCAAAAGTGGTACTGTGGCTCTAATGGTAGAGCACTAGCCTTGAGCTGAAGAGCTGAGGGACAGAGCCCAGGCCCAGAGTTCAGGCCCCACGACCAGACCCAAAAATAAATAAATAAATATCCAGAAAACAGCATGTTCTGGCAAGGATATAAAAAGTTGTAACCCTGGTGATAATCTACATTGGTGAAGCCACTATGGAAACCAGTCTGGTAGAAGAATTGGTAGATACATACAGGAAGGAACAAAGCAACTTGAATTTCAAAAAGATACTTGTGTAGCCATGTTCCCAACAGCACTACACACAAAAGCCACAAGGGGACAGCAACTCACGATCCATACACAAGTAACAAAAGGTAGACAAATGTAGTTTATACCTATAATGAAATATTACTTAGCCTTAAAGGGCAGGAAACTCTGACAAGAGCTAAAAGCTATAGGAACCTCCAGGACATTATACTAAGTGAAATCAACCATTCACAAAAAGATCAGCAGGGTACTGGTGGCTCACCCCTGTAGGGCTAGCTACTTAGGAAGCTGAGATCTGAAGATGGTGGTTCAAAACCAGCCCAGGCAAGGAAGTCCACGAGACTCTTATCTCCAATAAACTACTCAGAAAAAGAAGTGGCACTGTAGCTCAAGTGGTAGAGCTCTAGCCTTGAAAGAAAAAACTTATGGACAGTGTCCAGACCTTTAGTACAAGCCCCATGATTGGCATAAAATTAAAATAAAATTTAAAACATAAATACTGTGCTGTATGATTATATTTTCATGAGTTACCTAGAAGTCAAGTTTGTAGAAACAGAAAGTAGAAGAGTGGTTGCCAGAAGGAAGGAGGAAGAAGTGGAGAGCTATTGCTTCATGAGACTAAAGTGTCATTTTATAGGATAAAAAGAGTGCTGGAAGGGCTGGGAAGGTGGCTCATTGGTAGAGCACTTGCCTTGCATGCTTGAGGCCCTGGGTTCAATTCCCCAGCACCACATAGGCAAAAAAAAAAAAAACAGAAGTGGCGCTGTGGCTCAAGTAGAGTGCTAGCCTTGAGCTGAAGAGCTGAGGGACAGCGCCCAGGCCCAGAGTTCAGGCCCCGCGACCGGACCCAAAAAAAAAAAAAAAAAGAGTGTTGGAGCCAGGTACCAGTGGCTCAAGCCTGTAATCCAAGCCACTCAGGAGGCTGAGATCTGAGGATCATGGTTCCAAGCCAGCCTTGGCAAAAAAGTCCATAAGACTATCCTCACCAATTAACCACCAGAAAACCAGAAGTAGAGCTGTGGCTCAAAGTGGTAGAGAATTAGCCTTGAGCAAAAAAGCTCAGGGACAGCACCCAGTCCCTGAGTTCAAGCCCTCCACCTACAAAAATAGTGTGCTAGAAGCTGGGTGCTAGTGTCTCACACTTGTAATCCTAGCTACTCAGGAGGCTGAGTTCTGGGGATCACAGTTTGAAGCCAGCCTGAACAGAAAGGCCATGAAAGCTTATCTCCATTAATCACTAAAATGCCCCAAGTAGAGCTGTGTCTCAAATGGTAGAGTGCCAGTCCAGAATGAAAATGTCAAGTGAAAGTTCAAGCCCTAGTATCAACAAAAAGAGTGCTGGAGCTGATTGCATATGTAAATATGCATGTCTATATTTATATATGTGAATACCTGAATATACCCAACACTACTGAAGTGTATAGCTAAAATCTTTTCATCTAGTAAATTTTTATTTTATTCCAAATTAAAATAAATTTATTAAGGCAAAGAGTGGGGTGGAAGAAAGAAGGAATATAACTGAAGATCAGTCATATGTTTGTGGAACAGGGGCAAATATTGAACTTCTTTCTATTTACTCTTATGTGTTTGAAATTTTCTATACTAGAAGAATGTGTGTGTGTGTGTGTGTGTGTGTGTGTGTGTGTGTGTGTGGTGTGTGTGTGTGTGTGTGTGTGTGTGCTGGGGCTTGGGCCTAGGTGCTGTCCCTGAGCTTTTTTTGTTCAAGGCTAGCATTCTAACACTTGAGCCACAGCTCCAGTTCCAGCTTTTTTGTGTGCTTAATTAAAGACTCTCACAGAGTTTCCTGCACAGGCTGGCTTTGAACCATGATCCTCAGATCTCAATCACCGAAGTAGCTAATATTTCAGGTGTGAGCCACCAGCTCTGTCAGCTCTAGCCTTAAAGTCTTTTAGTGCAGGGTGCTGGTGGCTCACATCTGTAATCATAACAACTTAGTAGGCTGAGATCTGAGAATCGTGGTTCAAAGCCAGGTGGGGCAGGAAAGTTCATAAGGATCTTATCTCCAATTAACCACCAGAAAACCTGGAAGTGGAACTGTGGCTCAAAGTGAAAAAATCTTGTAGCATAAACTCTGTGTTGGTGGCTCACACCTGTAATACTACCTACTCAGAAGACCTGAGAATTGCAGTTTGAAGGCAGCCCAGGCAAGAAAAGTCTGTGAGGCTTTTTTTTTGTGGGGGGGGGGGGCAGTTTTGGGGCTTGAATTCAGAGCCTGGGCACTATCCCTGAGCTTGTGTGCTCAAGGCTAGCACTCTACTACTTTGAGCTACAGCTCTATTTCCAGTTTTCTGGTGGCTAACTGGAGATAAGCCTTTCTGTCCCGACCCGCAGGACTTCAACCAGGGCAATGAACCTAAGCGAGAAGGAATGAAGGTACAAGAGACGTGAAGAATGACAGCAAGACAGGGATTCTGATCAAACTGCCAAATTTTATTTTTCACACAGGGGTATTTATATGCTTAGAATAAGGAAGCTTTTTCATTGGGTGTAGGCTGCAGGATGCTTGCTTAGGGCAATGTGAAAAGGTGGTCAATAGCAGCTACCTGGTCTTTGTTTGGGGCAGGATGCAAAGACCAGATTCTGTAAATAGCCTCGAGAGATGTTCCATCGAGATAGTCAAGCTTATCATGCAGAGAGACTCACTGCAGGGCTCTCGACACCTTTCTGCCTGGGCAATCCTCAGATCCCAGCCTCCTGACTAGCTAAGATTATAGGCATGAGCCACCAGCACCCAGCCTAAGACTCCTGTCTCCAATTAACTAGTAGTGGAGTTGTAGCTCAATTGGTAGATCATTCACCATGAGCACAAAAGCTCAAGGACAATGCCCAGGCCCTGAGTTCAAGCACTAGCACCGGAACAAAAGAATGAAAGAATAAAAGAACAAAAGAAAGAAAGAGGAAGAAAAGAAGGGAGGAGAAAGAGAGGGGTGGAGGAAAGAAGTTGCTGGAGCCATGAAACCTCCAGGTCGAATATTTTCTAAACTGAGGTGAAAGTTAGTACAAGGATTAGGATAGGATATGTGGCCTGTTTGAAAGGGAACATTTGTTGACAAGGAGTGCTTGGGATGTCTCCATGATCTCATTTCAGGAAGCAAGGGTCTGATTCGAAGGCCTTGGTAACTACTTTGAGCTTTGACTTAGGGATGGGTAAGAGGTTAATTTTCTATTGCTGTTTAATAACTTAGCAGCTTAAAACAGCATCCATTTTTGACTTGCAATTGTCCAGATCAAGGTAAGCATGACCTGGTTCTCTGCTCAGGGTCTTCCAAGACTGAAATCAAGCCTTGTCTGAGATGCATTACCATGAAAAGCTCCATGTCTCCTCCGACCTCTATGGTCATTTAGTTCAATGCTTTGCAATAGCTTAGGGCCCGGTACCCTCATTGCTGTCAACTGAAGGCCACTCAGTGCCTGTTTCACTCTTCATTCATCTCCTTGCCAATTGCTCTCCTCTCCCCACCTTCAATGGCAATGTCTCATCATGAACTTGTGTGTTGCTAAGTTCTCACACAGAGCTCTCAAAACCCCTGTAAATGCCTGAGTGACAGAGATGGTAGAAGTGTCTTTTTTTTTTTTTTTTTTTTTTTGTCAGTTGTGGGGCTTGAACTCTAGGCCTGGGCATTGTCCCTCAACTCTTCAGCTCAAGGCTAGTGCTCTACTCCTTGAGCATAGCACCAGTTCAGGCTTTTTCTGCTTATGTGGTGCTGAGGAATCAAACCCAGGGCCTCATGCATGCAAAGAAAGCACTCTACCACTGAGCCACGTTCTCAGCCCCGGTAGAAGTGTCTTTTGCTCTTATATTTGCCCTTTAGCCTTGTTCCTAACACAGAGCTTCTAAATCCATTGGAATTTCTTGGTGATCTCAGTGTCTTTATCATAGTAAGGAGAGTCTCAAAAAGCTCCACTAGCTTCAAAAATACAAGCAGAACCGGGTACTGGTGGCTCATGCCTGTAATCCTAGCTACTCAGGAGGCTGAGATCTAGATCACCGTTCAAAGCCACCCTGGGCAGGAAAGTCTGTAAGATTCTTATTGTAAGGTCTGCTCCTGGATGGCTAGCAGATTCCACCCTCCTCACAGCAAAGTCTCCACCCATTACCTGCGTTACTTAGGCAACTGGCACACCTGGAAGAGGTCACATCTGAATTTGACCATCTGATGTGTTTTGTTAGCAAAGACGTCTAATAAACATTGTCAAAATTTTAGGTTTTGAGTTTTGCCTTTTGTGTTTTGTGTTGCGTATTCTACTACTGACTATGTGGTTCTAAAATACTGGGCATATTGTGCTAAAATTCTCATCACATCTAATGAGTTTTGTCATTTCAGAATATTTGTTGCCAATTCTTGATAAGAACCAGGTAAGCTCTACTTATTCTACTTGATCTCCTTGTTGCCTTAATTGGAAATAAAAAAGGGCTTTTAAAGCAAAGACT
>NW_012267337.1:2106622-2130309 GCF_000151885.1 Dipodomys ordii | reverse complement strand
ACTGAACAGGAATTTATATTCTTGCCTTTGTCACCTGACTTCTCTACCTAGTCGCCAGATGTCAGAAGTAGCTAGGGACATTTCTACCAACATTTTCAGCCCCAAGTCCTTCCTCTTGCCATTTATTTGCTGTTTAGTATTTTTTTTCCAGCCCCTCAATGCTCATGAGATTTCTCCAGACTTCACCTAAGAACTCAATCCACCAAGGGACAGCTGCTGCTCACTGCCTTCTCTGGGAGGAGACCAAATTCCAGCCTTTTACCCCTATTGTCGACGCCCCTTGTCAGCAGGAAGTAGCCAGAGAGAATCCTCGCCCTATTTCATGATTATTAAAAGACTGGATGCCCCTGGATGGCGAGCAGACTCCACCCTCCTCGCAGCAAAGTCTCCACCCAGTACCTGCATTACCTAGGCAACTGGGACACCTGGAAGAGGTCACATCTGCATCCGCTGAGGTCACATCTGAATTTGATGTGGCCACACCTTTCCCCACCCATATCCTAGATAAGGGCTAGCCCAGGCCCAGACTCTCTCTTCCTCTCTCTGTGTTTCTAGCTCTCTGCTCTCTCTCTCCCTTTTCTAGCTCTTTTCTCTCTCTTTCCTTTCTTTCCTCTTTCCTTTCCCAGCCACGTGGAGTGCCAACCTTGCCTGGTCCCATCAGGTCTACTGAATAAACCTACCCCTTACCTGGATACCACGTGAGTGCTACTGTTCTTACCCTTCTCTCTGTTCTATTCTAGCTCTCTCTCTGTTCTTACCTCCCTCTCTGCTCTTCTTTTCTAGCTCTCTCTGCTCTTGCTCTTCTTTTCTAGCTCTCTCTGCTCTTGCTCTTCTTTTCTAGCTCTCTCTGCTCTTTCTCTGCTCTAGCTCTTTCCTCTCTTTCCCAGCCACGTGGAGTGCCAACCTTGCCTGGTCCCAGCAGGTCTACTGAATAAACCTACCCCTTACCTGGATACTACATGAGTGCTACTGTTCTTACCCCTCTCTCTGCTCTTTTCTAGCTCTTTCCTCTCTCTTTCCCAGCTCTCTCTCATTCCCAGCCACGTGGAGTGCCAACCTTGCCTGGTCTCAGCAGGTCTACTGAATAAACTTACCCCTTACTTGAATACCACGTGCTGGTGCAGTTCTACTCAGCTCTCCCTCTTTTTAAAAACCTAACACTTATCTCCAATAAACCAATAGAAAACTGGAAGAGGCACTGTGGCTCAAGTGGTAGAGTACTAGCCTTGAGCTGAAGACACAGGGACAGCACCCAAGCCCAGAATTCAAGCCACAACCAACAACAAAAACAAACAAAAAAATACAAGCAGGTCACCAAAAAGACCATGCTATTATTAGAAGCTGGGAACTTCTAGCCCTTTCCAAAAATCTTCAGGAAGAGGAGAGGGACTGATGATAAGGCTAACATTTGGTCATACCTATGACATGAAATATCCACAAAATTTCCTTAAAAACAAGATACAGCGAAGTAGTTCATGCTTGTAATTCTAATTACTCAGGAGGCTGAGATCTGAGGATCACAGTTTGAAGCCAGCCTGAGAAGACAAATCCAAGAAACTTTTATCTCCAATCAACTAGCAAAAGCCAGATATGAAGATGTAGTTCCATTGGTAATACATTAACAGGAACAGAAAAAGCTAAGGGATAGCACAAGGCTCTAAGTTCAAGCCCTAGTACAAACCAAAAAAAAAAGGAATGCAGAGAGCATTTTAGCTGGAAAACCTGTCCAGGTGCTGAAAGAGTGGTGCACCCCAACTTAAGAACAGAGGAACCTATACCCACAATGCTTCCACACTTCACCCTCTATGCCTCTGCCTCTGCTGTCCACCTGCGCCCTCTGTAATACCCAAAAAACAGAAGTTGATGTCTCTCTGCACACTGCAACCCAACATGGTACATAATCAAAGCCAATGAGAGGGCTTGGGGATTCCAATTATAACTGAAAGACCCTAGTCCCCTAGGATACTTTCGTCAACGGGAGGGCGCCCCAGAAAACTCAGACTCCAGGCCGGGAGATGCAATAAGCAAGAGGAGTTTATTTGATGTTTGCGCAAACAGACTCTCTGTCCCGAGCAGACAGGGAGCCCTGAGCAGTGGCTACAAGCCTTTTTAAAGGCAAAAACCACAAGATTAACGCATAACACAAAGTATCCCATGATTGGTCCATTTAAAGGTCACCATATACACCAACAATCACTTTGCCACGCGGGAAATTTTGTAACACTCTTTGTAAAATGACTGGCCCATGGTTGGTTTAAGGGGGGGTTACATGGTTACAGACCCATGATTGGTTGACACTTGGCTCAGCTTGTGGTCTTGCCAGGTGGTCGTTGTCCAGGTTTGTCCCAGGGATTGATTAATTAATCTGGAACTGAAGAACATGTACTATCTATAACTGCTGTCCTTGTCCTGGGTGGGCTGATATCCGGACATCTGAGCCGGCCAATATCCTTGAGTCACTGCCCAATTTTATTTCCCAGGGAAAAGGGGGTCTGAATGCAAGCATATTTACAGAAGCAAAATCAGCAGTTAGCAAGTTAATAATGGTAATGGTAAAGTGAGGTTCCTAATTTTTAACCCTTCAATAACCAATTGGAAAGATGTGTGTGTGTGTGTGTGTGTGTGTGTGTGTGTGTATATCTTAGGATTTGCAGTTGGCATCTGAAATGAAACTGAGTCCTTAATAGGTGGAGTCTGTCTAATGCCAAGTAAATGATGTCAGAATTGAACTGAATGGTAGGTCATCCATCAGTGTCCACAGAGAACTAGAGAGTTGCTTTATTGGTGTGAAAAATGCACACATAAGCTTTCAGAAGTGGTGGCTCATACTTTTATCTGAAGACTCAGGAGGCTGAGGCAGGAGGATTTGCAGGTTCCTGACCAGCCTGTGTTACATAGCAAAATCATTTCTCAAAAAAAAAAAAAAAAAAAAAGGTACTGTGAAGGTATAGAAGGAAAAAGTTTTCTTTTTAATTTCTTTAAGTAGTTGTAAAACGGAGGTGTCATATAACAAAGCAGTTTATGAATACAATACTTCTTGATCAGTGTCACCCCTTCAATATTCTCACCCTTCTTCAACTCACCCCTTCTCTTAATTTTGTAGTATATACAATGATTTTTTTTGGCGGAGGGGTCCAGTCATGGGGCTTGAACTCTGGGCCTGGGTGCTGTCCCTCAGCTCTTCAGCTCAAGGCTATGGCTCTACCACATGAGCCACAGTGCCACTTCCGGCTTTTTTCTTTTTACTTATGTGGTGCTGAGGAATCGAACCCAGGGCTTCATGCATTCAAGGCAAGTGCTCTACCAGGGCTTCATGCATTCAAGGCAAGTGCTCTACCAGTGAGCCACCTTCCCAGCCCCATACAATGATTTTTTTTTTTACTTCATTTTCCCTCTTCCCCGTTTCATCTACCCCTCTTCCTTTGGCCCCACCCCCTTGTATGTACATTTCCTGGTGTTGATTTTATTGGACTTTGACCTATTCTTTCTAAAAGATTATACTATTTGAGCCCCCATAGACTCTATTATACGCCAGTTAATTTGTTTGTAACTACTTGCTCACCATCTAACATGTTTACTTGTTACATGTTACTTATCTACCTCAAATGAGTGAAATCATGCAACTTTTGTATCTCTAGGTCTGGCTTACTTCACTTATAATTTTTTCAAAGTCTTTTTATTTCCTTATGAATAGTACAAAAATCATTCTTTCTAGTGGATGAGCAGAATTCCAGTGTGTGTTTGTATGTGTGTGTGTGTGAGAGAGAGAGACATTTTCTTGATCCATTCACCCATTGAGGTGGGCTGATTCAATATTTTAGCTAATGTAAAATAGTGTTGCAATGAACATGGTTGTGCTGTACTATATCCTTGTTTGTGCTCTATTGTGTAAATAAATGCCCAGGAGTGGAATTGCTGGGTCATAGGGTAGTTCTATTTTTATCTTACATCTTTGTTTTGTTTTATTTTGCCAGTCCTACAGCTTGAACTCAGGGCCTGGTCACTGTTGCAGAGCTCCTTTTGTTCAAGGCTAGCACTCTACCACTTGGGCCATAACTACACTTCTGCCTTTTTCTGTAATTAATTGGAGATAAGAATCTCATTAACTTTCCTACCTGGGCTGGCTTAAAACCAAGATTCTCAAATATCAGCCTCGTGAGTAACAAGGACTGCAGATGTGAGCCACTGGCACTTGGCTGTGTTTAGTTTTTTGAGGAATCTCCATACTACTTTCCAAATTAGTTGAACAAGCTTACATTCCCACCAGCAGTGTAATAGAGTTCCCTTTGGCTGCATCCTCACCAGCATCTGTTATTGTTAGTTTTCTTGATAATGGCCATTCTAACTGGGGTGAGGTGAAATCTCAATGTTGTTTTGATTTGCATTTCCTTTATGGCCAGAGATGTTGAACATTTCTTCATATGTCTATTGGCTATTTTTACTGTTTCTTCAGAGAATCTCTCTTTAAGGCATTAGCCCGTTTATTAATTGGGTTGTGGGGTTTTTTTTGAGGGTTTAATTTTGTTTTAGTTCTAAGTCGTATTCTGGATATTAGGCCCTTGTCTGATGTTTACCTGATAAAAATCTTCTCCTATTCTGTGGGATTTCTATTTAGCTTGAAGAAACTTTTAAGTTTGATGTCATCTTTACCTAGAAAGTTTTAACCTAAATTTGATGTAATCTTTACCTAGAAAATTTTAAATTATGCCTAGGACCCCTAGTGTTTCCCTTTTTCCTTCCTCTAATAGTTTCATGGTTTCTTGTCTTACATTGAAGTTTTTATTATCTATTTTGAATTAATGCTGGCACAAGGTGATATAAGGATATAGTTTCAGCTTTCTACACATGGATATCCAGTTTTGCAAACACTGTTTATTGAAGAGAATATCTTTCTTCCAGATTATGTTTTTGGCTCCCATATTAAATATGAGCTGCCTAAAGGTGTGTGGGTTCATTTCTAGTTCTATTCTGTTCTATTGGTCCTTAGGCTTATTATTGTGCCAGTACAAAACTGTTTTCATTACTATGGCTTTCTAATAGAATTTGAAACGGTATTGTTATTCCTCCAACACTGTTCTTCCTGCTAAGGATTGCTTTAGGTGTTTGGGGTCTTTTGTTATTCCATATGAATTCTTGGATTGCTTTCTCACTCAAG
The DNA here is from genome assembly GCF_000151885.1 of Dipodomys ordii. Lineage (NCBI taxonomy): Eukaryota > Metazoa > Chordata > Mammalia > Rodentia > Heteromyidae > Dipodomys > Dipodomys ordii. The sequence goes on along the minus strand of NW_012267337.1, from coordinate 2,125,154 downwards.
GGTGTTGGGATTTTGATGGCCATTGCATTTGGGTGTTAGGGGCCAAGAAGGCAGTTGGAAGATAAGGCCTCTTTTAGCCCTAAGCAAACAACACCTGTATAAACAGTTCTGGAAAAACCACAGGATGTGCTTTTGAGATTAGCACAAGGGCCAAAAGGAAACAGCCTGACCTAATCTTAACCCCGGAACTTTCCACCCTTGCTTCTGCAAAATTTTTTTCATTCTTCCCCTTCCCCCACCCCTATGGGTATGAAAACCCTACCCCAAGCTCAATAAAGCAGACCTTGAGGCGACTCAGACTGACTTTGTCTTTCTTTATGCGCCTGGTCTCTTTTCTCTCTCGCCTCCATTGGTTTTTAGGAGGTGCCTCTTCGAGCCTAACGAATAACTGAACCTGCTGGACGGGTCAAGTGGCGCCCAACGTGGGGCTCGAGGTACGGTGGCCTACCGGATGGCGTTACAGACGGGGACCCCAATTATCACAGGGTAGAGACGCCCGGACCACATCGCTCGTGCACCGCGGGAAGTCTTGAGGTAAGTTCTGCCGTCCCATCAACCATGGGCAAAACATTGTCTAAAGAGGCTTTATTTATAAAGGAAATGAAGGAAGCTCTTAGGGAGAGAGGAATAAGAGTAAAAAGAAAAGATCTTGTAAAATTTTTTTTTGCTTTGTCGGGGAAAAATGTCCTTGGCTAATTTTGAGTGGCCCGGACATTCATCCCCTTACCTGGAGTAAAGTAGGGAAAAATATTAATGATTTAGCGACTAAAGGAGAAGAAATTCCCGAGGCCTTTTTTAGTTTTTATGGGATTATCAGGAACATTTTAAAAGAGGCAGAAAAGGGAGGAGATGGTGCCCGCTTATTGATTTTAACGGAGGACTATCTAACCGAATCGCGATGTCCGTCTTGTAAAAGCGAAACAAAAGATGAAGATGACACCGCCGCTTTGCCCGGCTCTCTCGTACTCCTATAATAGACAACCGATTCCTGCGGCTCACTTAAGACCTCCTTTAATTCCTAACAATGAAAAGTCCGGGCCCCCCTCTGAGGACAAAAAGATAGTTGCCACCAAAAAGGTTAAAGAGATAGAGCCATCTCCACCAGCCAAACCTTATCAACAAATATACCCTGTTATTTACAAAAATCCCCCTAACGATGATTGGCTTGACCCCTCATCTGGGATAGATTTAGAAGAACAAGCGGCACGTTATGAGGAAGAAAGATATGGCCCTCGACCTTCCCCTCAGATTTATACACTTACAAAAAATCAGAAAACCAGGACTCTTAGTTGGCCCTCCCCTCCACCTTATGCAGGCCTTTCTCTCCCATCTGCCCCACCACAAGAGATGTTACAAACATCTTTTGTCCCTTCTGAGGTTAAAGGTCTCCTTAAAACTAAAGATTCTCTTTTAAAACAAGTCACAGAATTGAGAGACAGTCTCCATTTAAAAAAGGAATTATGTGACCTTACTTCCCAAATTCAAAGTTTACAGGTTGATCTCACCAAAGAGGCTCTGTTATCTCGGGTAAAAAGCCTACAAGGACACCTCCAGTCTTAAGAGACCACACAAATAAGCCTAAACTTAAAATGCCAACTACCTCCCTCCTTTTCCCTGTAATAACTCGTTCTGGCTCCCAGTCTCAGGATCAAGACAGACAGGCTGACACCACTGAGGAGCAGGAGGAGGAACTAGATCCGGGGTCCTCAGCCTCTGATGGGGAGGGGAATATTGAGGAAGAGACACAGGAAGGCCAAATTAGATCTAAAAAACTAAAATTTAAACATGTAAAAGAATTACATTTGGCAGTTAAAAATTATGGACTTAACGCCCCCTTTACTCTATCAGTGTTAGAGGGGTTAGGAGGAGAAGGACACTTATTGCCTCATGAATGGAACAAGATTGTTCAATCAGTCCTAACCGGGGGCCAATATTTAACCTGGAAGGCTGAGTTTGTAGATAAGGCAGAGGCTCAAGCCATTTTAAATAAAAAAAGTACACAAATGGCCTCATGGTCTTCTGATAAAATCACAGGAAAAGGCAAATATGCTTCAGAGAAAGAACAACAAAAGCTTCCTGCAGGAATACTAATTCAAACTGCTCAAGCCGCCTGGAGAGCTGTGCCTGCTGCGGGAGCCATGACCACCTCCCTTTCAAAGATCATTCAGGGCAATGACGAGCCATATTCTCAATTTGTTGCCAGAGTGCTAGAGACAGCAGAAAGAGTTTTAGGCAATGAAGATATGGACAATATTCTAGTTAAACAATTGGCCATTGAGAATGCTAATTCAGCCTGTAAAGCAGTTTTGAGAGGCAAAACTAAAACTTTAGACCTAAATGGTATGATTAAGCTTTGTAATGATGTGGAATCTTTTGTTGTTTTTTTTTTTCGGGGGGTCCGGTCGTGGGGCCTGAACTCTGGGCCTGGGCGCTGTCCCTCAGCTCTTCAGCTCAAGGCTAGCGCTCTACCACTTGAGCCACAGTGCCACTTCCGGCTTTTTTCTTTTTGTTTATGTGGTGCTGGGGAATCGAACCCAGGGCCTCATGCATGCAAGGCAAGCGCTCTACCACTGAGCCACCTCCCCAGCCCCTGATGTGGACTCTTTTGAACATAAAATTTCTAAATCCATCAGTTTGGCCATTGGGGCCATGTTTCAGACCCAGCCTCCTAAAGGGCCAGGACAAACGTCCGGTTCCAAAAACTGCTTTAAATGTAGACAACTTGGACACTTTGCCAAAAATTGCCCCGCGGCCCCGCTGGGTGGTACCTCTTTAACCACAACACAGGCTAATGCTTTTGGAATGCCCCCTGGACTGTGTCCTAGGTGTAAGAGAGGCCGTCACTGGGCTCGGGATCGCAGATCTAAGACTGATATTAATGGCCAACCCCTGACTGCGGTCCCGGGAAACGGGCCGCGGGCCCCGGTACGGGGGCCCTGTCAGTCCATTACAACAATAGATGACTCTTACCACCCGAAACCCGCCACCAACTCAAACATTACCGATTCAGGCTTGTCCCGAGCCACTACAGGCAGCGCAGGATTGGACCTGTGTCCCCCCACCACCAGGATTATAACCCTGGAAGAGGGGATCGTTATTATAGAGTCAGGAAAATTTGGGCCCCCCCCCCCCACCGGGGATGTTTTTTCTTATCATAGGCCGAGCTTCAAGCACGTTACAAGGACTCTCAGTTATTCCCTCAGTAGTTGACTCCGATTATTCAGGCGAATTAAAATTTTTGGTCCAAGCCTCACAAGGCCCGCTTACCATCTGCAGGCCAGCGCATTGCTCAAGCTCTCCCACTGCCCGTGATAGGTCAATTCCCACACAAACATCCCCAGCGCGGCCATTTTGTCCCTGGGTCAACAGATATATTTTGGGTACACTAATTGACAGAGTCTCGACCAACCTTAAAACTCTTTTTAGAAGGGAAACAATTCCTTGGCCTTTTGGATACGGGAGCTGACGCTACTGTCATTGCTCAAAAACACTGGCCTGATTCCTGGCCTTTAGAACCTACTACCACACATTTAAAGGGCATTGGACAAATTCAAAATACGCTTCAAAGTGTCAAAATTTTAACCTGGGTCGATTCAGAAGGAAATACTGGAACAGTTAAACCTTTTGTAATAGAGGGACTCCCTGTAAATCTATGGGGGAGAGACATAATGACACAGATGGGGGTTATTATGTTTAGTCCCATTGAGACTGTTACTAACATGTTGCTTAAGTCTGGATTCCTACCCGGTAAAGGGCTAGGAAGACACGAACAAGGAATAAGCCAACCCATTATGCCCACCCCAAAAGGGGACAGAAAGGGTCTCGGGGCTGACCTTTTTTCTTAAGGACCACTGCTCCCCCTGCACTCCAAGCCAATAAAATAACCTGGAAATCTGATAATCTGGTTTGGATAGATCAGTGGTCCATGCCCCAAGAAAAGGTTCAAGCTGCCTAGTTAGTACAGGAACAGTTGGAGCAGGGACATCTTGAGCCTTCCACCTCACCCTGGAATAACCCCATATTTGTTATAAAAAAGAAAAACGGAAGTTGGAGGTTGTTACAGGATTAAAAAGAGATTAACAAAACCATGGAACCAATGGGAGCATTACAACCCAGGCTGCCCTCCCCTGTAGCCATTCCTAGAGGGTTTTTCAAAATTGTAATAGATATAAAAGATTGTTTCTTTTCCTTCCCCCTCGATCCTGTGGACTGTAAAAGATTTGCCTTTTCCATTCCCATGGTAAATCATAAGGGCCCTAGTCCTCGCTTTCAATGGCCAGTACTACCACAGGGCATGGCCAACTCGCCTACCCTTTGTCAAAAGTTTGTGGCCCAGTCCATAGATCCGATACGTGTTCAATATCCTAATACTTATATTGTACACTATATGGATGATTTGCTAATAGCTGCCAACCAAGAGTCAGAGACACATCAAGTAGCCCAAGAGATAGTTAAAGCCCTACAAAACCGAGGGTTCCTCATATCTCCCGAAAAAGTCCAAACCTGTTACCCTTTCCTGTTTCTGGGTTTTCAATTAGAACCCGCTTTGATTTATGCACAAAAAATTCAGATTAAGAGGGATAAATTAATTTGCTTAAATGATTTCCAAAAACTCTTAGGGGATATTAACTGGCTACACCCATACCTCAAACTAACGACAGGGGATTTAAAACCCTTGTTTAATATTTTACAGGGAGATTCAGACCCCACCTCCCTCAGAAAACTTACGCCAGAGGCAGAAAAAGCCTTAATAAAATTAGAAGAGGCTATTTCACAACAAAAAAAATAGGCTACTTTGACCCCTCCCTGACCCTTTATTTAATTATATTTGCTACTGATTTCACTCCCACTGGCTTGTTGTGGCAAAAGACATTGCCCCTGTTATGGGACATGCCTCTGCCGCCCAGTCTAAAGTGCTCCCCTCCTACCCCCTTTTGGTTTCTCAGCTTATTTTCTCAGGACTTAGGACTTCTGCCAAATATTTTGGCAAAGACCCTGATGTTATTATTACTCCCTATTCTAAAGAACAGATCAATTGGCTACAACAGAGACAGGATGAGTGGGCTGTCTTGTGCGCTGGGTTTCAAGGAACATTTGATACTCACATGCCTAATGATAGACTTGTTCAATTTTTAAATATCACCCCCTTTATTTTTCTAAAAAATACCTTGATAAAAACCCATTCCTAATGCTTTAAATGTTTTTTATTGACGGCTCTAAAAATGGCAAGGCTGCATATGTTATTAATAAAAAAATCCTATTTTATAACCACTTCTTTTAAATCTGCTCAGCTTGTAGAATTATTTGCCGCATTTTATGTTTTTCAAATTTTAAAAGATTCCCCCTTTAATTTGTGTTCAGATAGTCATGATGTTGTAAGGTCTTTACAAGTTTCAGAGATGGTTCCTGTTATTCAACCCACCACCCCTACTTTTCAATTGTTTTTTGAGATACAAAAATTTATTAGACAACGCTCATACCCCTTTTACATAGGACACGTTCGTGCCCATTCTGGCTTACCTGGGCCTCTAACTCAAGGCAATGAACTCACTGATTTGGCTACGCGCACTATTGCTCTCTCCCAAACAGCTGATCCAGTGTCCCTTGCACAAGAAGCTCATGACATTCACCATCTTAATACTCACACCCTGCGTTTAAAATTTTCCATTACTAGGGAACAAGCAAGACAAATTGTTAGAAATTGTCAAAATTGCTTAACTTTGCTTCCTGAGCCCCATGTGGGAGTAAATCCACGAGGGCTCGTACTAGGACAGCTTTGGCAGATGGATGTTACTCATATCCCCTCTTTTGGAAAGCTAAAATTTATACATGTCACCATTGATACCTTTAGTGGGTTTATCTGCGCTTCTGCCCATTCCAGAGAAGCCACAAAAGATGTTATAAATCACCTTTTATATGTCTTTTCTGTCATGGGACAACCTAAAACTTTAAAAACAGATAATGGGCCTGGATACGCCAGTCAAAAATTTAAACAATTTTGTTCTCAACTAAACATAAAACATATTATGGGAATTCCCTATAACCCACAGGGACAAGGCATTGTGGAAAGAGCCCATCAAACCCTAAAAAATACTCTTACTAAACTTGCCTCACAAGAAATGTTATATACCTTAAAAGGAAATTCTAAAACATTGTTATCACATGCCCTTTTTGTTTTAAACTTTTTAACTTTAGATATTAATGGCAAATCTGCGGCCGAACGCCTCTGGCATCCTACCACACAAACAGATTATGCTCAGGCCTTATGGAAAGATCCATTAACAGGAAAATGGAATGGCCCGACCCAGTAATCATTTGGGGCAGAGGATCAGCTTGCATATATAATTCTAAAGAAGGGGGAGCCAGATGGTTGCCTGAACGATTGATAAAGCCATATAATAAATCCCAGGTTAACACATGTAACCACCCCAGGGATTGTCCCTGAGAAATTTCTTTTTCTACTCTTTTACAGGAAGAATGCCAAGCCTTTGGATGCTTCGCCTTCTGGGCTCTCTTCTGCCACTTGCCCATGTGGTGATGGCTGGTCTCGATCGACCCGTGGACACCAACGCCCTTCTCAGACAGCTGTATGACCCTCCCTGTGATTGTCGAGGAGGAAACAGCCTAAAAGTTACTTCCTCCACCCGCAGCTTTGACTGTGGAACTAAAATAGCTTATTTGGCTATACGCTCGTCCAATATAGGGGGATTTACTCAAAGTTGGGTGTGTGTCATTAAACCCACATTATACCCAAAGGGGAGCCCATGTCCACAATCCTGTCAATTTGTTGACCAAATGAATGCCCGATGCTATAATGCTTTTTCAGAGTGCACCCACGGGGGTAAAAAATACTTTATTGCTAAACCTCATTCCACACTGATTGGATCAGTTGGAGGTGATTGGTCTACTCAAATCAATATTATGGGCACCTCCAACAAATATGCCTCCACCTCTTGCATTGCCACTCCAGGTAAAGATGCATGTTGGCCAACAGTTGCCCCCATACATGTTTCAGATGGTGGACCCTCGGATATAATCCGTGAAACATACGTTCAACAAAAAAATCCAACAGATGATTAACACCATGTATCCTCAGATTCATTATCACCCCCTACTTTTGCCCAAACCTAGGGGCGTGGATATTGACCCACAGACTGTTGATGTTTTGACCGCCACACACAGAGCTTTAAATATTTCTAACCCTAATTTAGCTCAGGATTGTTGGCTTTGCCTAGCATATGGAGCCTCTTGGCCCTTGGCAATTCCGTCCCTTTTTAATAATTCCATTAATGAGTTCCTTGCTTACCACTCCCTTGATAATTGCTCTTGGAATGTTCCCTTTAAGGTTCAACCTGTTGGCTTTAATTTCTCCCTTTGTTTTTATAATCATTATCAAAATAATAGCTATGATATTGATGTTGGAATACCCTCCTTTTCCGGGTGTGGGACGGTTATTAATATATCCACCCCCCTTTGCTCACCACAGAGTCATGTTTTTGTCTGTGGTAATAATATGGCTTACACTGTGCTTCCCCAAAATTGGACAGGACTTTGCGTTTTGGCTACATTGCTTCCAGATATTGATTTAATTCCCGGAGACGAACCAGTACCCATCCCTACTTTTGATTATTTTGGTTCCCGGCCCAAAAGGGCGGAACACTTTATCCCCTTGTTGGTGGGGTTAGGAGTGACTAGTGCCTTGGGTACTGGGACTGCAGGATTAGCCACTGCTGTCTCCTCATACTTCAAGCTTTCACAACAATTAGCTGATGATATTACTAAAGTTTATCAATCTGTTAAAGATCTTCAGGATCAGTTAGATTCATTAGCTGAGGTGGTTTTACAAAATCGCAGAGGTTTAGATCTTTTAACTGCTGACAGAGGTGGCATTTGCTTAACTTTACAGGAAAAGTGCTGTTTTTATGCCAATAAGTCTGGCATTGTAAGAGATCGAGTTAAAAAACATCAAGAGGAGATTGAAAGATGGCGACATGAGTTTTTTGAGCGCCCTATTTGGGCTGCTTGGGGGGGACTTTTACCCTATGTTCTTCCCCTCCTGGGTCCCCTTGTTGGATTACTTTTGCTTATTTCCTTTGGCCCTTGGGCTTTTCAGAGCCTTATGCGCTTTATAAAAAATCAAATAGATTCTGCCCTTTCAAAAAATTCGGTCTCGGTGCATTATCATCACTTAGAGACTCAGGAAAACCCTGAGGGGGACACACCTCCCGAGAGAGGACTTCAATTCCATAAACTACCCCGATAATTTCATACCGCTAGAGAACATCCAATGACGGGAATAGTGTGGAGCTTACCCAGATGGCACAACATACAGAGACCGTACTGGCCGGCTCAACAAGGCATGTTGCCAGGAGTAAGGTGGCCCTCCACATAGCCTAAGACAGGGTGTTCTCTCAAAAACCTGCCTTTGGAGAAACTGTTCTTTAAAGGAAAGGGGGAATTGTTAGGGGCCAAGAAGGCAGTTGGAAGATAAGACCTCTTTTAGCCCTAAGCAAACAACACCTGTATAAACAGTTCTGGAAAAACCACAGGATGTGCTTTTGAGATTAGCACAACTGGCCAAAAGGAAACAGCCTGACCTAATCTTAACCCCAGAACTTTCCACCCTTGCTTCTGCAAAATTTTTTTCATTCTTCCCCTTCCCCCCCCTTCCGCCCCTATGGGTATAAAAACCCTTCCCCAAGCTCAATAAAACAGACCTTGACATGACTCAGACTGACTTTGTCTTTCTTTATGCGCCTGGTCTCTTTTCTCTCTCCCCCCCATTGGTTTTTAGGAGGTGCCTCCTTGAGCCTAACGAATAACTGAACCTGCTAGACGGTCATTTGGGCAGTATTGCCATTTTCGTGTTAATTCTTCTAATCTAAAACCATGAAAAGTCTTTCCATTTCCTTAAATCTTCCTCAATTTCTTTTTCAGTTTTTTTAAGTTTTCACTATAGAGGTCCTTCACATATTTGGTTAATTCCCAGCTTTTTGGTTTGGTTTGGTTTGGTTTTTTGAGACTACTACAAATGTAGTTGCTTTCTTGATTTCAGTCTCAGCCTTCTCATATACAAGAAAGCTGCTTATTTTTTGTGGGTTGATTTTTTTTTTTGGGTCCGGTCGTGGGGCCTGGACCCTGGGCCTGAGCGCTGTCCCTCAGTTCTTCAGCTCAAGGCAAGCGCTCTACCAGTTGAGCCACAGCGCCACTTCTGGCTTTTTTTTCTTTTTGCTTGTGTGGTGGTGCTGAGGAATCAAAACCCAGGGCCTTAAGCATGCAAGGCAAGCGCTCTATCACTGAGCCACCTTCCCAGCCCCTGTGGGTTGATTTTATACTCTGTTACTTTGCCAGAGTTTTTGATCAGCTTAAGTAGCTTGGGAGAGGAATCTATAGGGTCCTTTAAATACAGGATCGTATTGTAATAAGGAAACTGGATCTAACCAGCACCATCTTGGCCATACAGTAGATGATAGGAAATTGGGTTTAATTGGTGTCATCTTGTCTTCATAGTAGAGGCAGGAGAGTCCCATCTACCAGATGATGGGCATGCCTAAATTCTTACAGGTAGGGCCAAGACCTAGATAATAGGTTACTGGAACTGTCAGTCCTGTGCCATGAACGTGGGGGATTCATATTTCCTGTGACCTTGTCCCCTGATCCTGACGTTATTTAGGTCCAGACCAGCGTGGGCACCTTTATGCCATGCTTCATGTCTCCTGTGTCTCCTGGCTCCTGGCTCTCCTCCAGTCACTATGACATCCCACTTTGGCTCACCTTTAGGGTTGATCTGGTTTGGTGAAACTATTTTTCTACTCTTTCTTTCCTTTCCTGCTCTCATGGTTCTGTTTCCTGATAGTGTTAAGTGTATTTGAAGGGCTGCAGGTCTTTGAGACAGGAGTCCGCCTGCAGACAGCTCTCCCACTTCAACCTCTCATAATGTGGCTTCTCTGTTTCTCACTGATCCAGTTATCTTACAACAAGGTCATATGCAAAGAGGGAGGGTTTTACTTCTTCTTTCCCTATTTGGATCCTCTTTATGTTTTTCTCTTGCTTTATTGCTCTTGCTAGGAATTCCAGTATTGTATTGAAGAGGAGTTCAGAGAGTAGACATCTTTCTCTCATTCTTGATTTTAGAAGAATTTTTTTTTTTATTTCAGACCATTAAAAATAAAGTTGGCAGATGGGAAGGTGGCTCAGTGGTAGAGTTCTTGCCTTGCATGCATGAAGCCCTGGTTTAGATTCCTCATCACAACATAAACAGAAAAAGCCGGAAGTGGCACTGTGGCTCAAGTGGTAGAGCAGTAATCTCGAGCTGAAGAGCTGAGGGACAACACCTAGGCCCAGAGTTCAGGCCCCACAACCAACAAAAAATAAAATAAAAAAGTTGGGAGAGAATGAAGGAAGTGGTGAAATTGTCCAAAAAGAAATGTATTCTTTAGGGAAATGAACCCTAAGATATGTATTCAAATGTTTTTTTTTTCTTTCATGCGATTGTTTCTAACACATTTATAAGATTATTTCTTCGTTGCTTTGTATGTCCCTCCCCCACAGTATAACCCCTGTATTTCAATGTATTTGATGTCGGTATAATTTGTGGAGGGGAAGGGAAAAAAACAAATCATTTAAATAGGGATACAGGTGGACCCATTATAACAATGAGATGTACAAGTTGTTATGTCGAAAACGAACTTTACAACTTTGGTGGGGGGAGGGGGGGCCGCGGGAAGGATTGGGGCAGGGGGAGGATGGGAAGGGATGGGAAGGGGAAACAAAGGAGGAGGCTACAATGCTTGATAAGAAATGTACTCATTATCTTGCCCATGTGATTGTAACCTCTCTGTACAGTATTTTCACAATTTAAAAAAAAAGGAAAAAAAAGAAATGTACTCTTGGGCAAGGAATGTAATTAGTGGTAGAGTGCTTGCCTAGGGTTTATGAGACCCTGGGCTCAATTCTTTGGTATTACATAAATACAAAAAAAATTTTTTAAGATTATTTTTTATTTTTTTTATTTTTATTTTTGCCAGTCCTAGGGTTGAACTCAGGGCCTGGGTGCTGTCCTGAGCCGCTCTGTGCTCAAGGCTAGCACTCTACCACTTGAGCCACAGCACCACTTCTGGCTTTTTCTGCTTATGTGGTGCTGAGGAATCAAACCCAGGGCTTCATGCATGCTAGGCAAGCACTGTACCACTAAGCCACCTTCCCAGCCAAAAAAGATTATTTTTTTAAAAAGAAAAAAGAAATGTACTCTTTACCTAATTTACATAACTGTAACCCCTCTGTACATCACTTTTATAATAATAAAAAAAATTTAATGAATAATGTTGCTGTATGTTCTTATACTTGTAAACATATTTACACTTATAGTTATATTTGAAATGTTAGCTTTCTCATCATCAGTTTATGCAGTCATGTACCTTTGTTTCACTTACATTATTTTTGTCCTAAATATGTTCCCAAAATCCAGACATAGTCAGCTCTGGTCAAGATTAGGAAGATCTAAATCTGCCTTCAATCTACAAATCATTCCATAGTTTAACTCTCTCTCTCTCCTAAAATTTTATCTCCTAATTTCAAACTCCCTTTTCACATAAAATGATTCAAAAATCCTGGCCACAAATATAGTAACAAATAGGTCCTGCTTAAGAATTTTGTTGTTGTTGTTTTGTCTGGTTTGGGTTTTTTTGTTAGTCCTGAGCCTGAACTCTGGGCCTGGGCACTGGCCCTCAGTTCTTCAGCTCAAGGCTAGTACTCTATCACTTGAGCCACAGCACCACTTCTGTTTTTTTGGTGGTTTATTGGAGATAAATGTCTCATGGACTTTCCTGCTGGGCTGACTTTGAACCACAATCCTCAGATCTCAGCCTCCTGAGTAGCTAGGATTACAGGCATAAGACAGGGGCACCCAGCCTTCTTAAGAATTTTAAGAATTATTTTCCAGAAATAAATTAAACCTGCACAAGATGCTCATTTTTATTTTCATTATACCCCAAAGTGCCTATCAAAGAATGATGTTTTCTGTGTCAAAATATAAATTAGCAAAGTTAAATTTAAGTTCTTGCTGGGTGCCATTGGCTCATGCCACATACAGAAAACTCAGACTATGTTCATATACCACTATGAGTTTATGTGAATGCATCCCTCATAAGTCCAAGCTTCAAGAAAGTGAAGATTGTTATGGGTGGTGACAGGAGGGATAAACTGGGAGAGAGTGAGGGAAAAGGTGACATTGTCCAAAAAGAAATGTAAAGCCAGGCACCACTGACTCACTCCTGAAATCCTAGCTACTCAGGAAGCTGAGATCTGAGGATCCATCCTGGGCAAGAAAGTCCATGAGACTCTTGTCTCCAATAAGCCAATAGAAAACCGGAAGTGAGCCAGACGCCAGTGGCTCAGCCAGTGGCTCACACCTGTAATCCTAGCTACTCAGGAGGCTGAGATCTGAGGATCGCAATTCAAAGCCAGCCCGGGCAGGAAAGACCGTGAGGCTCTTATCTCCAATAAACCACTAGAAAACCGGAAGGGGCACTGTTGCTCAAGTGGTAGAGTGCTTGCCTTGAGCTGAAGAGCTGAGGGACAGCGCCCAAGCCTAGAGTTCAAGCCTCATGACCGACAAAAAAAAATAAAAATAAAGTAAAAAACAAAAAGAAATGTACTCATTATGTAACTGTAACTGACTTATATAATCATAACCCCTCTGTACCAATAAAATTATAAAAAGAAAGTGAGTATTGTATCTCTTATCTCATTATTCTAAGTGCTTGACTAATAGGTGTCCATAATTGTTCACTGGATAAATGAAAGTGGAAATTTGAGGACTTTGAATGAACTCTTTTTTTTTCTTTTTCCGTCATGGGACCTCAACTCTGGGCCTGAGCACTGTCCCTCAGCTCTTCAGCTCTAGGCTAGCGCTCTACCACTTGAGCCAAAGCACCACTTCCAGCTTTTTCTGCTTATGTGGTGCTGAGGAATTGAACCCAGGGCCTCATGCATGCAAGGCAAGCACTCTATCACTGAGCCACCTTCCCAGCCCCTTGAATGAACTCTTTTAAGTCAAGAATATGAAATTATTACTCTTCCAAATACTAGCTTATCTCTTCTTCAAAAACAACCTCAAAGATTATAGATGAGTGTGAGGGCCTCTGAGGCTCTGTTGTGAGACCTGAAAGGGTTAAAGAGCTTGGAAAGCCAGCGCAGAGTGCCCTCAGAACGGTGAGGGCCAAGCCTAAGTAAGGTCAAATAATCTAGGCTGACAGAGGTAAAAGTTACTACCCCAAATGTGTTTAAGTTAGAGCCTTGGCACTAAAAGCTTGAGACCTTGGAGATAAGATGGATGTCTGTTTTAGATGGAAAGTTTTATTGCTCTCTCCTATCAGCTAACAATAAGGGAGTCAATTATGTCTATGTGTATGAATTATACCTCATATTAATGCTTATAACAAGATAGATTGCGGAAGTGGCACTGTGGCGCAAGCAATAGAGTGCTCGCCTTGAGCTGAAGATCTGAGGGACAGCACCCAAGCCCAGAGTTCAAGCCCCACAACCGACCAAAAAATAAAAATAATAAATAATAAAAAAACAAGATTGGGCTGGGAAGGTGGCTCAGTGGTAGAGTGCTTGCCTTGCATGCCTGAGGCCCTGGGTTCGATTCCTCAGCAACATATAAGCAGAAAAAAAAGCCAGAAGTGGCGCTGTGGCTCAAGTGGTAGAGCACTGGCCTTGAGCTGAAGAGCTGAGGGACAGTGCCCAGGCCCAGAGTTCAGACCCATGACTGGACCCAAAAAATAAAAATAAAAAAACAAGATAGATTGCTACTTTAATCTCTATACAGATTGATTTATTTATCTGTAGTCACTACTCCCCCTACACTGAACTCAATAAAAACTTTTATTAATGTGAACTTGGGATCTGATAGCAGGACTAGCATTAAGATCCCCTGGCTTCCCCAAAACCAGGCTTTCAGGCTCGGTTTTTCATTACTGTCTTGTCCCCAGTCACAGTGGTCAGTGACTTATGAGAATAAAATGAAGGCAGTAAAGTGAAATAATTTATGAACTGTAAAGTATTATGTCAGAAAAGACTGACTGCACTGATGTGATTTAAACAGAACCGTTCTGGGGAGGTTTGAATTTTCTTTTTCTTTTGCTGGTCGTGGGGTTTAAACTCAGGGCCTAAGCACTATCCCTGAGCTCCTGAGTGAAACGATAGTGTTCTACCACTTTGAGTCACAAAACCACTTCTGGTCTTCTGGTGATTAATTGCAATAAGAGTCTCATGGCCTTTCTTGACTGGGCTGACTTCAAACTGCAATCTTCAGCTCTCGGCCTCCTGAGTAGCTAGGATTACAGGCGTGAGCCACTGGCGCCCTGCTCATCTGAGACCTTATACGCTGCTTCACAAACTATATTCTAAGTGTTTGATTACAGTGATAATCGCCCATCTCAAGGTTTGAATTTTCTCTGGCTCCTTTTGCTTTTGTACCACTGTAATCAAACACTTAGAATATAGTCTGTGAAGCAGCATATAAGGTCTCAGATGAGCCGGGTGCCAGTGGTTCACGCCTGTAATCCTAGCTACTTAGGAGGCTGAGATATGAGGATCGTGGTTCAAAGCCAGCCCAGGCAGGAAAGTCCATGAGACTCCAGCAAACTGGAAGTGGTGCTGTGGCTCAAGTGGTAGAGCACTCGCCTTGAGCAGAAGAGCGCAGGGAGAGCACCCAAGCCCAGAGTTCAAGCCCCACGACTGACCAAAAAAAAAAAAAAAAAGATCTCAGATGATTGAAAATTAAGTACTTTACAAGTATTTATATGAAATATAAATAAGTATAATTTATTTTATTAAGATATATAATATAGCCTGTACTTGGAAGTTTTTCTAGTGATGTCCAGTTTCTGAAAAATTTTCTACCAGGGAAAGAAAAAAACAGAAGTATGTGTATTAAGACCAGCAAGTAGGACAGTGTTTGGGTCACCAGATTACCTAGGGATCATGTCCATGAATGGTTTAGTTGGTGCAGAGGAATGACATTGAGGAATGGGGTCAATGGCTGGGCTCATGTTGGGAAGGACCAAAGGATCAGCAAACATGGGGATAAAGGCACTGTGCTGCTATGCATCAGGGATGATGTTTGGGGGCCAAAGACTGCTTTGAGGGACAAAGTGTTGGTTGAAAATTAGAGAAGGACAGGAAACCCAAGTGGAAATAGGATGGTGGGGGCTGGCCCCCTCACAAGCTTCCCTGATGCAGGCTACAGAGGACCTGGGGAAATGGATAGGGATGGGATGTAAGTGGGCTGATAGGTACTAGTCCATTCAGAAAGTGTCCTTGGTGCATGCTAAAGGGTATTTGGAGAAATTAATAAAGGTTGATGCTGGAGACTGAGGGAAATCTGAAAAATCACACCACCACTCAGAAGGTGGTATGATATCTGTTAGGTCCGCCTGTGAAAAATGCTGCTTTTCTCTGTGCATATAGACTTTCCCCTACCCCTTTGTTTTCCATGCAAGACCACACGTGTCCTCCCCCAGAAGTCTCCACCCAGCACTGAGTCACCCAAGTGAATGGCATACCTGGGGGCAGTTACCTGCCCTTTCTCTGAGGTCACATCCTGAACTACCCCCATCATGCCGCCTTCAGACCATGGAAGTTTCTCAGACTCTGAGATCATGTCCACATCTACTGTGGCCACACCTCCTCCCCACCCTTTGCTACATTAACCCCAGTTCCACTGGAGTCACCCTTCTCTGCATACCTTCCACTGCATATGGACCAGCAGTTCAGATGCCTCAAATAAACTTTTCTTTTTTTCCACCTGAAGACCATGTAGCGGTTTCCTTTCAGCAAGCCTTACATCTGGTGCCAAACACCAGGGAGGGGCTCATTTCAGGCTGGATTCCCTCTGCTTTTCTTTTTCTGAGGGCTAAGTCTCATTCTAACCACCCCTCATGGACCAAACTGCCAAAAGAACTCTGCCCTGGACTTCCTGCCTTTACCATTGCTGGCCTTGCATCCACACCACACCACTCTCCCTCCACTCCTCTACTTCTGGTGAGTGTCTACTCTAGGAGCCCTCTAACTCTATCTGTTTCTCTAGAGGAGGCACCATGCCAGAGGATTCCTACACCTCCTTAGCTGGTCATTCAATGACTCTATAAAGTGAAAGTGCCTTATTTTTATTGCAATAAATCCTGGACAAAATATAGACTAGACAATCATTCTCCATGACCTAAAAACAGGACTTTTGATTATAGTACTCTCAGAGATACGGACAGTTTTTGCCATCACAATGGTAAATGGTCAGAAATTCTATATATGCAGATTCTCCTTGCTCATCCTTCTCTCTTTCTCCTGTGTCTCTTGTCTCATAAGCTTCCCCCTCCCCATCTTCTCAAGGAACTGTCCTTGTCTTGTAGGAGTTCAATCTCCTCTCCTCTCTCTCTCTCTGTCTCTCTGTCTCTGTCTCTCTCTCTCTCCCTCCCTCTCTCTCTCTGCCTCTCTGCTTGTGCCCTTGAGAATAAGGTGCAGGCTGGGTCCCAGAAACTGCTCTCTATGTTCCCTCTTAAAGGCTAGCCACCTGGCTTGAATTCTCTTAGCTGAAATGGTCTGCTTGCTTGCTTGCTTACTTAATAAAGCTCCACCAAGTTTTAGTTTAAATTTTATTTTATTGTAAAGATGCTGTACAGAGGGGTTACAGTTACATAAGTAAGGTAATGAATACATTTCTTGTCGAGTGCAACTAGATTCTTAACAACATCATTGTCATGAGGGTCTCCTGCTGTGTTACTGGGTGGGTTTTTTTTTTTCCTTTTCTTTTCTTTGCTGGTCCATGAAGCTTGGAATATCATCTGTTTATTTTTAATTTCTTTTCTTCTTTATTAGTATTATTTTTTCTCCCTTAAGCTTTTCCAGTCTCCATCTCTTCTATGTAGACCACACCAGTGTCCCTCCTCTATTTTTTGACCTTGAACATCCATCTTGATAAGTCATCTTCCTAAAATAAAATGCACTCTTCTCTTGTAGTCTCTGTTCTTCCCACCATTCATCTACCGCAGTCCAAAAGTAAGTAGGCAAGCCACAGAGTCTCTGCTTCACATGTTTCCACTCCCTTCTCCACACACTGACCTGAATTTTCTGCAGAGTTGCAAGCTCATCTCGGTATCCTGAGAGTCTGGATCTGCTGCAGGTGACTGCCACTGCTTTTTGGACTGAATTAAATTTCTTCTGCCTCATCCTCTCTGAGTGTATGTGGAAGATTTGTTGGTCCAGTGATACTACATCTGGTTCAGAAGCCAGACCTCTGGATAAAAATCTAGTCACTTCAAAAGTGTGCAAGTTATCACTTAGCCAAAGCCTGGCCTCTTTTTTATATCCACCAAGTTTTCTTACCATTCTGACTTGGTTTTTGCCATCTTGGCCACATGGTGGGTTTTCACACAGCCCTTACACTTCTAGCAAGTGTTCAAAGGCTAATTTGTATGCTAATGTGTCTTTTTACCAAAATTGTTTTAAAAGTTTTCTGGTAACTGGCTCCCCAAGCCAAAGTGGGGGAAAATGGGAAGTTCTATAAGGTAGAGCTTATATGTGCAACAGGAATCAGGATATAAGGACACATGCACCTCCATGTTCATTTCAGCACAATAGCCAAGATATGGAAACAATCCAGATGCCTCA
This sequence comes from Dipodomys ordii, assembly GCF_000151885.1. Taxonomy (NCBI): domain Eukaryota; kingdom Metazoa; phylum Chordata; class Mammalia; order Rodentia; family Heteromyidae; genus Dipodomys; species Dipodomys ordii. The sequence continues at coordinate 2,107,484 of NW_012267337.1, read as the reverse complement.
CTACAGATGAATGGATCCAAAAATTGTGGTACCCATATACAATGGAATATTATGCAGCCATCAGAAAGGACAAAATAATGGCATTCATAGGGAAATGGATGGAACTAGAAAAAATCATTTTGAGTGAGGTAAGCTGAGAGCAAAGAGACAAATGAAACATGGTCTCCCTGATATGTGGATGTTAATTCAAAATGCAAGGAGATGTGACGAAATAAACAGGACTCAAGAAACAAAGGACCTCCACTCAGTTTGTCATATCATTTCTAAATGACTCCATGTTCTTGACCACATATATGGTAGATGTGTGTGTGTGTGTGTGTGTGTGTGTGTGTGTGCGCGCGCGCACACATCTGAGAGAGGCTAGGAGGAGGACACAGAATCATAGGGAAATGGGAAAATATACAACAAAGGGACCCATAAGCTGCATTGGACATTGATGAAAATGAACTAAGCAATTCAAGGGCAGCAATGGGAGGGAGGAAATGAGAGACAAAAAGGAAACAGCTTACACTAAGCAAAAGGAAAGAAATACACATATCACCCAATGTGGAAGAAATAGTTGTATTGTCAAAGCTAATAGAATTCACAAAAATTATAGACCATGATAATGACAATTTATCTTGTGAAAGTTAAAATGTGTTTGTGACTTTAACTAAGTATCACTATCTCACAATACTGGAAAATCTGTGAAAGGTATGTAATTAAGCTCAATAAAAAATTATTTTAAAAGTTAGAGCTTATATGTAAAGTTAGTAAAGTTGATATGTAATTAAGTTGTCTGTGATTTAAATAAGGTCAAGATTAATATACTGATGTAAATCAGCATCTGATTCTTTTCTTTTTTTGGGGGGGGGGGGCCGGT